>NC_134712.1:160728651-161029255 GCF_049634645.1 Pelodiscus sinensis
TCTTTATGCACCCTCTCCACATCACTCATGCTTTTATAGACCTCTATCATATCCCCCCTCAGTCTCCTCTTTTCTAAGCTGAGAAGTCCCAGTCTCTTTAGCCTCTCTTCATATGGGACCTGTTCCAAACCCCTGATCATTTTAGTTGCCCTCCCCTCTCCCACCCTCTCTCTTCCCCTCTCCCACCTCCTTTTCCCAGTTTCCCCCAGTTTTGTTCAATAAAGAGAGTTTCTATTTTTGAACACACTTGTCCTTTATTTTGTACATCAGGAATGGGGGCTAGGGAGGGGTAAGTGGAAGGAGGTGAGGGAGGAATGGGGAACGAGCCCCCGATGGGGAGGACTGGGGTGACTCTGAGGGCTCCTCGGGGTGGAAGCTCTCCTGCAGCCCCCCGATTGACCCTCCCCCCCGGATGGCAGCCTGCGGCAAGTGCAGCCAGGCTGATAGCCGAGTGCTGTGATGTGCCGAGTGTGGTCACTCAGGGCACTCCAAGCCAGGACTGCTTTGCAAGCGGGGCACTCCTGAGAACTGTCTGTCCAGGGTAGGGGTCGGGACCCTTTAAGCACAGCCCTCAGCTAGCCTGAGACAGCAGCTCCACACTCAGTCCTAATCTGATGCCCTGCCGGCACTGCTTCCGGCCATCCTTAACCTCAGTTCAGGGTCCATTCAATGTGGACATGCTAGTTCGAATTAGCAAAACGCTAATTCGAACTAGTTTTTAGGTCTAGATGCACTAATTCGAATTAGCTTAGTTCGAATTAACGAATTCGAATTAAGTTAGTTCAAATCAGTGCTGTAGTGTAGACATACCCTATGAATGGTAAGTAATGTAGTCAAAGACCAGAAAAGATTGTGGATACCTACTCTGGTGGCATTGCATTTGATAGACTTGGAATACAAATCTCTTAAAAACTGACAATAAAACATCAACATTCATCATAAACATGACAAAAATTGGCATTATGATAGAAATCTTGACTGAAAGACCAGAGACGTGTTCTATTTTCAAATATCAATATCCTCTTAAGGATATACTGTAACTATGTCTAATGCTACTAATTAACATAACTTTTCATGTCTCCGATGGATGAAAACATACCTGATTCATGAGTGAAAAGCATGTGAACCATATGTTCTTCCTCTACATTTATAAATATCTAATAAATTCTATAGATCACAAAAGTGTCTTGAACAGAAGAAAGACAAGTCGTTGTCTACTTAGCAAGGTGCCTGAGTGCCTGGTCCTGAAGTCCTGGTCTTGCAACCTATGATCCTATACCAAGTCCTGCCTCTGATCCTGATGACTTCAATTTACTGCTTCTCCTGTCATCAAGAAATGGTAGTGTGATTTATTTTATTCCTTCATGTTTCTGTAAGGATTTTTGAGTTCTGGCTTCAAGCCATTTCCATCTGTTGACAATCAAGTTTTTTTTTGTTACTGATAGTTTAGCTGGGGTCCTTATCTATACATCTGTGTTTTTTAAATAAACTTACCTATTTATACCTCACTATTCAAGCTCATCTTTTCTCACTGGGGGCACGTCTGCACTGCAGTGCAAAAGTCAAATTAAGCGACACAGCTTCAGCTATCTCTATTTTGACTTCAGCTACTCAATTACTTAATTTGGCTTTTGGTGCTGTCTACACAGCAGGAAGTCGAAGGAAGAACACTCTTCCTCTGACTTCCCATACTCCTTGTGAAATGAGGGCTACAGGAGTTGGAGTAAGAAGTCCTCCAGCTCGCCATTATTTCAAAACAATGGCTTGCAGTGTAGACGTGCTCTTTGGTTTTTTTGAATAAAGTCAGTTATTCCAAAATAACGCTGCTGTATAGACATACCCTAACTGAATATGAGTGGGAGCAGAGAACCTGAGCTTGGGCCCTTCTGATACACACATACAACTCTGAGGATGAATGATTCAACCATTGGCCAAACACGGAATTACCTTATTACCCCTTTGGACACAATAAATTGCATTATTGTAAACCGTTATTGGAGTCCTCGAGGTCCAAATTGTGGAATATCAGGCCAGGAGCACATCTGCTAGCCACCAAGGTGGGGTAGGGACAGACCACCAGCAAACAGAGTGCCAACCACCTTGTGGTTGAGGCTACGGGACACTATCCATTAATACTGAGTTATTGTGACTGTGAAAGAGTGCTACACAAGAACATCTGAACCAGCAATCCGGTCACGGTAGCACCAGTCAAACACTGCAGAACAGAGCTGTGCCTAATTTGAGGGTGAAGAACTGAAAGGATAATGAAGCAGAAGCTACAAATAGGCCCAGGAAGAAAGTAGAAGGAAGGGAAAACAGGCAGCAGTGGGACGAGAGAGGTGGCTCTTCCCTGCTTGTTGCAGCACATGGAGGCTCCCTAGAACTGTTGGAGCAGAGCTGCATATGAGATGAAGGTCGTGAGAACCCACATACTAAATAACTACAGAAATAACTACACAGTTGTCACGGCGATAATTAGTTCATTCCCAGTACAACTGCAAGTATAGGAACATAAAACACATTAAATATGCTGGACACTACCACAATGCTGACAGTTTTTAATTTCTATTTTTATTTATTTAATCAACGCTTAGAGAAAAAGCCCAGTGTGGGCATGTCTACACAGCAGCGTTATTTCAAAATAACTAGGTGAGTGTCTACACAGCAAGCCCATTATTTTGAAACAATTTCAAAATAACAGGCATCTTATTCTGAATTCTGAAACCCTCATTTTACAAGGACTAACACAGATTTCAAAATAGCTATTTCAAAACAGGGTGTGTGTAAACGGGGCAGCTGGGGTTATTGCAAAATAACTGGCCTCCAGGGCTTCTCACCGGTACCCTAGTGGCCACTGTGTCCACAGTCATCAGAACTCTATAGTTCCCCTTCTCCTGCAGCCCTTAAAACTGCAGCCTCAGGGGAAACATTTTGTGGCACGATGGGAGCCCTGCAAGCACTGTGCCACACAGCAGCGCCCAGTTCTGACTTCCTTGCTGCCACAGAAGACCCAGTGTGTCACCTGAGCCGCACCATGGCTGCCAGCACAGCTGCAGGCAGCTCCCAAGCCTCTGCCTGCAGACAGAGGAGGCAGGTCCATCCTGGACAGTTGCAGAGATCCTGAATCTCAATGAGGTCTGGGTAGACGAGAAAAACCTCCAGGATCTCCACACCAGGTGCAGGAATGCCAATATCCATAGCTGGATGGCCGTCAGCCGGGGCCAGAGGGGCCACACGCACACCCAGGAGCAGACAGGCCTACACCAAGACCAGGAAGTGCAGGTCCCGCTCAGGGGCGGCACCCCAGACCTGCCCTACTTCGACTAGCTCCACTGCATTCTGGGGGGGGTCGGTCCCTTCGCCCCCTCTCCCCACTTGTTGTGGACTCTGGGCTGGAGATGCACATTGTCACGCTGCCAGAGAGCAGGCCTGTGGCAGAGGAAGAGCAGAAGCAGAGCCAGCCCACTGACACCGTGATACCCACCAGCCAGGAGCTCAGCCTGTCCCTGGAGCCAGGACCCCTCTCCCAGGATGTCGCCCAGGGATTGGACGAAGCTGGGGAAGCCCATCAGGTGAGTTCCATTACTTTCCCTAGACACACCTGGGGGAAGGCAGCAGGCAGTGAGGGGCTGCACACTCCTCGCTTGGCCTTCTCAGCCTGGGGATCATGCAGCAGTCTGTGCACATGGAGTGCCTCCCCAGAGCAGACAGCCTCAGGAGGCTGCCACAGAGGACCCTTATGCTCCCACTCACAGGGTTTCTGGAGAGGCCTTCCTTACTCCCAGCTCCACAGTGGGACACCCTTACATCACAACCCACCACTAAGGAGGCTGGGGTCATGGACACACACAGCAGAGCTGTGCAAGGCACATGGGCATGCTTGCTCTCTCGGGGAAGCATGCACTCCCGGGCTGTGCCGCATCACCTACCAGGAGGTGGCACAAGAGACCCACAGCATGTGCGCAGAATACACAGCTGCCATTGACCTCCAGGACACTATCATTGAGCAGTTGAACAGCCGCCCCCACCCACCGAAATTGCAAATGAAGTGTGGGATTTAAATATCTCGTGCTTCGTTAGCATGTTCCCGGGCAGTCGCCATTTTGAAAATTGACTAGCCCAGAAGAACTGGCCACGTCTACACACGGCAGAGAAGAGTGATTCCTCATGAGGTTTAACTGGTAATTCGAAGTAAGGGGTTTATTTCAGAATTACCTTTCTCTGCCACATGTTGACGCGGGCAGTTCTTCCGGGCTAGTCAATTTCCAAAGTGGCAACTGCCTGGGAACATGCTAATGAAGCGCAGGATATTTAAATCCCACACTTCATTTGCAATTTCGGTGGGTGGGGACAGCTGTTCAACTGCTCGATGATAGTGAAATAATGCTCTGGGTAGACATACCCCATGACTTTAAGTTTAAAATCCATTTTAGTTCCAGAAAGCTATTATATGGATAGAGCAGTTATTTTTATTGTCTGCTGGTGTATAAAGCTACTCTCACCTTTTTAAAGGGACACTGTTCAGCATCTGTGGTGGATGTAACATAGACTAGTGTGTTGGTGCACTGAATTATCTTCATTATTGTACTTAGAGAATTTTCAAGTGCAATATTTATTTAAGCATCTCATTGTTTACATAATCTCAGTGTCACCAAATTAAAAAAAAAACAAGGTCATTTGTTTGAGGAGAAAGAAAATTTAAAATAGGAGAAATGGAGGGGGAAGCAAAATGACATTATCTCCATACATGTATCATCAGGCCACATTCTTATGATTTACATTTTCTTTTTCATATCCTCACTTCCTGGTTTAGCCATACTCCTCTCCAAGGAAACAAACAGTGTTGTTCATGTGTCATCTAGATGCTGAAGACTCAACTACAGTTCAGCCATGTGTCCAAAGATGTAACTAGGGCAGAATCATAGATGTCAGGTAAAAATACAATTGTCAAGAAGACTTTGCTAAGCCACAAATATGAAGCACAAAAATAAACCAACTGTTATTTTTTTCCATAACATCAACAATACACAAGTGACTCCAAATGTATCTCAATACTGAACATCTGCAAGGTGTGAATATCTGCAATGGAAATACTTTGCTTGAAGTACAAAAACAACAATACTTTAATATATACTAAACACAATTGAAATTATGCTAAGCAGTTCTTTAAAAAGTGATTTTCAAAGTTCTATCAAGTGTCTCCTAGAAGCAGTTAGAGAAAAAGGTTTACAGATGAAACTAATGAAAAGAAATACATAGTAAGTGACAATCTAATGCTGTTTGAAAAGTAACTAGCATTTTTCACAAAAAAAATTAAAATTTGTTATGGAAAAGACTGACATAGTTCTAAAAGAAATTGATGGATAAAATTGTACAGGCGTTCATCACTTCTGTACAGCAGTTATGATTTAAGCACTGTTCCCATAGCAAAGTCCTTGCACAGGAGAAACTGAACTCCAGAGAAACTATTGTTTCACACTTGCATAAACTATATAGTAGGTGTGTCCAAAGCACTGAATTAACCCATAAAGAATTGCAGCATTGTGGGGAAAGAGAGGGAGTCTTTCTGCAGTGGGGCTTTCAGGAGAAATTCCAGCTGGAATGCCTAATGTGTTGCTGGGAGGAAGGAGAGCATATTCTCTGGCAATAGTTTTGCCACATTTTAAAGAGATGAAGCATATTCTTTTCACACTATGCTTCTTCACTTTACTTGATGGCATGCACTGGAAGGGGCTAGGGATGTTAATGGGTAGTCGGTTAAACGGTTTCCTGATAAACCCAGGGAGCAGTCCTCCATCTGCAGCCCGCCACAGGCGGAGATCTGTTCCAACCTTGTCAGACCCCCACGCAGGGCTGCCAGCTCCCAAGCCATGAGTTAACTAGTTAATGTTTAACTGGTTAACTAATTAAACTGTTTACATCCCCACAAGGGGCAAGAAGGGAAGGCGATCCTTCCTCTCATCTCCATCCATTTTAAGCAAGCTAGTAGTGCTTCTGCACTGAGAAGTAGCCTCCAGCTCCAGTCACACTTCCCTATTCAAGGGCACAAAGGGCAAAAGGATGCTAGTTTTGCCCCGTGTATCATCTTGTCCTAAAATGTTATGGCCCCACACATTAAAGAAAAATAAACGGCCTTTGCAAATATTGGATCCAAAACAAGTTCTACAGTTTAAAGAACTGTTCTAATAGATTTTGATTCCCCCCCTCACTTCTGCATTTGTGATAAAGTGGGAACTTCAAAATAAAAGTTTTTACTTTTAGTATTTTCACATCTTTGAAAGCAGCTGTAAAGAACCTCTAATCAATAACACAACCCAGCTCTAGTTTGCTCTAAATCTACCATCTAGTGGTGGTTTTATATAACACAAATACACTTAATTACCCCCCCCCCCCCCCCATCCTGTGGATACCAGACATTAAAACACCAAAATAGGCATGACACTATGGAAACATCAACTTTGTTCTTTTCACATGGTGGTGTTTCTCTCTAAAACAGATGCATTATCTTTGTTTTCTGTGATGTGATTCACTAATTAATTAATAGTTAGAGGGTCATTGTAATAGGGTGCTGGACCTTAAAGGAAGTCACAAGCCTAGCAGAGACCATACCTAATTTCAATCCTGACTGAGAGCTGAATCAGCAAGGCAAGGCTGGACCAGACTATATAAAATACATACAGAGGTCTCTAAAAGTGAACTGGGGAAGCAGTCTTCGAACATTTATGGGAAAAGATCAGTATCATTTTAGAATTTCCAGTCTTCAATTTGAATTGGGGAAGGTCTACTGCAGTGTTTCTCAACCAATGGTATAAGTACCCTTAGGTGTACTCAAGAGAAGTCTGGAGAGATACATCAACACAACTGAAATTTGGAGAAAACTGAATTTTTGTTATAAGTTTTACAGCGCTTTATTATTTTTGTACTTTAAACACCCAAAAATTTCATCGTTCGCCCAGCTATGATTAAATTGTTTAAACAAATGTGTTGCAATGGTAGAAGAAAATTGTGTGTGTCTGAAAACTGGAGGCACTGGGGTTACTTATAATGTTTTTTGAAAAAGGGATACTTTATAAAAAAAAAGAAGGTTGAGAAGCACTGGTCTACTGTAAACTAAAACAATAGTTACTTCAACTGTTGCTATTCTGTCCTCATTTTCCTGCAACTCAGGATCCTCCCCATCCCTAGATAACTAAGAATTGTCCTTCAGCTTTGATATATTCTCTCACATTTCCTCTTTAAATTTTAGCAGGTTTTTGTGAAGTACTAGTTTTAGTACCATACAACACTTGTATTCCTCTCACTTCAAGTTCTAAAAATAGTGTGCTTCTGCCTATGCCACATCACTGTTTTTTCCAAGCAAATAGTAGGATGTCACATCAGACTTAGTAACAGGGTCAAGATGTCAGACACTCCTCACCTCTGCCACCCTGACTGTCATGCCTACAGTGATCCAGGCAGTCTGCTAATTCATTTCCCTAAGCAATGTCAGATTAACACATGGACTCACAGGGTCTATGAATGGAATCCTGGTCAATGTGGAGGCACTGAAGGAACATTGGAACCTGGGTAGAAGTGCAGGAGGCACCACAGCCATAACTATGGGCCTGTCTCCTCTTCCACCCTCTTCCCACAAGATCCCATCTGCTGGCCAGGCTGGAAGCCAGAGCCAGAGTGAGATAAGAGCCAGACAAGGAGCCCAAACCACTATAGTGAGCCCCACCTGGCCTGGCCTGGGCAGGAGTTAAGATTTCTGAAAACAGTCCCCAGCCTGGGTCCCCATCTCCTGCTGTGGAACCCAGGAGTGGGGGCTCTGCTGCATCCTCCTTCCCTCTCCGTGGGGTTTGAAGACATGCTCTGAGGGAAAAGGAGGCCCTGTCCTGGCTGCAAGGCAGCAGGAAGCCATGGGAAAGCCAAAGGCAAGGAGGAAATAGGCAGGGAAGACTCCATCACTGCAACTCCTCCTGCTATATTGGACCAGCCTTAGCACATCACCTGTGCCTGTAACCAGCTTCTGTTGCCAGATTGCCCCTCACTTTATGCCTTTTTGCTTTATGCCTGAGGCAGCCATCACATGTGGCACTGTTCCTCCT
Organism: Pelodiscus sinensis; assembly: GCF_049634645.1. NCBI lineage: Eukaryota > Metazoa > Chordata > Testudines > Trionychidae > Pelodiscus > Pelodiscus sinensis. The sequence continues at coordinate 160,736,742 of NC_134712.1, forward strand.
GTTACCTCTGGCCTGAGGCTTGCAGATTGGGGAGGCAATGCCCTCCACTCCCAAATTATACCCACGCCACCACTCCTCTACGTCTGCCTGATGCTACTATGCCCATTAAAAAAGTGGGTGAGCATGGGTCTGGTGGCCCAAATGTTCTCTGTGCTTAAGGCCCCAATGAATCTTAATCCAACGATGGCCCCAAGAAGTACCATTCTGCAGTGATTCATAGGGGAACCCAGGCCCAACATGTACCAACCAGAAAAGATCTACGGTTTCCCTAATGTTATTTCTTTCAGTCCAGGACTGCTTCTTACTTTGCTTCTTCCCCTTCTAGTCTCGCCTAGGTTCACTGGGTCTCAAGGATTCCTATCCCTCAAGCCGAGTGACTGCCTTCTTGCAGACCTCTTTTTGCTGTTAAGGCTTTATATAATCCCGGCCTGTTTGCTCACTGGTGGACTTGGTTCTAATTAGCAGCCTCCTCATAGCCTTACTCTCTCCTATTTGCTGCTTATGTGGATGATTGGGCCCAGCTGGCATAATTGTCTCTCTCAGGGCCAGAATGTAGAATTCACCCCATCACTGGGGTGCCACACACACAAACATACATGAACAGTTACACGGCTCCCCGACCCCTTTTGAAAGGGTTACTTACATAAACAAAATAACTAAGGGTATGTCTACACTAGCCCCCTAGTTCGAACTAGGGAGGCTAATGAGGGTGACCAAAATTGCTAATGAAGCGCGGGATTTAAATATCCCATGCTTGATTAGCATATTCCCGGCCAGTCACCATTTTGGAAACTGACTAGCCCAAAGTAACTGCCCGCGTCTACACACCGCAGAGAAACAGGATTCTTTGATAAGCCCCTTAGTTCGAATTAACTTTTACTCCTCGCGGAATGAGGTTTAACAGTTAATTCAAACTAAGGGGTTTATCTCGGAATCCTGCTTCTCTGCCGTATGTAGACGCGGGCAGTTACTTCGGGCTAGTCAGTTTCCAAAATGGCGACCGGATAGGAATATGCTAATCAAGCGCGGGATATTTAAATCCCGCACTTTATTAGCAATTTTGGTTGCCCTCATTAGTCTCCCTAGTTCGAACTAGGGGGCTAGTGTAGACGTGTCCTAACAGAACAAACTGCAAACATCCAATCCTTATGCTGACTTGGGAGCCCAATAAATGGACTCCTACTCTTCAAAAGGAAATGTCACTTTTGTCATAATCAAAGTTTTCCTGTGGGAGGGGCCTCTAAGTTTCCTGGCATCACAGTCAGGGCAGATTTGGCACTATTGCTACACAGTTGTCCTAGCTAATACCTGGCTGTCTACTTCTCTACCCCAAAATTTCTCGCATCTGGTTATACGTAGCAACATCCAGACCACTAATGCATATCAAAAGATAGTATCTCTTAGGTGGTATCTAAATATGTGACAGATGGGAGATGGGAGAGGAACTGATCTGCAACTTAGAAATTTGGGGGTTAACTACAGTACTTAGCTCCTTACGTGAAATTTACGCTGTCCAAGGGTTAATATTTCTAGTGATCATAGCAGGACCCCCTTTGATGATTTAGTGTTAGATTATTGCTGCCTTCTATTTATTTAATACATTATTAGTTACTCAGTTTTGTTAATGGTAGTTCATTGACCATGAGAGTTGGCCTCAGCACTCCACCCCAGTTCACAGAAGAAACACCAGGTAGGCAGGCAGAGCAGGATGAGGGAAGCTTCAGCATCCAGAGCCCAAATGCGGCCCTAGATCACTGAGTAAGGCAACGCATATAACAGCTCCAGTAGCAGCAAAGTATCTAGCAGTAATTGCTTCTATTAGGAGAGGAGCTCAATAGGTCACCATTCTAGATTTGGACAATGCTTTCTTCACAAATCCTCTGCACCCAGACTTCTGATATAAATTTGCCTTTTCAGTCCAAGGAAGACAGTTTTCCTTTTGCTGAACGCCACAGGATTTCCATAACTGCCTGCTAGCTGCCATACACATGTGAACGAGATGTGGGATAGTATGCCCAATAAGGACAATATCATACTGTATGTACATGACATCCTTATCAGTACAAAAATGTGAAGAAAATTTGCAGGTATTTGATCAAGTTTTACAAGAGATAAAAGACACAGGATTCACGGACAGTCTAGAAAACTTGTCAGCAGCAAGTTAATTTGGAATAAGAAGGAATAAGAAGGTGACTGGGACAAGAAGGATGATTATTAGACAAAGGATAGGATTATTTCAGCCTCCAGAGCTTGGGACTATGTATTCGAGTCCTGGGAGCAACCAGCAGCCATCACAAGCATCCCTAGGTTCCAACTACTATATCTATGATGAAATCATTTTTAGGGATGACAAATTTCTCAAGAGATTTTTACAGTAAACTGTGCTGAAACAGTTAGCCCATTATATCAATTGTCAGGAAAGGCACCAAATGAGAATGGGGTGCAGAACAACAAGAAGTATTACCCAGCTCAAGAAGGCAATAGCACAAGCTCCAGCTTTCAAATTAATGGCTATTAGGGGAATGATAGCTTTATATGGTGTGACTTCAATTAAGGCGATGCCAGGAAGAAACATGAGGTTGCCTGAACAATGGTGGGTAACAGGAGTACACTCAGATGAAATAATTCCTAAAGTATTAACCAATCAGTGGATGAAACAAGTATTAAAATGTGAAACACAGAAACAAGTACCAATCACTCTCAAGGCAAAGAAACAGCAGATGGATAAAATGATGGAACCAGTTTTGCATCCTGAAGAATGACAGATTGGGGATAAGGTTATGTATAAGCACTAAGTATAAGGAAAAAGATTATGTGCTCAGTCCTATATGGAAAGGAACATTCCCAATAGATAACAATGCCATCCCTACTGTCTACCAGTTAAATAACTATCAAGGGAAGAGTCAGAGTATTAAAACGGGTTCATTTATCTAAAGAAATAGAAAGGGGAGACAGAATAGTAATAAGGTCTTTTTCTTGAAATGGGATAAGGAGAAAACAGAGAAAAGGATGCAAAAAGAGAGTGAGATATACAATGAATTTACATGACTGGAGCTGCCAAAATTTGTGGTGCAGGATATTGAACTGGAAGAATTATTATAGATGCTAACTGATCAGAATTCATCATCCCAAACTTTAATTTTGGATGATTTGGTGATGAAACAATTGTGACATGCAGTAGGATCCTTATGGAAAGATCACTATGGTCAATCTATAGTAAATGTAAATATATATTTTTCTTTGAGGAGTATCCCTATGGGTGCTCCACTATAGATGTCTTGACACCATCCTGAAAGTATATTTGGATATTTCAGCAGCAGTACCTGCAGGGCATGCGTGGTACCATCTCACTGCATAGTGAGCGTGCAAGCGTGCACATCGTCAACTGTCCCTCAGTTCCTTCTCTACTACCCAAAGCTCTTGGCCCTCAGCATATACCCTGCAACAAAGGGATTATGACCAAAGGCGCAGACAGAAACAGCCCTGCAGAAGGCAAAACCAAGACCAATTTATGACACCCCAGCCATCTACATCTTGTCAGTCATTTTGAAGTATTGGTCGAGGGTTCAACATGTCCTGCTTGACAGGATTACAAGTACCACAACCTGCTTCCATTCTATCAAGCCTAGACCCGTATTACAATGGACAGTTGGGTACTGGAAATAATCTCACAAGGTTACTCCATTCCCTTCCTGTCTTCCCCTCCCACACAACTCCCTTCCCCATCCCTCTTCAGGGACCCTTCCCACAAGTTGCTCTTGCAACAGGAGATACACAACCTTATTTGCCTAAGAGCCACAGAGCAGGTACCTGCTTAACACAGGGGAAAGGGATTCTATTCCCGCTTCTTTATAATCCCAAAAAAGACAGGGATGGAGGTTTATTTTAGACTTACGTCATCTAAACAAATTTCTAAGGAAGGAACACTTCACGATGATCACGCTAGCAAAAATAATCCCGGCACTAGAAAATGGAAATTGGATGTCATCCCTCAACCTAGAAAATGCTTACATCACAATTCACCCCACACACCGTTTCAATTTATGAAAACAACTCTACCAATATCGAGTACTACTATTCGATCTAGTGACAGTCCCAAGAATATTTTCAAAGGTACTACCAGTGGCAATCGCACACCTCAGAAAATCAGAAGTAATGATTTTTCTTTATCTGGACGACTGTCTAATAGTGGCTCCATCACCTGCAGCTGGTGACACTTCACACAAATCACACAGTCAGTTTGTTTGCCGCTTTGGGTTTCAAATAAACAAGCAAAAATTTCACCTTCCCCCAACTCAACAATTAGGCTGTGTCTACACTGGGCCACTTATTCCGGAAAATCAGCCGCTTTTCCAGAATAAGCTGCGAGCTGTCTACACTGGCCCTTGAATTTCTGGAAAAGCACCAATGCTCTACTGTACAAAATCAGTTGCTATTCCAGAAAAACTATTCTGCTCCTGCTCGGGCATAAGTCCTTATTCCGGAACACTGTTCCAGAAAAGGACCAGTGTAGACAGCCCAGTAGTCTTTTCTGGAAAAAAGGACCCGATCGCGAAAATGACGCTCGGGGCTCTTTTCCGGAAAAGCGTGTCTACATTGGCCACGGACGCTTTTCCAGAAAAGCAGTTTGCCAATGTAGACTCTCCTTTTCCGGAAATACTTATAATGAAAACTATTCTGTTTTAAGCATTTCCGGAAATTCATGCCAGTGTAGACACAGGCTTAGATTTTATAGGAGCAACTCTGGACTGCATTCAGGCTCAGGCCAAGCTTCCACACCAATGATTTCAAACATTCACCTCCCCGGCCCTATCCATCATAATCAGCCCCCAAGCTTTGGCCAGACAATACCTTCAATTGCTATGGCCAGCCTGCATATGTGTTGTCTTCAAGGATGGATCTGCACATGCCTTCGTCCACACAGACACCATCTGGGGAAGTCCTTCAACATTCCAAAAAGGGAAAAGTGCTCCTAGAATGGTGGCTACAACCACAAAACCTATGTCCACCCAAACTTTCCTTAAATTATAATCACTGCAGATGTATCCTTGGATGGATGGGGCGCACACATGTCATCCAGAGACAATGGTCACCCCAAGAAACATCCTTCCACATCAATGTGCTTGAGCTCTGTGTGGTCAAACATCGCTGGAGGGCTTGAACCTTTCCAACCAGAGGTCAGGCAGTGCCTTTCCCCAAAGTGTATCCAAGGTAGATGGTCTCATCCCACCCTGAAGTTGCATTAAGTAGGGTTCACTGTCAGGCCAGCCTCTTTGAGTGACTGTAGCACGGCAGCCACATATTGTAAGTGGGTCTGCCAGTGGCAGCCATAGATCACCATGTCCTCTAAATAAGTAGCTGGCTGTTGGGATGAAGAACATGGTAAATTAGCCACTGAAACATGGCAGGGGCACGATACAACCTGAAGGGCATGGCTCATAAATGGAAGAGATTGAAGGGTGTGTCTTTAAATTGAATGCTGTCTCGGATGTGAGGGGGATCTGCCAGTACCCTTTTGTGGAGGCAGGAATAAGGGAATTTGTGTGCAGCCAACTTGGTCTTGTTAACAAGAGAGCAAGAGTCAGGCTAAGTCTGTGGCCTGACAATGCGAGATCTGTAATTGGACACTGCCTTTGCCTCTCGCCTCCATACGGAGATAAGGATAGAATGCTGACTCTGGCAGGGACCTTGAGATAAGGAGCATCTGGGTAGAACTAAATAACTGTTAGCCATTGGTGTTTGTAATGGGAAGGAGACTAATTGCTATTGTTATTATATCTAATAGACAGTATATAAACTGCTTCATAATTGCTTGTATTCAAAGATCTGCCTCGGGGGGGGGGGGGGGGGGTTCCCCCTTCCCCCATCCGAACCAGTTTTTCCCTTGCTGCAGTTCGTAATAAAACTGCCTCTGGCTACTTGTTGCTTACAAACTCAGAGTGAGGACAATGTTTTCTTCCACAATTTGGTGCCGTGACTCGGATGGAAACGCCCGATTGAAGACAGCGACAGCGGCTGCAGACCATCCCCCTTCGCCCCAGGGCGCCAAATGAGAGGTAAGAGACCTTTTGAAATCTCTACTGGGGTGTGGAGGAGGACTGCCTGTAGGGTCATCTGCTTCTTGTGGGCTCACGCCATCCGAACTTCTTGAATCTGCAACAAGGTCAGACGCAAAGCGGTTCCAGGGAGGTTGTTTTGTTACCCCCGAGTAGGCCTAAGTTTATGCAGTGCTGGGAACTGCTGTGGTTTTGGTGGTGCCACCCCGGGTACGGGAAGAAAATTGTATTGCGTCCGGACATAAGGCACCTAGGTTTATGCAGTGCTGGGAACTGCTGTGGTTCTGGGGGGAAACATGTTGTTTGTTGCCCCTGGGGGGAACAGTGTTGTTTGCCGCCCCAAATACGGATGAGGTCCATAAAGAGAGATGCATCTAAAAGTGGGAAAATTTCTGTGTGAAAAGCATGCTGAGTATGAATGTAATGAGTGGAGCATGAATGCCGCTACCCAGGTCTCTGAAAAGTAAGCTGATTCCAGCTGCACCAGGGCTCTCCCACAAGGGAGTTCTGAACGCAAGGGGGGTCAGCCAAACCTCGAGACCGAGCAGATATGTGAGGGAGTGACGACTCCCCTCATTTCATGAGCTGCTGATAAGGTCTGACACTCTAGACCCAGCAGACCCCTTCTTTGGAGTGTGTAGATTTAGTTTCCTATAAGCCACTGGACGGACGGGGAGTGGACAGGATACTCCCCTGAATGACTAAAATGGATGGGGATCAGTCTAAGCATACCCCCACACTGCCAAAAGGCACCCCTGCGTATTACATGTATGTGCATCATGGTCCAAGGACCTGTAAGTATTTGACAGATTGACAGAGAAAGAAATTAAAGCCCTGAGGGATGAGATTGAAGCTCAGAAAAGCAAAAATCCGCTCTCCAGTGAGAAATGTAACTTACATGCAATTGCACAGCCTCTCCCAAGTTTAGGGGGGAATTTGGCCCAACATTACCCCCTCTACTCCTCTCTATGCCCAGCCCTATATGGGCCCTTACCACACATCACTGAAGATAGAGAGGAGGCACAGAAGATAATTGAAAGGGATTAGATCTTCCCTATGGAAAAACGAGCTCTAGTAACAAATCTGCCCCATCCAAAGCAAAACACTGAGTTTTGGAATAGACTTAACAACTTGTGGGAAGTATTCCTCCAAATTCTCAAAGAAGGAATGCCTGCCGACCATCAAGCCATATTGGCCCTAGGCATTTTGGTTGGAAACATATACACAGAACACAACGCAGGAGTAGGAAAGGGCTGCCAAGCAACTTTAGGAGATTCTCAAGCTCTTGTTAACAAATAGATAACTACAGCCTCTCTGGCTGGAATCACAGGCAACCCAAGGATGTTTCACAACGCACAAGTGGGGGCCGTCCAGAAAAAAAACAAAACAGTTAAAACCTTTCCCTCACACACTGTTATAATTGGCTTGAGGGCATGGGAGGATGTAACCTAAAAGCCAACTAGTGGGAATTGAATTTGAAGATGTAATCACTAGAAGCTAAATCTGCCCTAACAAGGAGACAAATTCTGCAATATAAATCTCCTTACAGAACATGGTTGAGTGATCCACCCCAGAGTCAGCAGCATAGATCAACTGCTGCAGCATGGATGTTATGAAAACCCTATACTGAGAAGTTTAAAATTAGTAATAGCTGACTGCAATAATACACATTTGGATTTACCTATTGAAAAGAATTAGGAGGTGTGGGGGCTAATGGGAAAGCCCACCCTCCTTACCAAATTAATACTGGAGAAATCTGTGTAACTGAAAAAAGGGTCATTTAGCAGGAATCAGGACAGATCATAAGAAGGAAAAAGCATGTGAAAGGGGAAGGCAAAGGGTTTGGAGCCCTAAGGGCATAGTGGAAGGAATAAGGAAAGTAGGAATACAGTCATTGGAAAGTTAAATTAATAGGAATGAGAAACGTTTTCTTTGGAAGGACGAAGCAAGTGATTTGAGAGTATGTGAAGGTGAAAAATGGACTCTGTGGGAATGTAGAAGGAATTAAGCGATTGTTGTAATATATGAAGGGAAACCTGCTTTAAAAAGTGACTCCTTGTTTCTTGCAGCCTCTTTCAATAATCCAGGCAAAGAAACAATCAAATTTAACTATTTGGCTACAGACACTTTTGTTAAATCTGCAAAAGGAAAATAAGGAATTCTATTGACACTTAACTGGTTAACTGTATAAAAGAATGAAATCTATACATTCAATCCTTAAGGTTAAATTTACTCTTTAAAAAAACAAATCATTGTTTTAAGAATCCAAGCCCTGAAACTTCACTGTGTCTCTGTTCAAGGCTGAGTTGATAACACTTTTGGCTTGCTTTCAAATCCAACATTGTATGTGAATACAGGCTGCCTGGCTATTTCAAAGGAATATAAAACACCTGTCCCCACAAGTAAATTGTCCAAATACAAACAAAATATGTATAAGCGCCCATTTAACAAAATTTAATGTCAATATTATTATTACTATAGTCTTAATAAGTAACATTGTATATGATTCTTTTCAGGAAAAGAAAAGCTTTTTGCTTGCTGGAACAGTAACTGACCAACACCTTGTGCTAAGGAAAAGCATTATAGCTTCACACATTAAGCCTGATCTGTGGTACAAGAGGGAAATCAAGGCATGCCGCCTTTAACTTAATAATTGAACAGTGAAGTAATCCACTCAAACGCTCTGAAGCTGGTGTGCAAAATAAAAGCATATCATTAGGTAACAACAGGCTGATTAAAATTAACAAAGAACATCTGTAAAAGAAAAGTATTTTAAATTATAATGTACCACCCCGACGGGGGTAGAAATGTTTTCTTGTCTTTCAGATCATCAGAAAGTGCTGGTGCCAGCTGAAGAAAAACAACAACAACAAAAAACCATGGTTCTGTGTCATAACATCATAAATTTGTGTTCTGTCCAAGTTTGTCTTGTGTGTCTTAATTGTAATATGTATTGCAAAATGTTGTTGTGTATAGAAAATTGTTTTTAATGAAGGATAATTTGAGTAAAGCAGAAGCGTTAATTTAAACCAACAAAATTAATAATTGGGCCCAATCAATTGGCAACTCTAAACTTAGTCAATTGGCAACTTTAACATTTAGTGAAAGGATAATAGTTTGGTAATTGTTTAGGCTAGGAGAATGTTAACAATGTCTCCACAGGTGGACAAAAAAGGAACTGGAAGGAAGCAAGGAGTGCATCACGTGAACAGAAGGATGGGAGATGGGTACCAGCCCCCTCCCCCACTGGATTGGTTTTGCTTTAATGGCCACACAAATGAAATATTTAGCTTCTCCAAATTTGCACACCAACCATAAAAATGGTTTTGCCAGAGATAAAAAGAAATCTATAAGAAACAATACGGGCAAGTGAGACATCAGCATATTTAAGTAAAGATGCCCACAACAATGAGGAAACTAGTAACCTCACCATTGCAGTAACGCAGTGGTCCCCAACACGGTGCCCGCGGGCGCCATGGCGCCCGCGGGGCCATTTTTGTGCGCCCGCCAAGTGCTCGGGGCTGGCCTGGTCCTGGGCACGTAGAGCATGCGCTGTGCTGGAGCCGGCCCGGGCGCATAGTAAGCGCCGGCCCGGGAGCGCCGTGAATTGGTTGCTCGTGCCCCGGGCGCGCGGCGCTTGGGGGGGGGGCGCCGGCCCCGGGCGCGCGGCGCTTAGGAGGAGCGCCGGCCCCGGGCGCATGGCACCTGCGGGGGGGAGGGACCGCCAGCCCCAGGCGTGCGGTGCGCGACGGGAGAACGCCGGCCCGGGCACGCAGCACTTAGGAGAGGAGAGGGCACCAGAGCGTGGCGCTTGCAGGGGGGGGGCTGGCCCCGGAGCGTGGCGCTTGCGGGGGCCGCCCCCGATCACGCGGCTATGGGGGGGGCCACCCACCCCCTGGTGCCCCGCAGGCGAATGGCCACTCCCCTTGGCGCCCGGCAGGCTGTAAAGGTTGGGGACCACTGCAGTAACAGCTACTTGCCCTGCTACTCATTGGTGCCCGATGCCTTAAAAGACCTCAAGAATTATGGAATTGCATGAGTTAACAATTAAACATCTGTGAACCATGCTTGGTCCTATAAGAGAAACAGTGACTCTAGTCAACATAACCTCCTTCAAGTCACATACATAGAACAAATACACACTAATAGCAATGGGGAATACACGGCCTTGGGCCACCCCTCATTCGCACATAATTATTTTGTTTATTGTAACAACATGAACACTACGAGGACAAAGAATACACAGTCCTCTGAGTTCAAGTTTGTATGGAATATTGTGGGAAAGAAGCTAAACACTGACATCAGGCCACTGAAGTTGGACCTACTGACTCCCACTGGGGCTTACCACTTAAAGCCCAAACAAAGGTAACCCCTGAGGCATGGCTGTCATTTGTTAAACAATGGCCATTGCTAACTTGCCCTCATTTGGATATTATTAACCAGCTCCTTAAGGACAAAATAAAACCTCCTGATTGTGCATCATGCCCTGAACAGACCCCTGTCCTAGAACCAGGACAACTGTCACTGGTCCTTACCTTGGTGATGTTCCACACTGTGTGCTAGACTGGCTAATCAAATTGGCAAGTGCCTGATTAGGCAACGACAGGGCTTAGCAGATACCATCGCAGATTGGTTTGGGCCTGGAAACTGTCAGCAACACTTATGTCATAGCCCAGAAATTGTATAAGAATCCAGGCTGGTAGATGCAGTAATATCCAGTGCCCGTGAAGGCCTAGACACCAGCCAAGCCAACCAATTGATCCTGGATAGTTTGAAGGATCCGTCCAGCTGTGTGTCCACTTCCAGATATTTGGACCAGAGACTAATAGGATTGTTAATTAATGGAACTAAATAAAAGGTATTAGAAGAGCAATGTTGGAGGATAGCTTTGACCACCCAGCCCTTATGGTGGTGAGTCCCCATTTCCCCCATGCCTATCCATGGGAGTGGGGAAATAGGGAATCCATGAGGACCCAAAGGCCCACCTGGACAGGCCATAGTATAACCGTTTGTTTTTGGCCCCTCTGGGGATTCCTCAGTCACAGTGAGCCAAATGGTAACCTCCCTGCCTGTACCAAAGCAGGGGCATATAGATAGAGTCGAGGGCATTGCTTATTCTGAAGGTATGGGAGCCTCCCTGTATCCAGGGATTGTTGCACCCACTTTGATAAGGAAATTTTATGTACCTGCCCATTTAACATCATGACGAATCTGCCTAGGTTTGATGTGGTTGTCACAGAAAACAAATGAACATCGAGCTGGTCCAAATAAACGGTACCTACTGGTGTTTGACTACCCAGACAGATCACTCCATCCTGCCCCTCTACATATCCATCTGTGTGCATAACAGCCCCTCACTGGGCGATCCTGACCGTTGATGGAATGTGGCTCTATCGCACTTTGGCAGTGATGGGTAACCCAACATGAGATCCTGAGTGGCACGGCAGAAGTAAGTACCTAGAGAAGGGTTTACTGGCCCTGCAGGCAAAGATCGAGGAGTTGGTGGCCAATGCCCAAAGATATATCAGGGCTGGCCTTCTGAGATACACACAGATAGGGAAACACCGTGGACCATGCCAAACATCTACTTCTGAGGAACTCAACCAGGCAGTAGAGGTCAAATCTATAATCATGGGCAGCGCCAGTAAGGCGATGAAATATCTTGGGGATGGATTCGAATAGTGTTTGCCAAATTATGTGGGGAGTTTCGATTATAACATTCATAATAGTGCTGGTGCTGTACCGGCACTTCCAGAGTTAAATTGTTGCATTTAACCTGGCAGGTTAAAGAACCCTAAGGTCAAGAGAAAGGAACTATAGGAGTAAATTGAGGCAGTCCATGGTATCTTGGTATCAAACCTGAAAGTATTAGGCCAGCTTGGGAAGTAAAACAGTTCAACAATTACTGTGACCCTGGTTCCCCTGGCAACCACATTCCAAAGGGCCTTGCTTTGATAAGGCCGGTACCAAACAACTGTGCGGGATTAAATATCTCCAGTGATGGAGATTCCGCAATCTCCTTAGGCAATTTATTCCAGTGTTTAGCCACCCTGGCAGGCAGGAAGTTTTTCCTAATGTCCAACCTAAACCTCCCTCGCTGCAATTTAAGTCCATTGCTTCTCATCCTAACCTCAGAGGCCAAGCAGAACAATTTTTCTTCCTCCTCCTTATGATACTCTTTTAGATACTTGAAAGCTGCTCTCATGTCTCTTTTCAGTCGTCTCTTTTCAAAGGTAAACAAGGCCAATTCCTTCAGCCTTGCCTCATACCTCATGTTCTCTAGACCTTTCATCATTTGTGTTGATCTTCTCTAGATTTTCTCCAGTTTCTCCACGTTTCCTGAAATGTGGCGCCCAGAACTGGACATGATACTCTAGCTGGGGCTAATGTAGATGGCTCATTCCCTGCCTAGGGGACGTGAGACAGGGCGGGTTAATTTCCAATCCTCCTGTTTATTCTTTTCCTAAGCCACAAGGGCACGGTAAGTTCTGATAGGGGTTCTGCAGGAAGGCACATTGAAAGGAGACTGGACCTATGGATGCCTTGGGGGTCAGCAGCAAGGGCCTGCTTTGGGAAGCCCCCTTTTTGGAGGTGAACGTGGCAACATTGAGACACCACCCAGAAGCCGGCAGAGACTAACTGCAGATTCATGGGATGGCTCTCACAGATCTTGCACATGCATAAGATGATAGATCTGCGGGGGGGGAGTCTGGGGGGAGTGGAGCAGTGGCGTAGTGAGGGGGCCGGAAGGTTCAGTTGCCCTTGGGCACCATGCTAGGGAGGCTCCAATTTAATCCCATTCTGCTCCCCCCCGTTATGCCTTCAGCTCACGTGCTCCTACTCCGCCTGCCACTGGCAGCTGGAACCTCCTCCCTGCCTCTCTGCTCCAAGCCTGACCCTGCTCCAAGCCCGACCCTCCTCCATCTCCACTGGAGGGTTAGTGCATGTGGGAGCCCGGCCCCAAACTGTAGGGGGTGGGGGAAGATGCAGTACAAGTTCCCCTCAGCTGTGCACCAGGTTTGGGGCTGTGCCACATGGTGGCGGGGGGAGGAGGGGCGCAAATTTTTCCTTTGCCCCCGAGCGCATAACACCCTCACTACGCCTCTGATGAACAAGCCACATGAACTCAGTACAGGTGCACAACACAAAATCCATTCTGCTCATGGGAGGAAACTCTTAGGCTATGTCTACACTGGCAGCTTCTTGTGCAAGAACAAGGGTTCTTGTGCAAGAACACATCCACACTGCCATGTGCAAGCTGTGCTTTTGTGCAAGAGCATCCATGGCAGTGTGGATGCTCTCTTGAGCTCCAATGGCCATTTTAGCCATAGGGGTTTTTTGCGCAAGAAAGACCTGCTGAGCATCCACACTGCCCTCTTGCGCAAGAGAGCTTACATCTGTTAGAAAAGAGCGTAGCTCTTGCTCAAGACACCCACTCTTACCATGCCGTACTGTAAATTTCCTTCTACAAGAGCAGGCAGGCAGTGTGGCTGCTCTGTGGGTTCTTGCACAAGAACGGCTGTACTGGTGTAAGAAGCTGTGACTGTAGACATAGCCCTAGAGGGAACATTTCCCCCAGTCGCTCTGCCCCCGAGTTAATGTCACACACATTGGATTAATGCAACTGCAAGATAGCTGAGGGGGGTTTGGTGGGGGCCAAACTAATCCCTGTTGGTAGGAGGATGGTGGGAAAAGTCCTTCGAGAGGGGTGAGATGACATCTTTTACTTCTGGTCATATGTCCTTCTTGCCCGGAGTGTGTTGCCTCCAGAGGCCTGGCTAATGGAGGTCAGGGGGTGTGGCTCATGGGGGTCAGAGGGTGTGGCTAATGGGGCACCACCAAAAATTACACAAATTTGCAAGCCCTGGAGGAGGAGTGCATCAGCTGTCTGCGCCACAGGCGGTGTAAGTTTAGGGGGGGTGTGTGTGTGGCGGGGGATTTTTTTGTGCTGTGGGTTTTTTTTTTTTTTTTGCTCAACTAAAATTGCTGTGGGGCCCCATAGAAATTCTTCTAATTGGGCCCCGCACTTCCTAAAGTCAGCCCTGGTCTTAGTGATACACATCAGTCAGAATGAACCTAACAGAGCATGGCTTTTCGGATCCTATTGAAGCACTCTACTAGGCCATCTGCTGGTAATATACAGAAGTTCAGAGAGTTTTGATTTTCAGTAATCGGTAGAGATGCTGCACCATCTGGGACAATGAGCATTGAGAGGATCCCAAGATCTGCAACTTCCCCAGAGAGGGGGAGACTTTCCTCTGACCCTGGAGGGTCTGGGTTGTTCCATCTGTAAGAACCGTGGTGCTTTCTGGTACATTTGTAACTATTGCTTTGACATTTGCATGTGCTCATATGCAAGACCCACAATCCTAATTGCTTTCTCAGCATGTTTTTCTTTTTGATACCCTGGAACTCCTGCCATGTAGTTACATTTCCAGCAGATGGACATAGCTCAGGCTAGACGACTGAGATTTTGCTCCTCCCCTCCCCACCCCCATTGTAATTAGGTCTACTGTTATTGGAGATGCATTCAGGATATTCTCAATTCAACAGAGAAATGGAAAACGTGTATGGGCCCTCAAACTCTTTGGCTTAGTGACACTTCCTAATTTCTTGATAAAAAATAAGCATATGATGACAATCATGGTCAAGTGTCTGTAGCAACCCAGCAACCCAGGGGGAGGCAAACACTACACTGATTTAAGCTTGTAGGCATTGCATATGAGAATGGGTATAGCATGCAACCAGGGTGCCATGACACGGGGCATGACCATGGCATAAGTCTAAAACAATGTTGATTCTCTGCCAACATCTATGCCTACAAGAGACAAGATGTGGCGCCACCTGTTTGTGGTGATTTATTAGACGTTAATAGCTATTGTTTTTCCCATGATTGCTGTTTTCATAAGCTGGTTTATATAATTATTTGCACATTATTTGTATTGGCAATGTAGACCCAACATATTTTAAACTAGGATATTTCATTTGTGTAAATGTTTAGTGGAGAAGGGTGTAGGACATTATCACACATGATTTTGAGTCTAAAGATGACTAACATAAGCACTGGGAAGGCATTCTATTGACCACATAATGTGCCATCTCTCTGAAACACATTAGGCTATCAAAAGGTAGAGTTTGTAGGGAGGACAATTTGATATGGTTGATGTGAGAATGTGGCCTGATATAAATGTTTTCTTTTTTTATAGCATACAAGGGTAACAGCAATTAACGGGATTCTTCTGCAGCACTGCTTACACTAGTTTAGAAATGGCTCCTGTTGCAGAACTTACTCCATATGTTTGAATCCAGGAACTCCTTTCATCATCTACACATACTAATACACTGTTTTGATAACTAGGTACAATAAGTCTCCATGGGCAGCACCAGCTACTTACATGTATTGCAAACTACCAGCCTCCCAGGACACTGCTCTCCATCCATCTGGTTCTGCTCCAGCCTCACTGCCACTGGACTTCAGCCTGGCTGCTACAAGTCTTAGGTTTGGCTCCAGCCCACTGCTGCCAGCAGCTGGGACTCTCGGGGGATGGAGCTCCCCAGTCGCCGCAGTCCCGCTTCTGTCTCGCCCAGCCAAGGCTTCCCAGGGCTGAGGCTCACTGGCAGCTCCTCTGTTGTCGCACCCAGCCAGGGCTTCCTGGTGACAGGACTCTGCAGCTGCCCCACTGCTGCTGTGCCTGGTCAGGGCTTCTTATGGACAGGACTCCGTGGCTGCCCCGCTGCTACCGTACCTGGCTGGGGTTCCCCAGGAATAGGGCTCGCTGGTCCTGCTGCTGCCCTGGCTGGCTGGGGATCCCCAGGGCCAGGGCTCACCTGTCCTGATGGTGGGGCTCACCTGTCCTGGTGGTGGGGCTCCCCACCACAGGACTCCCAACCAGCTCACACACCCAGGTGCTGGGGCTCTCTGGTCCAGCAACATCCATGATCCTGCCAGACCACAGACGATACTAGACCAGAAAGTCTCTGATATAGGAGGTCCAACCTGTAGCTTACGAGTACTTACAAGTACTTTTGTTGCCTCAAGTCATCAGTGATTGGCTAGTGGCACAATCTTGTTGCCAAAAAAACCTGGCGGCAAAGCACAAATTGATTTCTTGAATGTAAAGGGACTTCATTTATCTCAAATGTTTTCCAAAGTGTATGTGTTATTGAAAATGTGCCTCAGTGAAACTAAGTCTGCTAACTAAACAACAGAGCAAACTCCCAGACCAGTAACCAAAAAGGGAGAAGGCACAGGACATGATAGAGTGGCATGCCCTGAGCAGAGAGCTTCACAGCTCTCATCAGGATCACATTTTATAACGAGAGACTCACAGGTTGGCTAAGGTGAAAAGTAATAAAAGCATTCTGAAACTAGCAGACCAACAGTTACACTTTAAGTTTTAAAAGGGGCTGACTGAATTATGCAGAAAGTTAGTAAATGCAAATATGAATCCAAAGTTAAAACGTTGTAAGACCAATAAAAAAAGTTGTGATACAAGATCTGCCCCATCAGGCATCCTTCCTTTAAGGCATATTGATTGGCGTCTGAAGGAGGGAAAGAATCTTGCTCTTACCTATGGTCTAACATTGCAAAACTGGCCAAAGGGTTGTGTGGTTTGTTTTTCTTTTTTCCAGACCATAGGTACATGCCACTGATATAAACACAGAATGCCAGATTAAATGGATCAATGGTCTTCAAATGTTTCTTAAGCCCTGTGATTTTTTTCAATACTAAAATATTTCTTAAAACTTGGAGGTTATCACTAATCACTGTATGATAAGAAAAACTTTGGCACTATGACGTCTTTTTATGACAGGGTGCAAGTACAGGAGGCCCCTGACTTGTGATGTGATTGGTTCTGGGGGAAACTTCGCAAGTCGGGGGCATCGTAACTCATTTACAATAGGTGCCATGCGCCATTGTAAATGCGGGTCGAGGACGTTAGTCGGGGATTTCCAGCCCCTTCCGCACTTACAAAAATGGTTGTAAGTGCCAGGGGTCGGAACGTGGGTGGTCGCAAGTCGGGGGCCTCCTGTAAAATGAACTGAATGAAATAAAGAGGCTCTTATTTAGTCTGTAATTCTTGGACAAAAAGGTAGCATAAGCTCCTGAGCTAGCTATTATCCTCGTTCTGTATAGGGAAACTAAGGCACAAAAAGGTTGTGTGATCTGTTCAAAATAATACAAGAAAAGTCAGTGGCCAGGCTGGTAAGAGAACTCAGAAGTCCTGACTGCTAGGATCTCCCTCCCTGTACTTGATATTCATAAATCCCAATTTAATAGTTCTTACTGTAAGTTACATAGTAGGGGTCATGATTATGAGGGTTAGCCAGCAGCTTGGGGACTAAGGGGTTAACTACACCTAGCCAGGTGGAGTGGCCAATAGGAATGTAGGTAGGAATTTCAAACTAGGACAAAGGAATTTGGGTTTTTTCCTCCTTTGTCTGTCTCTGTGAGTTCCTTTGCAGCTACAGAGAGAGATAAACATGTCTCTCTCTCTCTCCAAGAACCAATTCCTCACTTTCTGTAAGTAGGGTAAAGTTTAGATAAATCTGTTAGGTTTTCTTGTTTTATGATTTGGGTATGGGATCTTTTCTTTGTAACTAAGTTCTAGGCCCATGGAGTTTCTCCATGAGTATATTTTGATACTTTCCCATCTAGTCATTATGCTTGCAACAGGAATACTCTTCTTGTTATTAACCTGGCATTGGGTGAGTTTATGTCCCGATTTTGATTTTATTTTAGGGATGAGATTTCCCAAATGATCTTTCCCCAGATTTCGTTATTAATTTGGATGGTGACAGCAGAAGTTTTATTCCCAAAATGTAGGGTTTTAAGATTTTGGGGGAAGTTTTATACCAAAGCGTGATAGATAAGGTTTTGGGGTACACTTGCTGGCCACCACTTCGGCATTTATCGTGCCAGAGTGGGGAAGGAGCTATGACAGTAGGACTACGTCTACATTGGCGCCCCTTTCGGAAAAGGGATGCAAATGTAGCACTCTGGAATAGGCAAATCCGCGGGGGATTTAAATATCCCCCGCGGCATTTGCATTAACATGGCTGCCGCTTTTTTCCGGCTTGGGGAAAAGCCGGAGAAAAGCGCCAGTCTAGACGTTATTCTCCGGAAAATAAAGCCTTTTCCGGAGGATTTCTTATTCAAAGTAGGAATAAGAGATCCTCCGGAATAGGGCTTTATTCCGGAGGATCGGGCCAGTCTAGATGCTTTTTTCCGGCTTTTCCCCAAGCCGGAAAAAAGCGGCGGACATCTTTATTTAAATCCCACGGGGGATATTTAAATCCCCCGCAGATTTCCCTATTCTGAAGTTGAAAATTAGCATGCCCCTTTTGGAATGGCTACGTCTACACTGGCGGCTTCTTGCGCAAGAACATCTTTCGCAAGGGTTCTTGTGCAAGAAGTCTTGCTCAAGAAAACGTCCACACTGCCATGTGCAAGCTATGCTTTTTTGCAAGAGCGCCCATGGCAGTGTGGAAGCTCTCTTGCGCAAGAAAGCTCTGATGGCCATTTTAGCCATAGGGCTTTCTTGCACAAGAAATCCCTGCTGAGCAACCACACTGCCCTCTTGCACGAGAGCTCCTGCACAAGAGGGCTTACACTGGTTAAAAAAAGAGCATAGCTCTTGCACAAGGAACCGTCTCTTACCACGCCGTTCTGTAAATTTCCTTGCGAAGGACAGGCAGGCAGTGTAGATGCTCTGTGGATTCTTGCACAAGAACAGCCATACTTGCGCAATAACCACCAGTGTAGACATAGCCAATGTGTGAGAGAAACAGATTTGCATGGTCAAGCTCCCTCCATCCCTTTATCTCTGTGTGAATATGGGTACAGAAGTGGGAGGAGAAGGGACAGCCTAACATCAGCACCCCCACTTCTCCCTCCCAAATCCTGCACAGCAAGCAGGAGGCTCCCAGGGGAACAACTCCAAGGCAGAGGACAGGAGCAGCATGACAGTGGGTGGAGGGGTAACTGAAGTGCTAGCACTTGATAGCTCTCTGGCCAAACCAGTCAGGCTCACCTGTTAGAAGCTCCAAGCTCTACCAGTAGATCCCAATCTACTGGTTGGTGACCACTGCAATAAGCTGATAAAAGGAGAAGTTTTTAACTAGTTTCAGTTGGTCCTTGATTGGTTCCAGGTATCCCAATCAACTAATCCCTGGTGCCTTAATTATCCTGTAATAACTGCTGTTTGGTTGCCATGGCAACAGAGATTTGTTCAGTCTGGAGCTAATATATCAGTCTTTCTTTTTTAAATTTGTGGTAGCCATCTGGCTTTTCCCCATCACAATACTTAATTCTGACTAAAATTATTCTATATTTTCACTAAATATTGACATATTTCTCAGTAGTGAGGTTCATTGCATCCCCACAACCACTATTTACAAGCTAGATTCCCACTTCTCTTTTGAATAGAATTCCAGAGAAATGCTGAGTTATGAAAGAAAAGAGAAAATGAAAGTGATTGTCCTACATCAGCCATGTTAGTCCTACATAAAATCAGTGGATTAGATGTGCACATACTAAAGCTGAATGGTAAAAGCGTTGATACAATTTGTGGAACAAATAGTAAACATATTCAAAAGACTGCACAAATAAATGAAATATTTACTATTTGTAACTGATCAGATTTAGAGAACCCCTATGCTGATCCATTCTCTATTGTAAAGCAGTATGGGAAAACAAAATATTTTAGGAGCTCATAATTTAGGTGGAAAATTAGTTGCAAATTTTAAGCAGGCCCATGCATTTCATAGGTATGCCTGCAAAATACCTATATTAATACAATCTCTTCCCTTTTTTCATTTAATGAGTTGTTCTTAATATGCATTGTCTTTTAAAAATGAGAATTCCAATATTATTCAAGTTCGGTCCTAAATTTTCACATTTAAACATTTATTTGATTAAAGTTATAACCAAAGTTCCTTTAGTCAAGAAAACTACCATTTGACACACTCATAAATGAGAGAAAACAAGGTCTTTTTTAGTGCATTTTGAATCCACTCTAACATGGCTTTCAAAGATAAGTTTAGTTATGTCATCAAAACATAAGAACATTAGAATGGCCATACTGGGTCAGATCAAAAGTCCATCTAGCCCAGTATCCTGTCTGCCGACAGAGGTCAATGTCAGATGTCCCAAAAGACATCTTTTGAATGAACAGGGAATCTTTTGAATGAACAGTGAATAGAACAGGGAATCTTCAAGCAATCCCTCTCCATCACCCATTCCCAGATTCTAACAGAGGCTAGGGCTAATAGTCATTGATGAACTTGTCCTCCATGAATTTATTTAGTTCTTTCTTGAACCCTGTTTGTTTGAAACCTGCAAACTCTTAATTTCATTTGGTAACTCCTAGTTCTTATGTTATGGGAACAAGTAAATAACTTTTCCTTACTCACTTTTCCCACCCCAGTCATGATTTTATGGACCTCTATCATATCCCCCCTTAGTCTCCTTCTTTCTAAGTTGAAAAGTCCCAGATTTTTTAATCTCTTTTCATATGGGACTCATTCCAAACCCCTAAATATTTTTGTTGCCCTTTTCTGAACCTTTTCCAATGTCAATATATCTTTTTTTTTTAGTTGAGGCAACCACATCTGTACACAGTATTCAAGATATGGGCGTACCGTGGTTTTATATAGAGGCAATAAGATATTCTTTGTCTTATTTTCTATCCCTTTTGTAATGATTCCTAACATTGTTTGCTTTTTTTTACTACCGCTGCATACTGAGTAGATGTGTTCAGAGAACTATCCACAATGATGCCAAGATCTCTCTCTTGAGTAGTTATAGCTAAATTAGTTCCCATCATATTGTATGTATAGTTGGCATTCTTTTTTCCATTGTGCATTACTTTACATTTACCAATATTAAATTTAATTTGCCATTTTTCTTGCCCAGTCGCTTAGTTTTGAGAGATCTTTTTGAAGCTCTTCACAGTTTGCTTTGGTCTTACCTATCTTGAGCAGTTTAGTATTATATGCAAATTTTGCCACCTCATTGTTTACCCCTTTCTCCAAATCATTTATAAATAGGTTTGTGAGGAAGTGAGAGGAAAGCCTGGCAGTGCAGGGGCTAAACAATTTTGCCCAATTATCCCCACCCCCGTATACCTGCAGCCAATGCCAGGCCTGGAGGGAGAATAAAAGGAGGGAATCTGACCCAGTTTGGAGCTGACCAGTGAAGAGGCAGGAGCTGGTTCTGTTGCACACAGAACTGGCACTAGAGTGGTCTACTGAGTTGGCTGCCCTCAGGTGCAAAGGGGGGAGAACCAGAGGGAAACTGGATTCTTGGGGCCCTGCCCCAAACTGAAGGAGCAGACTTTGATAAGTGGATGGAAGTCCTACACCCCAGACTCCCAGCTAACACTAGGACCTAACCACTCAGGAACTCTGCTGCCTGGGAGACCTGGTTACAAGGTTTAATAGGATTGGTACCAGTATGAATCCTTGGGGGACACCACTAGTTCCCTCTCTCCATTCTGAAAACTTAGCTATTTTAAGAAAATAAGGCTCTCCATCAAGCACAGGTTGGGAGCAAGATATTTTGATCCCCAAGGGAAATATCAGAAAAGAAGATGAAGGAGATTGCAATAGTGTTATTCTTAATCTCTCACTTTGATACAACACTTAGGAGCATTATATCAAAGCCTAAAAATAGTTGCTGTCCAACCACCAACCAATCATGAATGGTGGGTATCACAAGCAAAGGAAGGCTTTGACTTCCCAAACTGCCTAACATGTTCCCACCCATGCTCCACCTCGAAACCTCCCCTTACCTGCTATTCCCAGGCCTGTTGCTGGCCAGGACCCTCAATGGTTGCATCTGTGTGGCTGCTGTAGCGCTGGGTGGGGCTCCAAGACTGCTGCTGCTATGCTCTGAGTGCCAAGAGAGTGGCTCTGCAGAACCTGTGTCCTCAGGCACATGCAACTAGAACCAGAAGGGAGAGGGCTCAAGGAGGTCAGCTATGTACATTACTCTGAAACACACACAACACAACCGGCAGAATGGCTCTTGTGCAAGACTGCTTCTTGCACAAAAGGTTCTTGGCAAAAATGTCAGCTCATTAAATATGCAAATGAGGCAGGGTGATATTCATTGCTGCACCTTATTTGCATTCCAGTTCTTGCACAAGACTGGGCAGTGTAGACGTAGCCCTCTGGTTTCTAATCAGATTACAAAATGTTAACTACAATAATGGTCCAAAAGCCATTCAAATTCATTTCAACTATTTAATAACATTGGGGCTGTGTCTACATTGGCACGATCTTGCGCCAAAGCAGCCGCTTTAGCGCAAAAACATGCTGCCTGTCTACACTGGCGGGGAGTTCTTGCGCAAGAATATTGGGCTGTGTCTACACTGGCATGAATTTCCGGAAATGCTTAAAACAGAATACTATTCCATTTTCAGTTTTTCCGGAAAAGGAGCGTCTACATTGGCAGGCTGCTTTTCTGGAAAAGCCCTTTTTCCGGAAAAGCATCTGTGGCCAATGTAGACGCGCTTTTCCGGAAAAGAGCCCCGATCGCCATTTTCGCGATCGGGGTTTTTTTTCCGGAAAAGACTACTGGGCTGTCTACACTGGCCCTTTTCCGGAACAATGTTCCGGAATAAGGACTTATGCCCGAGCGGGAGCAGAATAGTTTTTCTGGAATAGCGGCTGATTTTGTACAGTAGAGCATCATTGCTTTTCCGGAAATTCAAGGGCCAGTGTAGACAGCTCGCAGCTTATTCCGAAAAAGCAGCTGATTTTCCGGAATAAGTGGCCCAGTGTAGACACAGCCTTGATGTTCTAATGTATGAAATCAGTGCTTCTTGCACAAGAACTATGATGCTCCTGCTCAGGAATAAGCCTTCTTGCGCAACTGTTCTTGCGCAAGAGGCCAGTGTAGACAGGAAACATGAATTTCTTGCACAAGAAAGCCCTGATGGTTAAAATGGCCATCGAAGCTTTCTTGCGCAAGAGAGCATCTACACTGGCACGGATGCTCTTGCACAAAAGCACATCTCTTGCGCAAAGGCACATGCCAGTGTAGACGCTCTCTTGTGCAACTACTTTAACACAAGAACTCTTGCGTTAAAAAGTATTTGTGCAAGATCATGCCAATGTAGACATAGCCTAAGTGTGCCACAGTCTCCTCTGCTGCTGCTTTGAACAATTTGATTGAGGATAAACTGAAGGTTTATGTGTGGATAGTAAATAGATACAAGTTTGCAATTTGGCATGGTAATCAATATAAAATACTATTTTGGGCTAGCAACATACTTAATGGGACAAGGAGCCACTATTCCAACTCCTCTACTGAGAACCAATAAATATACTAATATACTATAATATTCAATAAGGGAACCGCCTTTCCAGAAAGATATAGGCAAATCTGAATGAATTCAGAGAAGACAGAAAAAAGTTAATGGAGGATTTAAGAACTGATTAATATGGAAAGTTAATTTTTATTTAGCTAATAAATATCTGAGGGGTATAAAACAAAAAAAATAGTTAGGATTGCACTATCTCATAATTAGTTTATTTATACTGTGGAATTGTATCCCACTGTAATAAAGCCTTACTCCTAAAATACTAAACATGGAATAAAATTATTTGGCATATACAATAGTGAGATCTTTCATAGGGCTAGGTCTACGCTGCAGGCTTTTTGTGCAAGAACAGCTGTTCTTGTGCAAAAACTTGCAGAGCATCTACACTGCACACATGTTCTTGCACAAGTAAATTTACAGTAAAGCATCAGAACAGAGGGCTTGTGCAAGAATTATTCCTCTCCCCACAAGGAATACACCCTCTTGTGCGAGAGCTCTTGCACAAGAGAGCTTATGCCTTATCCCAGGCCAGGAGCATTGGCCAGCTGAACAATGTGGCCCCAGAAACCTCCCCATGCTACAGCAGCTGGCCTGACCCCTACTTTGCATGTCAGCCTATTCCCCAAACTTCACCCCCTGCCAAGCCACCAGTGTAGCAGGACACGGGGCAACACCGCCCAGTCTCAGAGGTACGTCCCAGACTCCCACACGGGCTTCCCAGGGCACGCCCACCCCAGCCCTTAAAAAGCCCACGTGTTGCACCCTCACGGGCTGCCCATTGCCTGCTCGGGCCTTCCCTCGCTCCGCCCCTCGCCCTTTATTGCCTCCCGCGCTGAGCTGCCCGCCAATCCCAGCGTGAGAAGTGGCCACTCGGCCCCGACCAGCCGCGCCCCGTCTGCTCCGGGAGCGCTGCCGCTGGAACTAGTGGCAGCCGGTGATTGGAGGCGCCCGCAGGCGGCCAATCGCGGGGAGGCAGCTCAGAGCAGGCGTGGAGCAGAAGCTCAGCCCCGCGCAGGGGACGGGGAGCGGGCTTGCAGGAGAGCGGCGAGGCACTGGCGGCGGAGGCGGTGCCATTAGCGGAGCGTGTGGCTGGTGCGTGCGAGGATGCGAGTCAGCAAAGTCTGCCTGCTGGTGCTGCTGCTGGGGCTGGCGCAGCTCGCTCTCTTAGCCCGCTGCCAGGAAGGAGGCGGGCAAGGTGGAGGTAAGCGGGCCAGGGGCGCTGCTGCAGTGCGGGGTTGTCCCCGGGGCTGGAGCATGCAAGGGAGGGGCAGGGCGTGGGGGGCATGCAGGTAATCTGGGGGGGAGGGAGGAAAGGCGGGGGTTGCGGGGGGGGCTGTTAAGGGAGGGGCAGGCGAGGGCTCCTCTGCGGGCGCTTCCCTTGGGGCAGGCACTGACTCCTTCCTGCGGCTTGTGCCGGGATTCCCTTCCCCTCCGCGCCTGCCTTCTGCCGGGGCTTCCCTTTCACCGCGCTTCCCCTCCTCCCGCCCTTCCCGCAGGGATTCAGGGCTCCTTTCCGCAACCCCCACTCCGCCCGTGTGGCAGGGACGCCCCTGGGCTGGCGGAGAAGGAGGAGGGGGTTGGGAACTCGCTGCTCACCCTGCTGTATTGGGAAAGGGGCTCTCACGGTGCTTGCGG
This sequence comes from Pelodiscus sinensis, assembly GCF_049634645.1. Lineage (NCBI taxonomy): Eukaryota > Metazoa > Chordata > Testudines > Trionychidae > Pelodiscus > Pelodiscus sinensis. The sequence continues at coordinate 160,761,763 of NC_134712.1, forward strand.
ACTCCTGTTGAGCTAGGGAGACTAGATTACAGCTACTGGAGGGGGAGGGAAGCAAAGGACGATCGGTGAGAAATCGAGGATGCGTTAAATGTTAAATAATGATAGAAATGGAAGAAAATTTTTGGAGGGGGGACAAGAGCACCTAGTGGATTACAGAAGGTAAAAGGGTTTTTTTTTTTTTAAGCTAAAATCTCTGGAAGTAGTCGGTGGCAGTTGGAATCCTAAAGCTCCTCGGTTAAATGAGGGAAATGTCTTGTTAGATTATCTAAAGACTATTGAGCTGCTGTGCTAATTATCTAAAATTGCTACATCCCTTCTCATATTTATGAAACCCATTTCTTGCTTTTGATCAAATAGTCGTATTTCGGCAATGCAAATAAGAAGAGAATGCAAGCTAACTGTTCCCTATTTGTGCAAATATTGTTTATTCTTTCTTTATAGAGATGTATTCTGTAACTCACTGCCTTGGTTTGCTCACTCTGAAAGTGTAAACGATAGTAAAGGTTAGAAATTCAAGAGATGTTAATCTCAGTGCAGATGTCCACATAAGGCCTATTCATTTATTAAAGCACTAGTCTCACAAATGAATACACATGGAGGAATTGCACATTGATTTTAATAGCAGTGCAAGAGGTGTGTCTGTTGCAGGCTTGGGGCCTAAGAATTTTGGGGGAGGACAAGGCATCAGTTGAATACTCTCTGATAGGGTGAATTTCACTTCTAGGGCCTATTCCAACAAACACTTGTGAGTAAAGCCTGCTTGTGGGATTGGGTCTTTCACGAGCAATCCAAAGTAAACATGGTTTAAAAATAAGCCTGAATTTATTTAATAACTTCTCTATCTTTAATCTTATTTTGGCTGAGGAAAAAGTATATTTTTCAATCTTTTTATGTTAATGTGACTAGAAGTAACTATTGCATATGATTTAAATGCCCTGGAAAATAATTCCAAATTGAAATGCTGGCAAAGTTAACTGGGCAGTGCCGCGAAATAACCTGTTTCTATAGATGAAGAATGTCTTGCTTCTTAATATGCAGCTCCTACTACATTAAAATGTTGGCGGTGAAGAAATTGTACCCTCCTAAACATATGTAGTGAACTTGAAACAAGTCTAAACCTCTAATCAAGTAGTTATGGTTGTTAGCCAAATGCAAATTATCTAAAAATTACCTCCCAAGTTAAGGAATTGTAGGAGCTAGAAAACAATTCATGAAGTTGTTTGGAGCAAGCTCAGGTGGGCTCTTCCCCAAAATCTTTTCTTGAACTTTATAATGACAGTTTAAAGCGGAGTTTGATTTTATAAAAATCCATCACAATTGGCCAGCTCTGCTGGTTAATTTTGTGGGGTCTTAATATTCTTATGAGGCTAGTACTTGTCTTAGGCTTTAAAAATAATTGCTTTGTCTTGCAGCTTGTTGTTCCTGTCTTGTGAAAAGGGTGAAATGAAGAGCTAGCACCCTCAGTATTCGCTGTCTGTTTCAGAATTAAAAGGAACACTTGAAGTACAGAGGATATCTACAAGCTCTGTATTCTGAGGGGGCTCCTACTTCAAAATAATATTCCGTAGCATTTTTGTTTTGCTGAATCTTAAGTGCCTGTGTCAACCATGCATGTTTCCTCACTTCTAAAATTAGATGATGCAAAGTTGATTTGCATTAGAAATAATTTATAGTCTAGATTGAGCTGAGGGCATGAGATAAAATGGTATTTCACTTCCTTTAGAAACCTTATTTACGCACAAGTTAAAACAGTTTTCTTGTTTATCCACCAGGATGTTAGGCACTACATGTAGTTTTCTGGGACCAGAGCTTCTGAGACAATCACTTGGCCCCAATCCTGCAAATACTTGCTGAGATGAATAGTCCCATTGAACTTAATGAAAGTGCTTGAGTATAATATTACTCATGTGCATAAGCATTTACAGCAGAGTTGAGCAAAATACAGCCTGCACGCTGGATTCAACCTGCCATCACTCTCCAGGCACTAATGTCCCATGGCCCAGCAGGTAGCTTACGCAGGTGGCCCCGCATGCTACTTGAAGCAGCTGGTTGCTGGAGCAAGCGTGTCTGTGTGTGTAGCCCTTGGGGAAGAGAGGCAGCTGGGCTGGAGAGACCCCACCACCCCAACCCACCCACAGGGTCCTGGTTAACCTGTTAAATGGGATGCTTAACATTCCATTTAACCAGTTAACTTTAACTGGAATTTTACATCCCCACCCTAAACACCTGCCCCAGGTCAGAACCCCTTCCTACTCTCCATCTTCCTCCCAGACGGAGTACCTCAATCGTTTGCTTGGGCTCCTTCCTGCAAATTCATTCCCAGACCTTACACTCCACACCATTTAAAATATAAGAAAAGTGTGACCTGTAATCACTTATCAAGTTCTTGGCATGGCCCCCCTGCAAAAATTATTGTCCACCTCTGATTTACAGGATCAGAGCCTTTAGGGCAACACAGCTACAGGTTGTACCTCCCTCCTCTAGCACCCTTGCGACCTGACTTGTCCCGAACAAGAGGATTTGCTGAACAAGGGAAGGTCTCTCCCAACATGGCCCGTTCTGCCCCTGCCTAGGGCTCCAGCTGAGCCCTGCTGCGGCTTCTGGGACTCTGGCCACTGCTGCACCCCGCTCCTTCAATGTAGGCCTCCTGGCTTAGTCACGCCCCTGCTCCTGAGGCTCACCCTCCTTATCCATGGCAACCTGCTGGACCACAGTCCTGCTTAAGGGAAGTACAATTTCTACTAAGGTTCTCCAGCTTTTCTATATGAGTATCAGGAGAACTTGACTATACTCTCCCACAGTATACTTTCCCTGTTTTACTACTTATTTTGAACAGTAATCAAGAGACACATTTTCTCTTTCATATGAAGCTTCTATCCATGCTGCTTGACTGCTCACCTAAACAGTTGCTGAGGTCAGCTTTCAGAATGCAGCCACCGTACTGTTTATTTCCCTATTACCTGCAGTGTGTTTTTAAACCAACATCTCAGGATGAAATCCTGGTCCTATTGAAGTCAGAGAGACTCTTGCCATTGCCTTCAATGAGGCCAGAATTTTGCTCTCAGCCTGCATGATGGGTGTAAAGCGAGGCCGCTCAACTTTGAAAGCCCCAGAGGCCGCAATGATACAGTACATGCTGAGGGCGGCAACTTAAGTATGGCTGCATATGCATGCAAATATATATGCAAATAGCTTCTTTTACACAATGCCCAGGTGCTCCTGGCACCTCCTCCCTGGAGGCTAGAAATGCTGATACTCGATACCCATCTGTTCCAACCAGCCCATCCACTTGCGTCTTTTAGTGCTTGCCCCACCTGGGAGATTCCTTGCCGTTGTAGAGCGTATTCCCAGTGGAGGCCATGTTCAAAGGATCCCACCCATGAGCTGCATGTTGAGCCCTGCGTAAACCCAAACTGCTCTGTGGGCCACAAACACATGGGCCTCGTGTCTCACGGGCTGCGTGTTGAATAGCCCTGGTGTAGAGTACAGTACCACGCTGCCAATATCAAAGACTTTTTACATGTGAATTGGGGGCTTATTTTCCTCTGATATGCAGTAGCGTAATAGTACAACTTCATATGCCTAATACCCTTCATCTGTGGACCACAAATTATTTTACGGATGTTAGTTAATTCTCATAAAACCCTTGTGAGGTAAGTAATGTTCCTCCCATTTAGCAATTTAGGAAGGTAGTGACAATTGAATCCAAGAATGGAAGCAGGACCATCGGTATAGAAAAGATTATGAATGACTGTTTCTCTTAAGAGCTATAGGCTTTGTAATGATAACAAGTGATGCGAAAACTCAAGGACCTAATAGCATGAGCATGAATGAACTGTAAGAATTTAGAACATACTACATTGCAAGAGAGAATCCTCCAAAGGTGAATGTTTCTGGGAGAAGAAAGACAAAATATCTAACACTGAGTGTTCTTCCCTCATTTCCTTTGCATGTGCATATTTACTTTGGAGCTAGGCCCAAGCTCCAAAGTTCAGATTTGAATCCAAAACTCAACTGCCTCAGAGTCAAAGGGAGTCTGGTGCAGATTCATGATCTTAGAGATGGTCAGCTATGAAGTTTGCATCTAGATCCAGAAATAATTAGTAATTGGATCCAGGGTTTTGGTGTGAGTCTATAAATAATGTGAGTTACATATAATATTTGCATAACAGGGATGCAAACTTCTGGACAAAAATATGCATGAAGATCATCCACTTGCATCCAGAACTTGGAATGAATGTTCTGGTATGTTTCTTAAGACCTGTGGTAAAGTTGGAGCAATAATTTACTTTCTTGAAATTCAATCCTCTTTGTGCTCAGTTCCCACTTAAGTGATCAGGAGTTGCCCATTTTCAAGGCATAGAACGTAGCCCTCAAGACCTGATGAATTTTCTGGTCACATGGTGTGACTGTGTGTGAGGTTTTATTTTAAACAAAATGTAAGTGCCTTGTAAATTTCTTTCAGGAAGCTTAAAGATAGACACAAATTTGCTTATAGGCATTTCTCTTTTTCCTTCCACACAGACTTCTGTCTTTATATGCAAATATTGATTTGCTATTTCTGTAATTTCAGTTGTAGTTGCTCAATACGCTGGCCTCATTCTGTAACGTTCAGAGCACCTGACTCTTAAATATGTAAATCTGTAATTTAAAGTTTCATCTGCTGGGTTGTGTGTGTAAGAGGTTATTTTTGCATCACATCTCTAGCAGGTCTTATTCTTCTGAAACTGACAGCAGAGTTGAAGATAGTCAAAGTCATTCAAAGAATCAAAGACGCTAGTGATACCAGAGGCAAAAGTGGATAGACCCTACCAGCAAATGTATATGTCTATGCTTGAAAGTGCAATATGTAGCTTGATTTAAATTTGATTTTTTTTAAAGCAATTCTTCATCACTGAAACAAAAGACACTGAAGTTGCTAACAGCTTTCTGAATGGTATCCCCCATGCCTTAGCAATCCATCCACTGACTTTGATCTTTATCTACTCAGGTTTAGCACCCTTTCTCCTGATACTTTATGTATAGAGGTAAGGGGGTGGGCGACAGAGCATCTTCCTCTTTACTCTTCCCCGCTCTTTCTCTCCCCTCCCTCCCCCCCCCCCCCCCGCCCTTCCCTTCTCCTATTTATTTTGAGTTTTCTTATCCTCTAGTCATAACTCCGGTCAGCTGAAGAAATGGGCTGTGCCCATAAAAGCTCACTATACCATCTACATGTTTTGTTAGTCTATAAAGTGCTACCAGACCATTTTCTTGCTGTTTTTCTTTTTGTAAGTCAGCTTACCTTATAAAAAAGATATATTCTTATTGATTGAAACAATCACTAAAATTAAACCATTAAATTAGTACATCTTTTTGCTATATAGGAAGGTACACTAACTTAAGCAACCATATATTTTAATATTATGTTAGAAGAAAGTCTATATATTGCTCATTTTCTCGATAATTAACTTTTTATCTTGGTTTGTGTCCAGCTGCAGTAGGATGGTAACTTTGCATTTAAATTCTAAAGTGCATACAATTTATTTTTATTAAACCAAACATTTTGACTACAATTAAACGATTTCTTAAACTGAGATCAATTGTAGTCAATGAATTTTAAATTACTTCAGGTCAGCCTTGGATTTTCAAAGACTGAGGAAAAGTAACTAGAATGCAAGTCCCTGCTTGTCAAATTATCTCAAATGAGTCTCCTAAGTTACATAGACAGGACTATTGTACCATATTTATAAAGCCTGATCTCAAAAGTTAGCTTGTCCTGGATTCTTTCTTCATATAGAAAAGCAGCCTTAAAGCTTTTGGTAGAAGCACATTGATTCTGTGTATTTATTTTCATTGAAATATTTTGAGAGAATAAGTTTAGGTCTTTAACATGCTTTGTATTCACTTCAGATGTCATTTTAAACATCTAGTTTAAACATAAGGTTCTCTCTTTAAATATAAAGAACAAAATCAGAAGAATCTCGGTGGTCACTTCTCTTCCATGGATATGATGTGCCACTGATAATGAAGTAAATGGAGCAAGGGAATGAAGTAGTGTAATAATGTCAGCAGTGTAGTAGCCTACTCAAGGAGTACTTCTATAGAAAGCTATCAATATTCACTAATCGCAAAAGCTGCGGTAAAAGTAGACCCCCATTTAATAGATTAGCAGGACTAGACTAGGATTCTTTCTTACTGATGCAAAACGTCCGTGATTTTGTGAGTTCATTTTGTACAGGCAATATTCTGGCATTTAACTCTGTGCTTGACTTGTAACCTAAATGGTGTTGAATGGCTGTAAGTAAATAACGGTGCAAAGCAGAGTCCGTTGGTTAGTGACAAGCCTAGGAGTCCTGAACTGGCTTCCCGTTTCAGCCATAGAATTTCATTGTGATCTGAAAAATCAAGTTTTCAGTGACTTTTTCAAAAAATGATGAGCGCACTCAACTTCCATTGTGGTCTGTGGGAGTGGAGCACCTCTGAGGAACAATCTCTTAGGACCTGCCTTTTTTTAAGCTTGTTGCTCGCTGGCAGCCTTTGTTTATTGGAAATGTTGGAAGTAACTCTGATAATCCAAGCCTTTGCTCTTCTTTCTCTTTCCCTATTGATAAAATGGGTATGAGATCTTCATTTGCTCAGGATGCTTAGCGCAGCAGTTCTCAAACTTTTTGGAGCCCTTTACATGCTTAAAAATGTATGCGGCGCTCCAGCGGTCCACTGATTATATGTGTTGTATCTATCGATGTTTTCAGTTTGTCAACCTCGTGGAGCCCCCTGGAGATGTCTCGCGGAGCCCTGCGGCTCTGTGGAGCACACTTTGAGAAACACCTGCTTACACAGATCTTTAAGATCTGTGTATAGAAAAGCTTTGGAAATACAAAGTAATAACAGACTTTTAAAGTGCATTGTCCAGTTTTAAAATCATGTTTGCAGATGAAACAGTCAGTGTTGATTAAAGACACTTAATCTGCACCCAGATGTCTGTTACTGTATGATAGATAACCTCTGCAAACCTTCTGGGTCTTGCAAGCACTCATTTTACCAGAAACTGTGGTATCAGATATCCTTTAAAGCTGAATGTTAATTAAAAGTAACACACAACTATCTAAAACACAAATTGCTTTTGGGGCTGAGGGGCTGTTAAAAATAAGAGAAACTGAGATGCATCACTTTTCCCTGTGGTGAAACTCTCCTCTTGTGGCCTAGAAACTACAGTAAACTTCCAATAATCCGGCACCTTTAGGACCCGGGGGTGCCAGGTTATCCAATTTGCTGGACTATTGGAAGGGGGGGGACTATGAGGGGTCGGGGTGGGGGGGAGGATGCCACCCCAGACCCCTCATAGCCCCCCCTTCCGGTAGTCCGGCTCTGCCCCAGGCGTCCCTGATTCAGCTGCTGCTGGTCAGTTTCAGCAGCGGCTGAATCGGGGACACCTGCAGCAGAGCAGCTGGAGTGCTGCTGGGTTGGTCCGGTAGCGCCGACCCTTGGTGTGGCGGGACCAACCCGGCAGCACCCCAGCTGCTTTTGGGGATGCTTGGGGCAGAGAAGCTGGGGTGCTGCCGGGTCGGTCCCGCAACGCCACTCCTCGGTGCTACTGGACCAACCCGGCAGCACCCCAGCTGCTCTGCCCCAGGTGTACCCAAGTCAGCTGCTGCTGAAACTGATCAGGGGCTGATTCCAGGAAGCTGGTGCAGAGCAGCTCTGCCTCTGGCTTCCTGGAGTCAGCTGCTGGTCAGTTTCAGCAGCGGCTGAATCCAGATGCCTGGGACAGAGCAGCTGGGGCACTGCCAGGTTGGTCTGGTAGCTCCAACCCTTGGCGCAGCGAGACCAACCCGGCAGCACCCCAACTGCTCTGTCCCAGGTGTACCCAAGTCAGCTGCTGCTGAAACTGATCAGGGGCTGATTCCAGGAAGCTGGTGCAGAGCAGCTCTGCCTCTGGCTTCCAGGAGTTAGCTGCTGATCAGTATCAGCAGCGGCTGAATTGGGGACAGCTGGGGTACAGCCGGGTTGGTCCCGCAGCCCCGAGGGGCAGCGCTACCGGACCTACCTGGCAGCACCCAGCTGCTCTGCCCCCGGCTTTCCCGATTCAGCTGCTGGTCAGTTTTAGCAGCGGCTGAATCGGAAGTTGGGGGCAGAGCAGCTCCAATGGTCCAGCTGCCCGGAGCACTTCTGGGTTCCTGATGGTGCCGGACCATCAGATGCCGGACATCGGAGTTTTACTGTACTGTTCTCTGGTACTTTGTTACATTGTTGAAAATCCAAGTAACTTCAGAGTAATTCATTTGATGTCAGTGGACTTACACCAGGATAACTGAAAAACAACTTGATCGATTATTAGTCTCCATTCCTTTGCCCATTACCTATCACGTGTTTCTTTATTCCTGGATGCACGAACTTTAAATGAAGTCTGAACATTTTTCCTAGCCTGGAATCCTGCCCTGAACAGATTAGTTTGGCTAAACATCTTTCTTGTCTTAATACGTGCTGATCTTTTTTACAAGCTGACTGCACATTCATCACTTTGTGGGTGAGGAAATTAATAATATATATTTTGTAAATAATGGAGTTCTGCAGTGGCAGTGCTTTTTCCTGCAGGTAATAAGAGCTTTGGCTTTATTAGTGCTTGTTCTATAAAACAAACTCCCTGAAAATTCTTCAATAGGGCCTGTTTTTTCTTGAATGATATCAATGTTATCTGATGCTGGTGTGGTGACTTTTTTTTTTTTTTAAACCATTAGGTGGCTTTTTAATGAGGGGCCATCTTGAATTCCAAACCAAGAGGTGAATGTGGCAGTGGAAGTAAAACTATACAAACCAAAGCTAGGAGGACCTTTACCCAGAATTGAAGTGCTGCTTTCTCCCTCTTCTATCAAATACCTATAAATGGGAGGGCTATTTGTAAGTTCTGTAGCCTGAATAATGGTTGCCTCCTGAAACTATTTATACAAGGAGGAAACACTTCAAATAAATTCACTCTGATAATAGCATGCCAAATAAATGCAGAATAATAAAATGATAGAAACTGTAATGTTGGAGATGGTATATTGCCTATTTATCCTGTTTCTGCCAGCTTCATAATCACAGTTCATTATCTACCCTCAGTGTAAATCCAAGCAAACGCCTTAATTTCATTATATACCCAGACTAGTGATCTCAGTCTCTTGCTCTTTTCCATCATTGTTAAACACGGTCAGGTAATTCAAATCCAAAATCAAAAGATTCACAGAATTTTATTACTTCTGGGTCATCTAAAAGGATTTCCACATAAATGAAAGGATTGACAGCTGAGGATACCTGTGCAGAAGCCAGGCTGTGATGTGTGCAACATAATGTCTTTGAAACCATTGTATCTAAATAAAATCTCCAAGATATGGTGAGCTTGGAGGGTGTCCATCTTATTATAAGAAAAAAAAAATCTTGTCTTGAAGACTCTCCTCAACTAAGAACCAGAAAGTGGAACTGACTAGTCTAATTTCAGGAAGTCATTAAGCGAATGCAAGAATAAAATCAGTTTCTCATACTTTGGGAAAAATTTAATTAAGAATAATTGCACTCACCCACTGCAACCTCTCCATGTACAGGCAGTCCCCGGGTTACATACAAGATAGGGACTGTAGGTTTGTTCTTAAGTTGAATCTGTATGTAAGTCGGAACTGGCGTCCATATTCAGCCGCTGTTGAAACTGACCAGTTTCAACAGCGGCTGAATCTGGATGCCAGTTCTGACTTACATACAGATTCAACCTAAGAACCCCAGGCGTCCCCAAGTCAGCTGCTGCTGAAACTGATCAGTGGCTGATTCCAGGAAGCCGGGGGCAGAGCAACTGTGCCTCGGGCTTACTGTAGTCAGCCGCTGGTCAGTTTCAGCAGCGGCTGACTTGGGGACGCCTGGGGCAGAGCAGCTGGGGTGCTGCTGGGTTGGTCCAGTAGCGCCGAGGAGCAGCACTGCGGGACCAACCCAGCAGCGCCCCAGCTGCTCTACCCCAGGCGTCGTGGGCAGAAAAGCCTGGTCTGCTGGGGGGGAGGGGGCACTAGCTGCGCGCCCCCCCCCCCCCCCCCCCCAGCAGACCAGGGAGAAGGGGAGCAGCTTTTCTCGCCCCGGAGAACGCGGGCGGCGGGACCGCGGCTCATCTGGGCGTCCCGCCGCTCCTGTTCTCCGGGGCGAGAAAAGCCCCGTTCGTAACTGCAGATCCGACATAAGTCGATCCGCGTAACTCAGGGACTGCCTGTAGTATTAAAGACTTAGATCCTATTTTATGCATCTTCCATGCCCCTCTCTACCTGGCTAGTTCTTTGTGTCTTTCTTCCTCCAAGGAGACATGCTGCACACTTGGGGAAATGCTGATATTAATATTCATATTTGCTTTACTCGTTTTTTATGTGTTGAGTAGCAGAACAGTTGTGTTGTCATTTAACATATGATCCTCATTGGCATCTGAGTTAGCATCCATTGAAATCCAGAGGGCACTGCACACTTGAGCTATTGTTCTGGGCTCTCTGCGCAAACTGGCAGTCATAGCTGCATTGGTTACGCTCCGATCATATTCTGAAAGGGGTTTTATTTTTTATTTTTGTAAGTGCAATTTTCAACTAGTCATGTTGCTTTATCACTAAACTTAAATCAACCCAATCTTGTATTTTTTCGACTTTTCTAGAATCTGTTACAAAAGAGGATGCCGATGATGATGATGACGACGACGACGAAGATGACGATGAAGATGATGATTCCGAAATTAAAGAAGAAAATGGCGTCATAGTTCTGAATGATGCAAATTTTGATACCTTTGTTGCAGACAAAGATACTGTGCTATTGGAGTTCTATGCACCATGGTAGGTTTGAAACTTGCAGCATTTCTGTACCCCTTATTTCCTGGATGGGATAGGTCTAAGGTTCAAGCCTTCCATTAAATATTTTCCTCAGGAGTTGCATTTATTTTAATGTGCATATTTCAGCTGTGTTTGTGACCCATTGATGACTTTCAGTTGACAGATTTGTCACTTGCTGCTTAATTACATACAAATCTACATAGCCAGTAAGGCACAGCCTAGAACAGGGGTGGGGAACCTTTTTTGGGGTCAAGAGCTTTACACAAGTGAGAAGCAACCAAAAAAAACCCTCACTCATGTGTCCCTGTTGGAGAAGGAGAAAGACACTGCCCACGTTTCACTTGCACACCAGCTTAGGGGAGCCCAGCCTAGTAGATTTTGTGTTGCAGCCCCGCAGTACCACTGTGGGCTCCCTGATGCAGAGGGGCCTGACACTCGGGGCCAGATTCATCCCCTGAGCCTGAGGTTTCCCCACCCCAGCCTAGAATAAGGTGGGATATTTTATGGCATGATTGCAGGCGGGAGTCGGGGACATCGGGAAGCATTCTGCTCCTAGGAGATAGAACTCTTCCCCAGCATAGTCTAGGAGTATGCTTGTCACTACAACCTATGTATGAACTGCAGACTGTTCTCCTGATGCTGGCCATACTAAGGTGGAACCAGGTCTCTGTCTCAGAGCACTGTGTATCTCTGAGGAAGTGCAGACAGCTTTTCTGACCACCAGTGTTGCAATTGTGCCTGATTCTGAGGCAGGTCACGTGGGAGAAAAAAAGAAAGAGAAGGCCCCTTGCATCCTCCCTGCTCCACACCCATAATTCAGCCTAACATCAGAAAAGGGAATTGTGACCCTGACTCTTAGTTACATCCTTAATGTGTCTGGAGTTGGGACTAAATTGGGAGGCAAAAGCAGCTTCAGATTACCTTAGTCTCTAGTTGCCTATATTCCAAAGACAAGCAGGGTTCCACTGTTACTAGGTGCAGCCGGGCTTTGCTTCCTTTGGTACTCCATGGCCCCAAAAAGCAGAAAGTAGCCATAATGGAGTGCGCTCTGGCCAACCCATGATCATCCCCCTCCATTTCGGTCTGGGTCTGTACACCAGTGCTTCTCTGGTTGGGGAGCAATTTGTTCAAGAAGATTGACGGAAGACCGTTTCTGCCCACTGTAAGGCCACTTGACATTGCTGGAACAGTGTAAATAGGGATACAGTATAACTAAAAATTGACACACACACACCCCTTCATGTCTACACTCTTAAGTTTCATGCACCTCTCCATCCAATTCTGCAGATACTGAGTTTACATTGGTGTAACTCATGTACACTCTCAGGAGTTGTCCTGAATTTACATAATACAACAGGAAAGAGAATATAGGCCAGTATATTTAATGTAGTGCATTGTACATCGCAAACAGTAAAAGGGAAAACATGGAAACAGAAACTGTGTTGGCAAGATGCAGAATTAAGCAACACACAAGTTTCCTAAAGCAATTCTGTGTGACTTTCTTTTTTTAAACTGCAATTTATCAATGTATTAGCATAAAAGCAGCCAAGGAAATTAAATGCAACACCTCCCCTTTTTTTAAATGAGATGGTCTTCACTTAATGTTAACGTTAGACAAATTGTCCCAATTAACACCAAGATGAACGTATTTAATGTATGTTGGCTTTCATGCTATAGTATCTGAACAGAATCTGGAAGAGTTAACTTTTTTCACCTGCCCTTAATGTTATGACTGATTTAAGATTTCCCTGTGTAAATAGCACTATCACTTTCTCTGTAACCTAGAATGTCTCAGTAGTCCTAGCCCTTGTATGGATTTCTGAGATGGCCAGACAGAGTGTGTGCATTGATGTCTTGGGTGGATGGGACTCTGTTTGTTCGGCTCCTTTTATTTCTTCCTTAAGTTTATAACCTCCAGCTGAATATGCTTAGTTGTGATCTCCTTTTCTCTCTCTCCTCCTCCTCCTCCGCCCCCCCCCCCCCCCCGCACACTGTTATTGGTTGTGTCTTTGTTTCCCTGCCACAGTCATTACCAAGACTTCAGTGGGGTTGGGATTTCACCCCAAGTCTTTAATGTTGGTAACATCTATGCCAGGATTCACAATTAGTTGCTTCTGCTGTAGCCTTATTCAAATAGTGGGCTGCAGTTTTTAAAATGTCGTGGTTGGTGGTCCCTTCAATAGCTGAATGAATCTTGCTTAAACTTTCTGAAACTTCCCTTCAGTCTTGCCATCTAAAAATACATTACAGTAAGAGTTAAATAATACTAATAAGACTTGTCATGCTGGATCAGACCATCAATTCATTTAGTCGTCCCCATCTCTTCTGCTCTTTTCATACAAGAGCAGTCTTCTGACAACTTGATCACCAAAAGTTGGCTGTTGCATTCTTTTGGGGGGGCCCACATGCACAGCAATTTACAGAACTGTTTACTGTATTGACTGGTCTTCCATTTGTTTGGTGTTTGTTTTTTGTGGGGGGGGCTTTCCCTCTCTTTGCCACTACATTCTAAAATCATTTGGTGTGCTAAATAGCTCGCTCTCTCTCTCTCTCTCACATATATATATCCTGCTTCACCTAAAAGGGGGTTCACATTTTTTTTTTTTTTTTTACCCAAGCAACTTCTTAAGAAGTATTTGCAACTCATGAAGTGGCCTGGTCCTTTTCCATCCGACATAGAGGAAACTCACTTCTCTTCCTTGCCTCGTCCCAACTTAATGTGTGACCTTGCGGATCATAAGGACAAATCCTATCAAGATTCCTAGGCTGTGACCAAAAAACATGCGAACTGCTGATTGGAAATGTTAGGGGTTTAGGACTTTGACTGGTGGTGAATGGAAATTATAATGCACAGTATTAATATCTGTAGAGCTTTTCTTCCTCTATAGTGAGGCGGGGCAATGGTCTAAGTCTATCTTGTGATAACCACTGTCACTGTAAGAACTGTCATGGTTGTGAAGAGAAGCAGCAAACTATTAAAAATATAGTTGGACACTACTTTGTCTAGTCTAGATCTGACATCATGGCAAGAAAAATAGCATGTTAATTCTGAGGTCGACTTGTGTAACACTGTGTGGAAATGCAGAGTAGCAAAATATACCTTCAGATTCATGACGCTGAATTTACAGGTGTGGACACTGCAAGCAGTTTGCTCCAGAATATGAAAAGATAGCCAAGACTTTGAAGGAAAATGATCCTCCCATTCCAGTTGCTAAAATAGATGCTACTGCAGCCACTGCTGTGGCAGGTCGTTTTGATGTTAGCGGCTACCCAACCATCAAGATTCTGAAGAAGGGGCAGACAGTTGATTATGATGGATCCCGAACAGAAGATGGTAAGATTGAACTCTGAGTTTAATGCAGTGAAATGAAAGGAAGGATGAAGTAGTATCTTACTACATGCTGTACAAAAGATCAGGGATTTAAAAAGCTGTACTTGTATGTTCCTAAGCAAACACCACCTTCATTTCAGTTCTCTTTTAAGTAGATGTTAAAGCCAAGGTTTTTTTAGGGTTTTTGAACAGCTTCATGTTACAATATAGCTTCACCAGGTAATGTGTGTCTGGTGCCTGAAGGATCCCTTCCCTCCCCCCCCCCATGCGCACATACCATTTACTAACATAGAATATCACTACTTTAACAGCCAAATGACTATCTTTCATGCTTTGAGAGAGGCCAGCCAACAAGAGTGTCAGGATTGATATATTGGCAATAGATGTGACATTGCTATTTGACACTTAATGAGATGTTACTATACTTCAGTCTAGGCTAAGAGAAAAGTTGTCTTCAAGAACTGTCATTCCAAAATCTTTAATAAGAAAAGAAGACCCTGAAATAACTTGTCGCAATGTACTGTACCTATGCTCTGTAAATCTGGAGGAGCATGAGTTTTAAAATACTGACTTTTTTTTATTTATTGCTTGCCTTTTTGTTGCATCCATTAACAAAGAAGTAAGGTACTAAAGGAGCCCAAGCAAGAAGGGGTGTAGTTAGGATTAGAATTCAGGAGTTCTTTGGTCCTAGCCATTTGCTCAGTCCGAGCTAATACTCAATCACTCAGTCTCAAATTCTTGGTGATCTCATATCTTCCTTACAGTTTGTCACTGTAGCACTGGGAAAGATACAATTGGCATAGCTATGCAGAATTATGAACTCTTGTATTGTATTATCTTTCAGCGATTGTGGCTAAAGTCAAAGAAGTTTCTGATCCAAATTGGACCCCTCCGCCGGAAGCTACCTTGGTGTTGACCAAAGAGAACTTTGATGAAGTAGTGAATGATGCTGACATAATACTGGTGGAGTTCTATGCCCCATGGTAAGACAATGTACATTCCTCCTCTTTCACAGAGGTGGCATGGCCATGAAACTGTAACGGATGGGTAGCTTTGGGCTCTCACCTCTTAGGCTTAGTTTTCCTATAAACCAGTCCCTTCCGTAGAATGGTATTCAGTTTCAAATGAGTTGTGTATTTAAATAGGAATGCTACTTGTGCCAGACTTGAACTTTTTAAAGACCTCTTTCTCATGAGGGCAGAGTTATCAGTGGAGTAAGCAACACATAGTGCAGTCAAACACTGTGCAAATATCTATAGTTCTAACATGCATTTCTGACTCTTATCAGCCCTCTTACTCCAGTCCTGCGCTTCTGAGAAAGTTAACTGCTGTTGTGGGTTTGGGCGGGGGGGAGATCCCACACATGCTATGGCAAAATCATTGGTCATTTTAAACTCAACTGAATCCATTGCTAAGATCTAGTTCTCAGCAGGTGAAAAGCTAAAAGAGAAATGCTGTGCAACTTGAATCACTGAGATATTCCATATTTAATAGTCTGAGACCATGCTGTGATGTGGCTAATACTAGGACATGTACAGCCTTCATTAAGAAAACACCTCTCTGAAGAGTCACTGGGGGAGGGGGAGTTAAGAATTTAACATCTTTATTTCCCATTCTGGAAGTGTGAATTGCCCTACTTCTCATGCTCAGAGGTAAACACATTCTGGTTATCCCCTACAAATCCCCTCTTTTCCCCTCCTTTTAGGTGTGGACATTGCAAAAGGCTCGCTCCAGAATATGAGAGAGCTGCCCAGGAGCTCAGCAAACGCACGCCCCCCATTTCTCTAGCTAAAGTAGATGCCATTGCTGAAACAGATCTCGCAAAGAAGTTTGATGTCTCTGGCTATCCAACTCTGAAAATCTTCCGCAAGGGCAAGCCTTTTGACTACAATGGCCCTCGAGAAAAATATGGTAATGGGTCTTACTGTTTTGAGTTAGAATTGGGAGATGGAGGGATGGGTGGACCACAAACATTTAAAAGTAAAAGGAATCTTGTGTACATAATGCTGTGGTGCAGTTGGAATCATAGGACATGAAAACTGCATTCTCTCCTTTGCCTAGGCTAACAGGCTTGATTGAATCTCCTAGAATCTTGGGTCTTGTAGCACCTTTTCACATGTGAGAAGTCAAATCAGTTAACTAAAATATGTTAATCTAGGCATTGCCCAGGTCCTTCAGGACAGGGTCCTGGCAGCGTAGCAGGTGCAGGACTTAGGGCAGACCCTTAGGGGAAAAGGGATAGGAGGATGGGGACGTGTGAGCAAGGATAAGGATGGGGAGTGAGGAGTAGGGATGTAAAAAGCCATTTTTAAAAATATAACCATGTAACTGCTAAAAAATCATAGCAGTTACATGCTTTATACTGCAGGTCCTACAGTGAAGCTTCTTGGGGAGCTAGTGTGTAACCTGCTGTGGGAGGGCTGGGTCTGCTACAGAAAGGGGCTATTCCAGAGGGCCCCATGGGGCTTGAGCAAGCCCCTGCCCGGGGCAGGCGAGGAGTTGCTCCGGCCCTTACTGGTTAACTGGAGCACCTCACCCATTGAGGGTGAGGCTTACCAGTTAACCATTACATCCCTAGTAGAGGGGGTTTGGGGGGGGAATTCATTCAGCACAGGTCTCTTCTCCTCTCCCCCTTCCCCCTGCACACCCTGGCCACTAGCTCCACCCCCTAGCACCGTAACCAAGGGCTGGGAGGGAAGAAGAGGGTTGGGGCAGGAGGGCTATTTACTCAGTGTTCTGGGAAGTAAGATGTAGGGATGTGAAGGACTAGTCGACTATCTGATACACAAATGCTTATCCGATAGTCGACTAGTAGCTTCCTCCCTGCTTGCTGCCTCTTTCACAAAGAGGCAGCGGGGGGGGTAGGATGTGGGGGGAGGGGGGGGGAGAGAAAGGGGTACTTCAAAGCGGTGTCCCCAGGCTGCATGTGATGTGGAGCCCGAGATCACCTTGGGACTCTCCCATTGACCCTGGACTCCATGTAGCGCTGCCGCTTTGAAACGCTACGGGGAGCCCGACATCAGGTTGCATGCAGCGTTTCAAAGCACCAGTGCCACAGGGAGCCCGGGGTCAGCTGGGGAGTTCCCAGCTGATCCCAAGCTCTATGCAGCACTTTTGCCTTTGAAGTGTAGCAACAGCCCTAGGACTGTTGCTACATTTCAAAGGCGGAGGTGCCCTATCGACTAATGGAATAGTCCATGCAAAATGCATAGACTATTCCGTTAATCAATTAGTTGATATTTAACATCCCTAGTAATATGGCCACTCCCTTGGTGGCCCCCAATGGACACTCTGCAGGATAGGTCTCCCCTGTAGGCTCACTGCCCCAATGGCCACTCTTGTATTGCGTCCCTCTAAACAGCAGCCCTTCCCTTCACATGTTATGGAAAACTGTCCTTTTCCCAGGACTTCCAGATATCCTGGCATAACCAAACCCTGACCTTGCTTACATTAGGAGAAAAGGAAGCTTTTCTATTAGGGATGTCAACGTGTTGACGACTACACACATTCCCCACTCTTAGTATCTACCTGAGGGGGATAGAGAGGCAGCAGTGTGGAGGGTGAGGGGGGGCAGGCAGGAGCTGATACGTGCAGTGAGCTAGCTTTCAAGCTGTCTCCCCGCGCATGCCAGCTCCGTGGACCTGCTCCTGCCTGCTACCCCATGCAGATCAAGAGGCAGCAGCGCAGGGTACCAGGGGGCTCCCAGAGTGGGGTGGAGAGTGTACTGGCTGCCAGCTCCGCCCCTGGGGACTATTGGGATAGTCATGTAACTGCTAAAATTTCCTGTGGTTACATGACTATTCAATTACACTCTTAACATCCCTACTTTATACCAAATTTGCTGGTCCTAGCTTGTACTGTTGAGGAAGAGTTCTTGAGTTCTGTATCGGAGACAGCAGTGGGGGGGGGGGCGAGAGTGGGACAGATGGCTCCAGAGGAGTCATTTCCACCTTGTGTAAACATGTATCTGCTGACACTTTCAGTAGTTACACATTTACCTAAATAAATTCATTTTAATATCCCTAATCTTTACAAGATTTAGATTGTTACGGGGCAGAATACCTACACTGTGCTTTCAAGTAAAACTTCTGAATAACGTTTTCATTTTTTTTTTTTTTTTTTTTTTGGTGCCAGGTATTGTTGATTACATGATTGAGCAGGCTGGTCCTCCATCCAAACAGATTCAGGCTATCAAACAGGTCCAAGAATTTTTGAAGGATGGTGATGATGTAATCATCATTGGAATATTCAGTGGAGAGATGGACAAAGTCTACCAGCTGTACCAAGATGCTGGTAAAGTATTTTTTTAAGTGTTCTTCCATGGCTTCCTGATGGGAAGTGTTCACACATTTTTTGCTTTGGGTTGAATTTTTACTTTAGCTTTTCAGCATATCTTTGATCCTTAGGAAACTAGCTGACTTCTCAGAGGCCTTCTTAAGGCTAGCTATTTTGTGATTGTTTGGGACAACTTTAGGGTGTGTAGGTGGGGTACGGAGGGAAGCTGTCCCCCGCACTGGTGATTTCAAAAGGGCCCTGGATCCTTTAAATCAGAGCTGCAGTGATGTGCACTGCAACACGGCATGCTCCAGGCAGCTCTGAGGGCTGGCTCCTCCCTTTCAAACAAGGCCCCTCCCCTTCTGGGAGCATAAAGCCAGATCCCCCACACACTGCTTGCCCAGGTCCCTGGGCACTCTGGGGATGTTCATTGTGCCAGTGAAGGAGTCAGGATTTCGGTCTGCTGGTAGCTAAAGTACTCTTAAGACTCTTGAGAGAAACTAGTCCTGACCTCTCCGCATGCTTGCATGTTCAATATGACACTTGCCTATGCTCCTCGAATAGGGAGCCAGCAGGGAAAAATCGGGCTACATGGCTGCAGCAACAAGCCAGGCCAGATAGTGGGAGAGAAGGTGACACGGGACCAATAGTATGAGATTGTGGAGAGGCAAGGCTGGTAGCTGAGAGGTAATTCAGGAGTTAGGATATATGAATACTTGGTGGAAGCAGTGGAAAGTCAAAGCCAGAGTGGTGGGAAAGGTCTCATTTTCTTCAGGGAAGGCAGGAGAAGCTTAGGGAAGAGGGGCTCTATCTTGAAGGCTAGGGATAGAAGAGAAGGGGAAGTGTTGTGTGTCTTTTCAGTCCCCCAGTGGAAATCTTTGAGCCCTCAAAAGCTTCAGAGGGGTAGCAGAGTTAATCTGTAACTGGAAAAACTTAAACAACAAATAGTCTTGCAGCACCTTAAAGACTAACAAAACGTGTAGATGGTATCATGAGCTTTCATAGAAGTGAGTTGTGCCCACGAAAGCTCATATCACCATCTACATGTTTTGTTAGTCTTTAAGGTGCTGCAAGACTATTGACTGACAACTCAGTCTTCAGTGGTCCAGAAGGGAGTGCGGTTTTTAACTGTAGAAGAGGCCAACTGTTACTACTTGTATCCCTCTAGTGGACACAGACCTCTCTTGAACCAGTCTTGGCATCCACCTGAGAGGATAGAGAACAGCAAGATATTCCCTTTTTCCTCTCCCTGTGCAGAGCTTGCTCATTAATTCTTACTGCTCTGATGACGTGCATGGCAGTGCAGCTTGATGATTAATCTGGCCATTTCAACACCACAAACTGCTCCATAGTCCCATATATGGGAAAGCACCATAGAATCATAGCACCATAGAGCTGGAAGAGACCTCAGACTGTCATCAAGTCCAGCCCCCTGCTCTAGGCAGGACCAATCCCAGCTAAATCAACCTGGCAAGGGCTTTGTCGAGCCCTGGCAAGGGCTTTGTCGAGCCGAGACTTAAACACCTCTAGGGATGGAGACTCCACTATTTCCCTAGGTAAACCATTCCAGTGCTTCACTACCATTGAAGTAGTGAAATAGTTTTTCCTAATATCCAACCTGGACCTCTCCTACCACAACTTGAGACCATTGCTCCTTGTTCTGCCATCTGTCACTACTGAGAACAGCCTCTCTCCATCCTCTGTGGAACCTCCCTTTAGGAAGTTGAAGGCCACTCACTCTTCACTTCTGCAGACTAAACAGACCCAACTCCCTCAGCATCTCCTCATAAGTCATATGCTCCAGCCACCTAATCATTTTGGCTGCCCTCCGTTGGACCCTCTCTAATGTGTCCACATCCTTTTTGTAGTGTGGGCCCAGAACTGGACACACTACTCCAGATGTGGCCTCACCAGAGCCGAATAAAGGGGAATAATGACATCTCTGGATCTGCTGGCAATGCTCCTCTTAATGCAACCTAATACGCCATTAGCCTTCTTGGCTACAAGGGCACACTGTTGACTCATATCCAGCTTCTCATCCACTGTAACCCCCAGGTCCCTTTCTGCAGAACTACTACTTAACTGGTTGGTCCCCAGCTTGTAACTGTGCTTGGGATTCTTCTGTCCCAAGTGCAGGACTCTGCACTTGTCCTTGTTGAACCTCATCAGATTTCCTGTGGCCCAATCCTCCAGTTTGTCTAAGTCACTCTGGACCCTATTTCTGCCCTTGAGCATATCTACCTCTCCCCCTAGCTTAGTGTCATCCGCAAACTTGCTGAGGGTGCAATCCATCCCCTCATCCAGGTCATTAATAAAGATATTGAACAAAACTGGTCCTAGAACCGAACCTTGGGGCACGCCGCTAGAAACCGACCGCCATTCTGACATCGAGCCGTTGATCACTACCTGCTGGGCCCGTCCTTCTAGCCATCTTTCTATCCATCTTACTGTCCATTTATCCAATCCACATTCCCTTAACTTGCTGGCAAGAATATTGTGGGAGACGGTATCTAAAGCCTTGCTAAAGTCAAGGTATATCACATCCACTGACTTTCCCACATCTACAGAGCCAGTTACCTTATCATAGAAGCTAATCAGATTGGTCAGGCATGACTTTCCCTTTGTGAATCTATGCTGACTATTCCTAATCACTTTCCTCTCTTCCAAGTGCCTCAAAATGGATTCCTTAAGGATCCCTTCCATGATTTTTCCAGGAACTGAAGTAAGACTGACAGGCCTATAGTTCCCTGGATCGTCCTTCTTCCCTTTTTTTGAAGATGGGCACTACATTTGCCTTTTTTCCAATCATCCGGGATTTCTCCCGACCTCCATGTCTTTTCAAAGATAATGACCAAAGGCTCCTCAATGACACTTGCCAACTCCCTCAGTACCCTCGGATGCATTAAGTCCGGACCCATGGATTTGCGTACGTTTAGCTTTTCTAAATACTTCCTAAGCTGTTCTTTACCCACCAAGGGCTGTTCATCTTCATCCCATTTTGCATCACTTAGCGCATTAGTCTGGGAGCCCACCTTGTCCGTGAATACAGAGGCAAAGAAAGCATTGAGTACTTCAGCTTTCCCCACATCATCTGTCACTAGGTTACCTCCTTCATCCAGTAGGGGCCGCACACCCTCTCTGATCATCTTCTTGTTAACATGCCTGTAGAAATATTACTTTGAAAGGTTGGTATTCCAAAATATTAAAATAAATCCACTATCTGAAGTTGCTCAAGGTTTTGGAATACGAGAATAAATTTCAGGGGAGATTTCAGTTGAGGTGCATGCTAAACTTATCTCCACCTTATGTGTGGAAATACAGTAATATCTGATCCAGTATAAAGTTTGGTCTCTGTGATGCCACTCCTTTCCAAATCTTGGGCAAAGGGAGAACTGCCTCAAACCCTATGATTAAAATCCTTTAACTCTCGTATATCTACACTTGCAATTGAG
The DNA here is from genome assembly GCF_049634645.1 of Pelodiscus sinensis. Classification (NCBI taxonomy): domain Eukaryota; kingdom Metazoa; phylum Chordata; order Testudines; family Trionychidae; genus Pelodiscus; species Pelodiscus sinensis. Next base: position 160,783,626 of record NC_134712.1, read on the forward strand.
ATGATCAGGGATGTGAATAGCCGTGTGTAACAAAGTTATGTGCTTTAACTCCCATGTGTGGATTCTCATAGACTTTAAGGTCAGAAGGGACCATTGTGATCATCTAATCCAGGGTTTCCCAACCTATGGGTTGTGACCCAAATATGGGTTGCCATTACACTTCAAAAGGGTCGCCAAGTGTCTCCCCAGGTGGCTCTGCCTCTTCTTCTCCCCCCATTTTTGAGTTGCTGTGGGTCATCAAATCTTCCTGAATTGTCAAAATGGGTCCCCATCTGTAAAAGGTTGGGAAGCATTGATCTAGTCTCACCTCCTGCACGTTTTCAGGCCAGTCTGTCCCACCCTCTTCTATAATAGACCCAAACCTCTGCCTAAGTAAAACATGATTGGAGAACTTTGGTTAAAGACTTCACGTTACAGAGACTTCATCATGTACACTAGTTTTAGTTCATGCTGCAACAGGCTTAAAAGTTCCTAGTCTAAATTAAGGTAATACCATTGAAGATAGTTAAATGAATGCAAATTAAGAACCTCTAAATTTATGTATGCAGTGTCCACACAGGAATTGCAGCGCAGCACTTTGGTATACCCTGCTTTTCACACCATCATAGTATGAACTGCAAGGCAATGTCAACAAAACTACTGCGCCTGACAGCTTTTGTTACTAATGATTTTTTTCTCCCAAAACTTAATTTCTCAGCTAATGGCTTAAGAGAAGATTACAAGTTCCACCACACCTTCAGCAATGAGATTGCAAAGTTCTTGAAAGTGACTCCTGGAAAACTAGTGGTCATGCAACCTGAAAAATTTCAATCAAAAGATGAGCCCAAAATGAATGTTTTGGATCTTAAAGTGAGTAGTTTTCTAGGCTACTAGCAAAAATGAAGTCTGTTTTCTATCTATCAGCAGTTTACATTCTCCAGTTTCTGTTAATAATCCTCTACGTTTAGATATTTATTTAAGATTACAAAGGCTTAATTAAAGCCTCTGAGTCAGGCTTCACTGTTACTTTGTTTTGAGTTTGGTTTTAGATACAATGGGCCTAACTTGTCCTAATTCTGGCTTTATTATGGTCTGACTCCACTTACCTAAGTGGAGCTACCCCTTACTTTCACTGATGTGAGGAGAGAATGGAACCAGCTTTTTTGCTTCCTAAAATGGCATAGAATGACTCTTTGTGCCTTTTCCATCTCCACAGACTGAGATCAAACAGAACAAGTAAATAACTTCTCTATGTTCAAGGACATCAGGGATTTATTGTGTATGATTTATAATTCAGGCAGTCCCTGAGTTACGCAGATCCGACTTACGTCGGATACGTACTTACGAACGGCTTTGCTCCGCATCTCCCTGGTTTGCTGGGGCCGCGTCTCGCTGGTCTGCTGGGGGGGCTGAATCTGGATGCCTGGGACAGAGCAGCTGGGGCGCTGCTGGGTAGGTCCCCGCAGCGCCGCACCTCAGCACTGTGGGGACCAACCCGGCAGCACCCCAGCTGCTCTACTCCAGGTGTCCCCAAGTCAGCTGCTGCTGAAACTGATCAGCGGCTGATTCCAGGAAGCCCAGGGCAGAGCAACTCTGCCTCGGGCTTCCTGTAGTCAGCCGCTGGTCAGTTTCAGCAGCAGCTGAATCTGGATGCCAGTTCCGACTTACATACAAATACAACTTAAGAACAAACCTACAGTCCCTACCTTGCATGTAACCTGGGGACTGCCTGGACAAAATACATCTATTAAAATAATCAATTTCAAGTTGTATATTTCTAAGTAAGTGCAGCACTCTTTTTACTTCAAACAGGATTCTACTGAAGGATCTGAAATAAAAGATCACGTGGTAAAACATGCTTTGCCGCTAGTTGGTCATCGCAAGACCTCCAATGATGCAAAGAGATATGCTAAGCGACCTCTAGTGGTTGTCTACTATACTGTAGACTTCAGTTTTGATTATCGTGTTGGTGAGTTTAACTTTAGTGGTCTTCCCCCAAAATAATTGCCTTTAGGGGAAAAATGAACAGGGGCAGGGGGGTGGAGTCCCACTTTGGGGAGGCTAGTCCCAGCTTCACCATTCTCCACCGCCACCTAGAGAAGCCCTGAGCATCCCTCATCCCCATACACTGAAGGGTGGCCCCAGGCCTGTCATGCCTCTGCTTCCCAAACCAAAGTCGTCATGAGGGAAAAGCATGACTTGGAAGATATTTGCATGGAAGCTCTGGGACAGCTGAGGAGGTTCAACAGTAATCTCTGGAGTCCAGAGGGATTACTGATAAACCCAGGAAGCTAAAGAACACTGAAACTTTCATGGGGCATAATAAAGCAAAAGCTTTGCCGCCAAACTTGGAGACTGGAGATCCATGAGCCATGGTGGAGCCTCTCGTGGCCTATTGTATCCACCACCAGTGTTCCTGCTAAGATTTTTCCCATCCATGAGCCGAGTGAGTTTTGTCTTGTGCACCAATATTTAGGTCATGTGTGCTTGTTTGGATGTGTGGCACCCACTAATTACTAACAAAATTACACACACATTTTATATATTTATTTTTTTTTAAATTAATGATGTAAGAAAAAATACTAAAACAATTGATATTAACAGGGTGCCTGGCCCTGTACCCATCCACCCTGAAAACCACCCGTTTGCTGGCTCCTGTCCCGAACATGCACTGTGCCCCAATCAGAATCTCACACAGACAGCTAGTACCTGGATGGGCCTGGCTAACTGCCTACCCTCACACACACACACACACACACACACACACACACACACACACACACACCCTGTAGTTGTTCCCAGTCTCACAATCTGCCTCCCCCCCCCCCCCCCCCATGCCACCAGTATATAAAACAGGGCCATGCGATCTGCCTCCCCCAACACAAACAGCCAAGCGCCACTGCCCAGAGACTTGTGCCCAGGCCCCCACCTCGCCTGTTCCCCTACACACATTGCCCAGAGACCTGTGTTCAACCCCATACTTTGCTGCCCCCCACAGGAATTTACCTGTGCCCAGTACCTCCCACCACCACAGATGGCTAGTGCCTTTGCCCCCAATCCAGCTGGCTTCTGGGCCAGGTCTTTGCTGTCCTTGGCCCCCCAGTACAACCCTGGTATCTGCTTCACTGCTCTCCACCCAGGCTCTCGCAGCTCCTCTAGCCTCACCGCCACAGTAACCTCCCACATAGCAGCTCGTTGCTCCTCTGGCCCAGCAGCTGCAGCAGCCTCCCACTTCGCAGATCCTCTGGCCCTGGCCGCACAGCAGCTTTACGCCACATGGCTCTCCTGGCTCCTGCCATTCATCACACAGCTGTGTGGCTCTGCATAGGTGCCCAAGGTGAAAATTTGTGGGTGCAGCTTAGAGGGAACCCTGCCAACTACTCATGTAGATGAACAACAAGAAATTGCTAATCCTGTTCTGATTACTTCAGCTACCCAGTACTGGAGGACCAAAGTCTTGGAGGTAGCCAAAGACTTCCCAGAATATACGTTTGCCATTTCTGATGAGGAAGATTATTCTTCTGAAATAAAAGATCTGGGCCTGATTGACAGTGGAGAAGACATTAACGTTGCGATTCTGGATGAGGGTGGCAAAAAATATGCCATGGAACCAGAGGAATTTGACTCTGATGTGCTCAGGAATTTCATTTTGGCCTTCAAAAAAGGTAAAAACCTGAAACCGTTTTGGTGGTTTTGGGCAGGGAAGGGTCAGGAAAGCATTTGTGCCTACATTGGAGACAGGTTGTCAGGGCTTTTTGTTTTGGGGGGAGGGTTAGTTTTGGTGACAGTTGGGTGTTTTTTCTCACAATTGCATGGGGGCAAGGGCAAGAAATGTTTCTGTTGCCACAATTGAAAATGTATGCATAGTTATCACCCGTCTGATGCAAAGTTTTGTTTTGAGGCTTTTTGTTGCCCCTTCTTGCATTTGTAGCTTCAATAACTTCGTTGCTCAGTAGGGATGTAAAATCGCATTAAATTAAATTAAACAGTGCCTGCTGTGGTGGATGATGCTTACCAGTTAACTATTTACATCTCTGTTGCTCAGACTATCCAGTGACCTCTTGCCACTTCCAGCTATTTATTAACACATTATGTGTGTCAGTTATTTGAAAGGGTTAACCCACAATTTTCTCACAACTTGCTCCTGAAATATGTGTTCAAATGCCAGCATTCCATTATTCATATTCATTTCTAGCCTAATGAATCCATATGTCTGATATTATGGTGGTGGATACCAACAATAAGATTTTTATCAAGGACATGGATTTCACTGTCTATATTTCACCAACGGCTTGTTTTAAAAATTAACTAAGCTAGCCAGGTTTTAAGTTAACTCAGCTGGTGAAGATTCCATCTTCCCTTGTTTGAACTAATGCATCTGAACCCCTTGCTGGCCGCCAATGACTGAAATCAGGGTTTATCCTGAGTGTATTAAACCCTCTCTCTAGAGGAGCTGATAGTGATCTGATAGCTGTTCTTAGTTGAATCTAATAGTGGTCTCTCTTGTTGACTTCACTTCTCGTTTTCTTTTCTAGGAAAGCTGAAACCTATTGTGAAATCCCAGCCAATACCAAAAAATAACAAAGGGCCTGTGAAGATTGTGGTGGGCAAAACATTTGACACCATAGTAATGGATCCAAACACTGATGTACTAATAGAGTTCTATGCCCCCTGGTGTGGACACTGCAAGCAACTGGAACCTGTGTACGCTGAGCTGGGTAAAAAATACAAGAACCAGAAAAACCTAGTTATAGCCAAGATGGATACTACTGCTAATGATGTGACAAATGATCACTACAAAGTGGAAGGATTCCCTACCATCTATTTTGCGCCCAGCAACAACAAAAAGAACCCTATTAAATTTGAAGGAGGGAACAGAGACTTGGAGCATTTGAGTAAATTTGTAGAGGAACATGCAACAAAACTAACGAGGACAAAAGAAGAACTTTAGATGAGATGAGGGTGGAGAAAGATTTGTCTATACAATGTAGGTAAAGCAAGTTACACTCAAATTTGTTGAGGAAACAATACAGCAGTTTGAGCAAAGGGGATTTTTGGGCAGAAATAATATTGCAGTATCTGATTTTTATATTACAGAAATAATCATTCTGGACACTGAACTTCTGTCTGATATGAATGTCTTTAGGGTAGTTATAATTTTGATCTTTGGAGGGAAAAATACAGTCTTTATTTTTTTGTGACTACCTTGAGCCTGATTATTTTTTACTACAATGTAGTTTGTTTGGTTTTATCCAAAAAAAAAAAAAAAAATTGCCAAATAGGCTTGCTTCTGTCTCTTGATAGTTTTTCAAAATTCTTTTTCTATTCAAATTTGAACAGCTGTTTAATATGGCTGTATCACTTTCTGTCTTTGAGGATGAGAAGGGAATTTTTAAATGGAGAAAAGTCTTATCAAGATCAGATGTAAACAAAGGTGCTAACACAATATGCTTCTCCACCTGTTTGCTTTTGCATACACTTCTGTTCCTACAAAACCACAAGGATGTCTCTGTTCACCAGTGGCTCTCCCAACCCCTTGATCATCCCTTACTCCAGGGATTGCATTGGATATACTCTGAAGTGTAATACTTGAAGTAAGAGTATGTGATGACCTATCTTGTTTAATAGGACTGCGTCGTAACATTATTGCTGGGTTTAACCATTAAGAGCTTCATTTCTTTTTACCAAAGAGTTAGGGGCTTTTGTTCATAGATGTCTATTAACGTGAATCTGTCCATTTTCTTTATCCTTTGTGTATTAAACTCTCTCTAATGGAGCCTATAGCTGCAAGCTATGATGTGAGCACCTGCGCATTTAGAGCAGGACTGTCCTCTTTCATTTACTGTACAAGTTGTTGTATGTGTGCGCCCAAGTAAGACCTCCCCAGGTCTCTTCCAACCCTAAATGCCTACCTGCACTGGGTTACCACAGGAATAACTGCTGCTGTGGACTGTGTGTTTCAGGCACTCGATCATAAAATTCTAATGCTCACCTTTTTTTTGGGGGGGGGGGGGGGGAGAGAGGGAAAAAAAACCCTGCGATATTCAGTATTTTGAATACGCGACTCTTCTACCAAAACCACAAAGATAATCAAGCCCCCAAAAGGGTGGGAATGTTGAAGCTCTTTACTAGTGCCCCTTCTTTGCGGTCCAAATTTTTGGGTGCCATGTAGACTCTTAAAAATCTATATAATCCATCCAGAAAACAGACCGGATTTGTGTGTGTTCAAGGGTTGGAACATAAAGGGAAAGTGATGGGAAGAGGAAGCTGGGAATACAGAGTCTGACAGGAACCTTTTAGGTTGCTTAAAGAAAGCTGCCCAAATCTCCGGTTTAATAACTTTCCTAAATGACTACTGATGAAAGCCAATGAAGGGGCAATTGCAGCCTGTAATTTGGAACAAAAAAAGCTTGTGGTATGATCTAACACTCTTGTATGCTGTTTCCAGTGCCAGACCTGGTACTTGACTTTTTTTTCCCCCCTTTGTTAGAATTGAAAAATTCATGGATTGTAACTTCCTTGGAAAAAACCCCAATTTTATAGAAAATAGGTTTTAAAAATAAAATCTCTAATAGCACTTTCTCAGAGGTTTATTGTTGCAGTCTGCTCCATTTATGCCATTATGAAAATTCCCAGTGCATCACTGTTTACAGGCAGATTGCAGACCCTAATAATGTTGTTCTCTACCCCCGCCTGTAATGACCATTTTACCCCCTAATGTATGTGCCCTTTATAATAACTTGTTAATTCTCCACAATGTCTAAAAGAAAACTTAAGTTCCCGTGTAACATGCAGAATCATGCTCCCATCTTGTTCCCTCTGTGCTCTTGTATAGGAGCAATATGACACTTCACTGCCTGGGTAATTCATTGTACAGTAATTCCTCATTTAACATGGTAGATACGTTTCAGAAAATGATCATGCTAAGTGAAAATGTGTTATGCGGGGTCAATTTTTCCCATTGAGAATAATGGAAAAGGTAGGGGTTGCGTTTGCACTTGCAGCTCCAGCCTGCACTTGTTAGCAGCTGGGACTGAGACATAAGGTTGGGGGAGAAAGGGGACTGGGTTATAGCAGGGAGGGGAGGTATCTGTGTCTGGGGAAGGAAAGGGGAGAACAGGAGGGGGCTTGCAGCCAGCAGCTGGGTTTCCCCCCCTGACCAGTTGCTGGCAGATGTGTGGGGCTTCCCCTGCCTCCTTGTGTCTGGGGAGGAGAGGTCACCGGGGAACAGCACAATGAGCAGCAAACCTCTGCCGCTTTGCAGGGAGGCAGGGAAAGCCCTGCACAGCTGCTGGCAACCGGCGGGTTGGGGAAATCGTGTTACTGCGCGGACAGTCGTGTTCGAAAAATGTTCCCTAAAAAAAATCGTGAAAACGTGTTAAGCGGGCATGTGTTAAGTGAGGAATTACTGTACTCGTGTTTTGCTTGAGCTGTCAACATACCTAGGCAAAAATGAATATTTCAGTGTTTGTGTTACAGGAGTTTTACATTCCATCTTTTGACTTTCTTTTTTCAAAAAACTGGATTGAAGCAAGTGAACAGAGGATGTGCTATTGGAATGTGCTCAGACACTGCAGTGGTGTGCACACAGCAAGACTCTATATAGAAAATTCTAGGTCAAATATTTTGGGTAGTTGAGTGGCCTTCAAATCCTATTTCTCTGGAGCTACATCTACACTGCAGGCTTCGTGCGCAAGAACTCGTTTTGCACAAGAGTTTTTGTGCAAAAGGTCTTCCACAAGAGTGCATCCACACTGCCAGTGCTTTTGCACAAGAATGTCCATAGCAGTCAGATGCTCTCTTGCACAAAGCTCTGATGGCTATTTTAGCCATAGCTATTTTAGCCATAGCAGTTTCTTGCGCAATAAATTCCTGTTGCCTGTATGTAAAACCATGAGTGGTGGGGAGAGGGTGAATAAAGAAAAGTTATGTATTAGTTCCCATAATAGAAGAACTAGAGGACACCAAATGAAATTAATGGGTAGCAGGTTTAAAACAAATAAAAGAAAGTTCTTCTTCACACATCACGTAGTCAACCTGTGGAACTCCTTGCCAGAGGAGGCTGCGAAGGCTAGGACTACAACAGAGTTTAAAGAGAAGCTAGATAATTTCATGGAGGTTAGGTCCATAAAAGGCTATTAGCCAGGGGATAGAATTGGTGTCCCTGGTCTGTCTGTCAGAGGCTGGAGATGGATGGCATGAAACAATTCACTTGATCATTGTCTTCGATCCACCCTGTGTGGGGCATCTGCTGCTGGCCACTGTCAGCAGACAGGCTACTGGGCTAGATGGACCTTTGGTCTGACCCAGTACAGCCATTCTTATGTTCAGTTACAACTAGAAGAATGAGAACCGCAACACTTCTTATTCAAGGCTAAGGCTTCTATTTCCTTTTGTCTTTGCAGTCTCTCTGAACAGACTGGGTTTTGTTCAAATGCTCTGTCTGGCTCCTTTCCAAGAGCTGCAGGTATCAAACTCCTTGTTACTTTTGAACCTGCTCTACCACACACTACCCCACACTAATTGTTATCTTAACAATTGCACATTTGTGCTAGCTTTAAAGATCAGAAAGATACCCTTTCCCCAAATATCCATCTTTAAAAATAGAACTTCTCTAAGCATAACTGCTCTCTGTGCCCCGTAAAAAGCTCATGATGCCTTTTCTGTGTAGGGATGTTAAATTTCAGGTAATCAGCTAATCGAGAAGTCATGGAATTTCCATCAACTACTCGGTTAGTCAATAAGGGGCAAAACTGCAGAGCCGCAGCAGGGTTAGCTCCAGGCCCGGGAGCTAACCCAGCTGTGGCTTTGACTTCTAAATGCATTAAGAGTCACTAGGCTCTTAAAATATATATATATATATATAGATATAGATATATATAGATATATATAAATAAAAATAAAAAGGCAGAGGTGTAGTTGGGAAGTGGGGGGAGGAGGGGGACCAGGTGTGAGCTGGAAATCAGCTAATTGCTGGCTTGCACTGGTCCCCTGCTATGCCTTTTCCTCTTTTGCCACCCCTCTTCTTCCCCCCCTCCCCCGGTGCTGGGGGGAATTGCCTCGTGTTCTCCTCCCCCCCCCCCCCCCCCCCCGCTTGCTACCTCTCTCTGATAGTGGCAGCAAGACGGGGGAGAGCAGCTAGTCAAGTCATTACTCAACTATACAGTAAGTATATAGCTTATTGGGTAGTGAACTAGTCACTTACATCCCTAGGGTGAAGAACCTGATTGGAGCATTTGTCTTCAAAATATTTGCATTTTTGTGCTCAGTATACATTCTTCCTCCTATTCCTCTGTTCTTAGGAGCAGGAAAAATAACTTCAGCCTGCACTGCAAAGAGCAGAATTTTATTCGGGGTGGGGAGGAATAGTGGAAGGAGAGAGACCATGATTTGGTGTAGAAAGAGCTGGCTAGAAGAGCGTTTACTAAATTTCTGAGCAGAACAAGTAAATGCCACTTACTGAGAGTGCAAATGTGAGCTGAGTGGTACAGCAAACCAAATACAGGTTGTTCATTTCCTGCTGGTGGCTTTGTTTTACTCTTTGGTTTAGGTGCTCATATGTCTATTACTGTAGTATTCTAATGTAGCTATAACTCACAACACCCAGTTACCCTGGAAGCTGAACATTCTTGCATGTACCTCAGAACTTGGCAGTACTGCAGGCAGCCATTTTGTATGTTCAGCTACTGCCAGCTGACCATCAAACATCACATAGCTAGGAATAATCTTAGGCCTTTGTGAGACAAGGTCAGATAGCTGCATACTTGGTTGGAATGGGAAGTAGGAACTAGATTATGTGCTTTGAAATTAGGTAAATGGAAATACAGGCAGTCCCCGGGTTACGTACAAGATAGGGACTGTAGGTTTGTTCTTAAGTTGAATCTGTAAGTCGGAACTGGCGTCCAGATTCAGCCGCTGTTGAAACTGACCGCCAGTTCTGACTTACATACAGATTCAACTTAAGAACCCCCAGTTCAGCTGCTGCTGAAACTGATCAGCGGCTGATTCCAGGAAGCCCGGGGCAGAGCCACTGGAACTGTGCCTCGGGCTTCCTGTAGTCAGTGCTCGTCAGTTTCAGCAGCGGCTGACTTGGGGACGTCTGGGGCAGAGCAGCTGGGTGCTGCCGGGTTGGTCCAGTAGTGCCCAGAGCAGTGCTGCGGGACCAACTGGCAGCGCCCCAGCTGCTCTACCCCAGGGTCCACAACAAAAGCCTGGTCTGCTTTGGGGGCGGGGGGGTACACTAGCTGCACCGCCCCCAGCAGACCAGGGACACGGGGAGCAAAGCCGCAGCGGCGGGGTGCTGCGCCTCTGAGGCTTTGCTCTGGCGCAGGACCCACCGCCGCTGCGGCTTTGCTCCCGGTGTCCCTGGTCTGCTGGAGATGGTCCCCAGCAGACCAGGGGCATCAGGAGCAGCTTTTCTCGCCCCGGAGGTCGAGGTGGCAGACCCGCTGCCTGCGAGCTCCGGGGTGAGAGAGCCCCGTTCGTAAATGCGGATCCGACATAAGTCTGATCCGCGTAAGTCGGGGACTGTCTGTACCTTGTGTTGACTGAATTGATTGAGCCAAACACAGCAGTTGGACAGAATACCCATGCCTTTACGCCAGCCACGGTTTCACCTCTAGTGGCAGGATGACAGACCACCCCAGACATCAGAAATGGACAAGGAGGATAGGGGCTACCTGAGGAGCCCACCTTCATTGCTAAATGGATAGCAGAATGACACCCATCCCTACGGGGACAGGATATTTTCCATGGAAAATAGGCACTTCAGTCTGGTAGAAAGGACTTTACAGTATAGTTAAAAGACACAAAGCCAAAACTAGAGAGAGATGTTAAATGCAGCATTAGGAGAAGCTGCCAGCAATCTTTCAAGTGTCGTGCTACAAGGATTGTATTTGGTGGCTCGGTCTCTACCAGCAAACAGTAACTCCTTTAAGTAAGAAATACCAAATGCATAAGAATTGGCTCAGTGATGCTGTAGAAATACAGCCCTCTTAATAAGAGAATGGAAAATTTAAGATTACAAAACCATAGTGTCAGTGAAACTTTAAAACACTTAAAAATTAAAGAGCACTTCCCGGAGCAGAAACGTGGGCCCTGGTGGGGATCTAAGTAGAAGTTAATACATTGAGTTAAATATTTGTTTAAATGTGTAACTCCTATTATATAGGATGGGGAGAAACTTTGTTTTGCTTTGTGTTTTAGATAAACTAGGTTGATGCTAAATGATCTAGGAAATGATTCATTGCGGGGGGGGGGAGGTATTTTGATAGGCAGTGGGAGTGCAGATTTTGTCTGATGGTATGAGTTTGAAGCTTGTTTTGATCACAGTATGGGGACTTCCTATGGATGATGGTGTGCAAAATGAGTGCCACAGTGGAAACTGATGTTGACTTTGGTGAGATAAAAGTCTCGATCAGTGCAGTGACTGCCTCCTGGTAGTGGTTAAATATCAATGGTCCCACCCATGACCTATCTCCAGATGCCACAACAAGGACCCATCTCCTGGAGGAAGGAAAAAAAAATCTACATGGGACTTGAGGTCTGCAAATTGGTGATGAACACTAGTTTAAAGGTTAGGGTTTTTTTTCCATCTGTAAAGCCCCCTCTTCACTTTGTGAACTAACATCCCCCAATGGACAGCACTACAGAAGAAGACTATTCATTTTAAGCAATAACACTCCCTTTTTATACCCAAACATTGGGTAGAAAAATCTGGGGTAGGTAAGATTACAGACAGTGACTGGAAGCTAACTGGAGGTTCTCTGACCTAGCACTTGGGAGTCCCTGAATTAGTTACCAGCTTTCTAATAGCAAAAAAAAATACCCTTGCCCCACCCCCTCCCCCAAATCCCCAGCCCCAACTCACTCCATTCTCCCTGTTGCTCAGTCACTTTCACCAGGTGTGGGTTGTGGGCCAAAGTGTGAGGGGATGAGGGCACATCAGGGGGCAGAAGAGATAAGGGATCCAGCTGTGGCTGTGGGTTCTGGAATGGGGCCACAGATGAGGGATTTATGGAGCATGAGGAGGTCTTGGGATAGAGCCATGGTGGTTGGCGTATGAGAGCAGGGGGCCTGAGGGCTCTGGCTGGGGTTTCTGACTCTGAGTGGGGCTCAGGGTGAGGGAGTTCCAAGATGGGTCAGGGAATGTGGACTTGGGAGGAGCCTGGCGTGCAGGCTCTGGGCAGCACTTATCTCAAGGTCTCCAGAAGAAGTGATACGTCTTTTGTCCAAGAGAGAAGCATGGCCAGGCTGCTCTGCATGTTGCCTCTGCCCACATGGCCATGCTCAAAGCTCCCATTGGTTGGGAAGTTGGCACTTAGGAGAGGGGCAGCACAAGGGTTCCCCAAGCTGTGTCTACACTTAGGAGTTAAGGAACACAGCTAATAGGGAGCCTGCCAGCCCCATGTCATCCAGCCTAGTCAACAGTGCTGACTGGAGCTCCCAGGGTCTCTTTTTAACCAGATGTTCCAGTTTCAAAACTAGACTCCTGGCAACCGGACCTGAGTCCTCAGAAAATTTTGTAACAAAAAATGTTTGAAAATAGAGCGGATAATCATTATCAATAATGTAGTTCAATGTAAGAGAAAAATGGATCCTTCAAAAACCCCATAAAAGAAGAGAGATGCTAATGTTAATGGTGAAACTAATGCTAATTTACAATTTAATTAATCAGAGACTGTGGTCCAAACTAATCTAAAAATGAAAATAAAACTGTCTTTGACGTGTGAGTAGGCCGTAAAAACAATCAACTATGTTTTAGAAAAAGGTTATTCAGAACCTCACCTTAGCAAGCATCTCCACATGGAAGCCTAGTGTGGAAAGTTTGTTCAACTATGATATAAAGGCTGAAAGAATTAAATCAATCTACAATAATATTCACAAATCCCATGAAAAGAAATCAAAAATATTTGGGGAATAATAGGTACTGGGATACAGGTTCTTAATGGTACAAATAACAATGGTTATAACTAGATGCAGTTGGGCAATACCTATAGAAATTTAGCAATTTCAAATCCACTAAGCATCGTGAGGGATAGGGTGGCACAAGTTTTAAGGGAATAGAAGCAATCCTCAAAAAAGGATAATCTCTATCACTTACAGGCTGTTGGTACCCTCTATAATACTATTCTTTGACCCTGGCATGCATGCAAATGAAAATTAATATAAATATTTGAAAGTTTAAAAATGAGATACTCAAATTGAAAATTAGGAGCATTATTTTAAAAAAATCCACCCAGTCAAAAAAGAGATTTTCCTATAATAGTGATCTCTGTGGCTATGTTTACACCACGAGTTTTGCTGCAAGAGCCGATGCAAATGAAGTGTGGATTTGCATTTTCTTATGCTTCATTTGCATACTCTTCCAATCTGTTTTTGCTCTAGAGGTTTTTGTACAAAAATAAGCAGTGTGGATGTTTCCTTTTTGCACAAAAATCCCTTTTTGCACAAGATTGGTATACCTCCTTTTTTGAGACATAAGGGTCACAAATGAAAAAAGGTTGAGCACCACTGGTCTAGACATAGCCTGAGGTAGGGAAGTGTTCTCCACAGACTTGACCATTGTCACACTAGAAAGCTGGAGCACAGCTGAGCTGTGAGCACTGGCCTTTCCAAGCTTAAATCAACAAATTATGTCACTCAAGGGTGTAAATTGGCCACTTTGTGAGCAATATAACCTATGTGGACATACACTCTCCACACCAGTGCTTATCAGAAGGAGAGTAAGTAAACAAACAGAAGAGCTCTCTACCCATCACCTTAGAATGGCAATACAGCTTACAACTGTGTTGCTGTAAGCTCTTTAATGTAACTATAACCTCCCCATGTGGCTTTTTAAATCAGTTTAAGTGGTGCAAAGCCCTATGCAGACCTGCTTTGATCCAGGATAAAATGGTTGATATTGAATTTACTTTGTCAATGCCTTATAAAAATTGAGTTGCAACATCCCTTTTTTAATTTGTCTTATTTAGGGCCAAAGTGGTAGTAAACCAATGATCCAGCTTATCTCCAACTGTCACTGTGTAGCAGAGGTCTACCCCTGCTCTTTCCTCCGGGGTCACAATAAAAGATGCTTTCCTCATACCAATGCTGGGGTAAATAAGAGAATGGGCTCCTCATTCCCTTGCACAGCATGTCTTGCTAATAATTCTAAAGCACAGTCTATGTCTAGCTTAAGAATCCAGTGAAGTCCTGTGTACATTTTGGATTCTACAGGCCTTAGGAAGTCTGCAACATACAGATGTCAGTTTCTTGAATCACTGTCTGGCATACTTTTGGAGGGGCATGGCCACCAATTGCCATCTTCCTAAGTGAGTGCTGTAGCCTCCATGCTAGGGGCACCTTACTTTGTACAAAAGTACTATGCCATTCGCCAAGCCCATCAGGCGGGGGTTCGCATCCGGGAGGCTCTGCGTGAGCGCTTCTAAGCTGGAGCCCTATGACTCCCCAAGGTATCCCCAATGGGGTCTGTGGGCCTTCGCCCCCCATCCCAAAACCTTCCCTCCCACAATCCATCCCTGCATCAGCCTCTGAACAGTTAAGGCGCACACACCATGTTAAACTTGAAAAATATGTTTATAAAGGAGTAACGTTAGAATTTAGATTGTTATAAAAAATAGAATTAACAACTGTGAAAAATAAACTTTGTTTTTTTAAACTATTAACTTGTGTTTGTAACTGTGGTAGGAGGGGGGGAGGGAGGGCAGACAACTTAAGGGTAATGGCGGCCTCGCCTGGGCCGCAAGGCTTTGCCACCCCTTGTCCGTGGACCCTGCCGTCCTCGGGCTCGAGTTGGGGCTGACAATGACTCTGGATGGGCAGGAGGAGTCCCCAGAGGGAGAGGACCTGGCACAGCCAGGGACTCCCGGACGGTGGCACACATTGTGCTCCACTCTGGGAGGAAGTCCTGCAGCAGACGAGTATGCCACCGAGCCTCCTCCCTCGCTCTTTCAGCCATGGTCTCTTGCATTTTGGCCATGGTCCCCTCAATTTTCTCCAATGCCTCCTCAGGAGGTCATTGTAGGTCCTCCAATGCCTGCGGGTGCTGTGGGACCGGGTGGGTGGTGGCACAGGAGTTACTCGGCGGACATCAGCAGCAGGTCCAGCTGTGGAGAAGAAGAGGGAAAAACCGATCAGTGTTAGCAATTCACACACAAGTCCATACACCAAGGGATGGGAATGTTGTTACTGGTAGGCCACGTCTGGCCTTGCCAGCCGCCTCGGCTGCACAGGGGACCCGTTGTGGCTAGGACAATGTCCACCTCCACCCCCTAGATCCTCCCGCCCTCCATTGTGGCCGTCCAGACAAGATCAGTGTGCAGCCACAGTAGGACAGGGGCCTGCTGCACCTTGGGTCTCCCGTGCCCCCCACCCCCTGCCCACCTGCTTGTACATGCACAGAGAGATGCAAGCTGTCCAGGAGGGAGGACCAAGATGTGAACACTGCTCTGCATCCTCTCTGCTCCCACCTCCCCTGTTCTGTGTCTGTGACCCTGCCTGCACTCACCTGATGTTCCTTCTCCAGCGTCGGAGGGTGTCTGCGAGGCTTCCTGCGTCTCTGGGACAGGCTGCAGAGTCAGGGTCAGGGTGTCCTCCGTCTGCTCCTCCTCCTCCTCCTCCACATCTTCCCTGGGGACCTCCTGCCGGCTCTGCTGCACTGGTGTGTGCAAGCCTGTCTGCACGAGCACTGGTGCAGACATAGGTTCCTGGCCTCCCAGGATACGGTCCAGTTATTGATAGTAGGTGTAGTGCACTGGGGCTGCACCGGAAGCCGAGCTCTGCTCTCAGGCCTTCATGTATCCCTGGCGAAGTTCCTTCACTTTGGCCCGGACCTGTTAGAGTGTCCTTGGGTGGTGCCCTTTATCGGCCAGCCCCTGAGCCATGTGGCCATAGATGCTGGCGTTCCTGCGCCGGGTGTGCAGGGCCTGGACTGCTTCCTCCTCCCCCCACAGTTCAAGCAGGGTCAGGACCTCTGTCCCAGACCAGGCTGGGGCTCTCTTTTTGTCGCCTGTGGGCACCAGGGCTGGCTCCCGCAAAGGTTCTTGGGGGCCTCGTGGCGCTGGAGCTGCACACATGGCCACGTGCAGGTGACGCTGGGAGAGCTCTGGGCTGACAGGCTCTCACAGTGGCCAGCTTCCTGTCACAATGCCTGCCAGGGATGTCTGTGCCTTTAAAACATGACTACAGACAGGACCAAGAAGAGGTTTTTCCTGAAGAAGGACTGTCCAGCAGGGGGCTTGCTTGGAGGTCTTTTTCTGTCAACAACAAAAAAAACCCGCGTCCAGACTGCCCTTTCTGTCGACAGAACTCTGTCGACAAAGACGTTATGCTTCATAAAATGAGGTTTACCAGCGTCGACAAAACTGCTGAGTTCTGTCGACGTTATGTCAACAGAACTCAGTGGTAGTGTAGACGCTGGTATAGTTTTGTCGACAAAAGTCTACTTTTGTCGACAAAACCCTGTAGTCTAGACACACCCAAAGTCACAGCACACCATGGCTGGGCAGAAGCCCATGGACACCTTAATAATAGATGTGCTTCCATTTGTTTCCAGCTCTTTCCAAAGCAACAGAAAGAGACATATCTATTGATATATGAGTACTTCAGATGCCAACCCATAGATCTTTTTAACCACAAGATCACTTTTTCAATTTAAGTGCGATCTAAGATCTACCTCAAACCCAAATACCTTTGTCCCACTTCCTTCCTGTCCCTTCTTTGAGGCCCTGGCCCTTCTCCGAAGCCTCACCCTGCTTACTCCATCCCCCTTCTTCTCCCATGATCACTCATTTTCACCAGGCTGAGGTTGGGGGTTGGGGTGCAGGTTCTGGTCTTGGCCTAGAAGTTTGGAGTGTGGAAGGGGCTCCAGGCTTAGCCCATGCAGGGGATTGGGGTCCAGGAGGGTTTTCAGGGCGCAAGTTCTGGGAAGGAGTTTGGGTGCAGGGGGACTCACATCTGGGGCAGGAGGTTGGGTGTAAGAGAAGGTTCAGGACCGGGACGGATTCAGGAAGTGACCTTGCACCACTCCTGAAAGCAGCTGGCATATACAGCAATGGTTCCATGGTGCCATGTGCTGCCCCTCATTCCCAGGCACTGAGCCCACAGCTTCTACTGGCCACGCTTCCTTGTTACTGATAAATGGGAGCTGCAGAAGTGATATCTACAGGCAAGAACATCATGTGGAGACCCTCTGCTCTGCCTTTCTCAGTGGCTGCAGGGACATGCCAAGCAATTCCAGGAGCAGCAATTATCACAGGAATAATAACTCCAGCCATGACATGTTAGGCATTTTAGAACTCGCTACTCAAAGAGTTAAATTTAAGCATGAGAGAGAAATGAAAAGTATGAAATGCACAGACCAGTTAAAACCAAAAATAACCCACTTTGTAAGCAGTGAAAGATGTAACAACAACCTTCCCCTTCCCCCCACAAATGTGTTGGGTCAGGAGATGAGAATGAAGGACTGTGTGTATTTGTGAGAATGACACACACACACACACACACAATGTGGGTGAGAGACAGATGTGCATTGTCAAGCTCCCTCCATCCCTTTCTCTCTATCTGGAGATAGGGAACTGTAGCCAGACAGGAACCCACCCCCCGCAACATCCATCTTGCTTGCCTCCTTTTAGGCGCCTCAAAGCTCACCGGGAGCAATGAAATCAGCATAGTCTTTGAAGCCTTGACAGAATATGCTGGCTTTGTGACCCTGGATGACTGTAAACAAGAGAGAGAGGGGGCCATCAGCCATTTGTTAACCCGCAAGGGCAGCAGAAATTGCCCTTGGCTGGCACTGTTATTGATATGATCACACAACAGTCTCCGGGGAGGAATCTCCCGCTGAGAAAAAAAATGCCCAGCACTCCTAATTTAGTTATCTTTCTTACAAGTGTAAATTATGCTCACAACTCCCTTGTAAGAGCTGGTGTCACAAAGACGGACCAGCACAATTTGGCATCTTAGATAAGAAAGAGGATACATGCCTCTATGGGTATAAAGATGGGGCCCAGCAGCACGCTTATTTGAGCTTTGATCCATCAACTACCCGCTGGTTGGGTTATGTGATCGAACTCCCGAGGTCCACCGGGGGACACCCTGCCTCATATTCGTCTTTCCGAGGAACTGAGTGACCGATACTGGTCTGATACGCTGGAATCAAGAGGCACAGAAGGGGGTAAAAATTGTACCTGTATGTGTCCTTTGTTTAAGTGCATGCATAGAAGTAGAGCTCTTTAAAGATTAAGCTGTCACTTGGTACCATTATTTTTGTTTTATATTGTTTTATTTTTCCTTTGCAACCATTTTAAGATCTGTATTTGCTAGCAGTTAAGAAATAGAGCAATAGCCACTGTAACCACATGCTTTAGAAACCTCTTTAATAAATTTCTAACTGTTTAAGTTTTTAACCTGACTCCTTCAGTTGCTGTAACAGAACCAAGCACGATTTAAAAGAACTCCGGCCGGTCAAAGGGGTAGACACAGGCAGAGGTGAGCGTTTGGATCGTGTCGCCTCCAGGGGACAGATCCGTGGGGCACCTGTCAGCCTTCTCTAGGCTGCCCGCTGCGAAGGGACCGTGTGTCCTAGCAGTTGAAGTCTCGGGTGTATAATAGAACTCACACACACACACCACTCACTACCCCGACCGTCGGCTGACAGGAACAGAAGTGGGGGGAGGAGGGACAGCCTGACATCAGCACCCCCACTTCTCCCTCCCAAATCCTGCACAGCAAGCAGGAGGCTCCCAGGGGGGAAGCTCCAAGGCAGAGGGAGGAGCAGCATGACAGTGAGCGGAGAGGCAACGGAAGTGCCAGCACTTGATAGCTTCCTGGCCAAACCAGTCAGGATCATTTGTCAAAGGCTTCAAGATCCACTGTAGATCCCGATCTATTGGTTGGTGACCACTGCATTATATAAACAAACTTGTTTAATCCAACCACCTTTTCTACTTTTCATATTCAGTGACTGTGGTGGGTTAGTTGATTTGTTTCAGAACTTATGTAACAGGATATTTCTACACGGTTTAAATTAAGGAGACAATAGGTTCTGCTCAATCTTTTTTATTCACTGTGAAAATCAGGGTCCAGGCACCCTAAGGGGAGAACAGGTTTAAATGTGAAAAACAAACAGTTAAAACCAACTGATTTGCAGACTGTGGTGTTCTACTATAAAAGTATATTGAGTAAGGTATTTTATGAAAGCATGTAATGTTCTGACTCAATGGTAATTAAGAGATATGTATACAGACCGTGGTTATAAGTTTATGGGCTCGTCTACACTGGCCCCTTTTCCGGAAGGGGCATGTAAATTTCATGAGTCGTAGTAGGGAAATGCGCGGGGGATTTAAATATCCCCCGCGGCATTTAAATAAAAATGTCCGCCGCTTTTTTCCGGCTTTTTTAAAAGCCGGAAAAAAGCGGCGGACATTTTTATTTAAATGCCGCGGGGGATATTTAAATCCCCCGCGCATTTCCCTACTACGACTCATGAAATTTACATGCCCCTTCCGGAAAAGGGGCCAGTGTAGACGTAGCCTATATGTTTGTGTATATAGAAAACAGCTCAGTCTGTGCTACATCAGCAACATCTCTCATGAAGTCAGTCAAGCGGTGAGGGACACCTCTTACATCAAGCTTTCAGTCTACACTACCACTTATGGCAGAAAAATTTGGCCTCATGAAGGGGAGTGAACATTACACCACCACCCCAGCATAAGTGGGCATGTTCATAGCGTTGTATCGGTGGGAGAGCTTCTCTCACCGACATAGCTACTGCCATTCACTGGAGAGGGATTAATTATTATACTGTGGGAGAGCTCTCTACACAAGAAATCTTACAATGGTACAACTGAAGCTGAAGATGTGGGGGATATTCAGAACATTATGAACAATCTCAAGGCAGGACCCTGTCAGTAAATGCTGGATCCTTCTTATAACAAGGCGGTACAAGGATAAATTATTTTAAGGCAATGGGTTACTTTTATTAGAAAAAGGATTTTATCTAATATGGAAGTGTACATCTTGATGTTTATTTTCTATGTAATTTATATAGGTGTGTTTTCTCTTCCTGTTTCATCTTTGAATCTTTGGGTTGAAACTTTTAAATAACCTTTTTGTGTACTTCCATCCCATATAGCAAGGGGCACCTCCTACTCCAGGACTTTGTCTACACTGCAGCTTTTGCCACAAGAGCCTATGCAAAGGAAGTGTAGATTAGCATATCACCATGCTTCATTTGCATAATTTATTCAAGCCGTTTTTTCACAAGGTGTTTTTGCACAAAAACAAATAGTGTGGACTTTTTTTGTGCAAAACAGGGGCTTTGCGCCAAAAAAACCCCATCTACACAGCTTGTCTTTGTGCAAAAACAGCTTGAATACATTATGCAAATGCAGCACGGCGGTATGCTAATCTGCACTTCATTTGCATAGGCTCTTGAGGCAAATGCTGCAGTGTAGATGTAGCCCAGAGCTATATCTACATTGCAGGCTTCTTGTGCAAGAAGCCTTTTGCGCAAGGGTTTTTGCACAACAACTTCTTGTGCAAGAGCACGTCCACACCTCAAAGCGCTTCGCAAAAGCGATGTGCTTTTGCTCAAGAGAGCATCCACACTGCATGGACACTCTTGCGCAAGAAAGCTCTGATGGCCATTCACAGAATGGCCATCAGAGCACCCATGCTTTTTCTCATGAGGGTTTCTTGCACAAGAAACCCCTCTGGAGTGTCCACACTTACCTTTTTGCGCTATAGCGGTAGCACAAAAGGGAGTTATGCCTCGTAGAAGTAGGTTTACCTACACCGGCAAAAGCCCTCTGTTCTGCCATTTTACTGCTGATTTACTTGCGCAAAAGTGTATTTGAGGTGTGGACGCTCTGCAGGTTTTTGCACAAAAAACTTGCAGTGTAGACGTAGCCCAGATGTTTAGTCTACACTACCACTTATGTCAGCAAAACTTGTTGCTCAGATGTGGGGGAGAGGGAGAAGGAGAGCGAACATTCCACTACCATCCGAGAGTGACAAATTATGTCAGCATAAGTGAGAATGTGCACAGTTCTGATGTGCAAACTTTATGCTAGAGTAAGCTAGAATTTGGATGGCTGATTTCATGCCGTCTGGGACGACAAACTAGAGGGGAACAGTCCAAGAGTCTGATAATTAAGAAATTGGGGGGAATGGATTTGGGGAGACTTAAGACAGGAATGATTGTTGGTGTTACCCTGCAAAAGTCTGGAATGGTAAGATACAGAGTGAAACTTCAGGTATAAGGGCACGCTACTGCTGTCAGGGATCTGAACTATAAGTACACAACATGGAGGCAGTGACAGAATCTGTTATGGCAAAAATGTCACATTCACCTCCTTCCTATCTTCACATATCATCCCACCATACTGTATCAGTTGGTCTTCTCCCACAGCCCATGTTCTTTCCATTCCAAACCTTACTGCAACATAATGTGGTGGACAGATACCTTAGAGTCTTGTAGTACTCTTGTAATGAAATGATATAGTGACAAGCCATGCAGAGAGACAGACAAAGAAAGCAGTGATAGAGATGAAAAGGTATTATTTCTTTGATCACAATACTGTGACAACAAATTTCAATGGTAAATAAACCACACTCACTGCAACAATTGTTTTAGGTCTAACAATACATTTTGGTTTTGCCAGTATTTAGGCTCTCAAGTAACAAGTATGGGCAACTTATCAAAACCTGCATCAATAATTAGTATTACACATTTATATTGCACCAGTGCCAAGAAGCCACCTCATGTGGAGGATCTGTTGAGTTATGCAGTGTACAACCATGAAATAAGTAATGATCTCTGCCCCAAAGGCAAGATATAATTAGTGGATCAGACAAAGAATCAAGTGGGAAGGCTTAGGGAAAAAAAATATCTTAGCGCCAATCAGTAAGAGACATCACAACTCATATCTACATATATAACCAGTAGCAGATTTTATAGATAGATCTATACAAGTGTGTAGTGGCACTACAGTAGATGTGACTTTAGTCAAGGGATATGTTGAAGAGAGAAAAATCATAGAGGTTACAGATACTATTGTAATATTGGTACAATGTATTTGAAAGCCCACGTCCTAATGTGGAGATTTTTCTCTTTTCAAACTATCCCTGACTAAATATAGGTACATTTGTGATCATATGCTATCATAGATGAAGGCAAAACAAAGGTATTTTTTTTAAGACTGCAAAGACAGAAGCAGTTTTTTGAAATTGAAAGGTGCCATTGAACATGGAAACAAGATGGGTTTTCATGTTTTGCAATGTACATGCTCATAACGCAAACTACGTTTATCTCATGCAACACTATATTTCATCACACTTTGCAAGAGAGGTCTGAAACACTATCCAATAAAACAGTTACACATGACATTTACATGCGAAACAAACTCTACAGTAGAGATGGCCTCCATATGCCTGTTCATGCTGATCCCTTTAACCAAATGTTTCCCCCAAAGTTAGGACATCTTCATTGTCTGAGAGCAAGACAGGAGAATTCCATAAGTCCATTGCTAAACACAAGACAAGCACATTTACACCAGGCAAACACAACTGAGCAAAGATGAAGTGCTTCATGAACTGTACTCCAGTTACCTCAAAGATTTAGCCCCTCTAGGACAGATGCACTCACAAATTATTCTGTAGGCCCAACAAAAACAGGAATTCCTCAAGTCAGTTTCTGTCTATTTAAAAACAATTACTTCTGAAACTGTCTTTTCTTGTTTTAAAAGTGAATGTGATGACGACAGTTGAGGAATACCACTCTGCCTGCAATACAAACACAGTCATGGCAGGTTAGGGCTCAATTGTTCATTGACTAAAAGACAATATAACATTTCCATATGCCATCAGGATATTCAAATTATATCCCCTCCTTCACAGCCAATAGACAGGGTTGAGTGAACTGAACTATATGCTTTGGCTGGAGGTATAGCATTGTAATTTACTGAGTTATGTAGTTAAAATAAAAGACAAAACAAATTGGGAGTATAGGTACTGTTTTAAGGTTTTCATAATAAACATGAAAGCTTAATTCCTTTCGTTTTGATTAAACAAAATTTAACCAGCATTGAGAAAGAAAATATGTAATAGTCCTAAATGCAAAAGACTAGTCAAGTGCAGTAGTGGGAAGGGGGGAAAGAGAGAACAAGGAGATCAATCTGTAACTGACTGTGAACAATCAATTGAGATAACCCACTACCTTCGGACCAGCCAGAAGAAAATGCTGCTTCATCAGATATTTAAATCTTACAGATTTTCTTTTCTTTTTACTTATGGCTATAATAAAATTATATTTGTGTTGCATTATGCTTATAATACCATTCATGTTCTCCTCAATGCCATAGGTGAGAAGAACATCCGAGCAAAGGGAAAACTGCAGGAAGAAAAAACAGGATCTTTTGTGCATCAGCTCTTCAGGGCTGCATGCTGGGAAAGCGGTATGCAAACTAAGCAACTACGCTCAAGAGGCTGAGTGTCAGGAAAGGCAGACACGCCGGAATGGGATTTGTGCCTGCTGCCCAATCAGATCACTTACTGCGTACGTCAGCGCGGATGCAATGCTGCTGCGGTGCACGAGTTAGCTTAGGGCTGAGACCATGTGTCCTACTGCCCGTCGCCGCTAGGTGGCACTGCTCTCCCAGGAGAGCGATTGCCCTGAGCAAGCTGCTGGCTCCCAGCTCTGAAGCAAGGGGGGGGGGGACTTCAAATAAACTGGAGGGGCATCAGAGGGACATTGGGGTGAATTTGGGGGCATGTTAAGGAGAACATCTCTATTATCAGGAGCCCAGAGGAGTCAGGACTTGGCTGCAGATCCATGCCCAAAAACTAGAGACAGTCTACGTTGACTCAGCTCCCCCTTCAACAGGTGGCTTGCTCACCACAGCTGCAGTGTTTACTGAATAAGGACTCAATTGGACTGCTAGGCTATGTCTACACAGCAGCGTTATTTCGGAATAACAAAGAACACGTCTACACAGTAAGCCATTATTTTGAAATAATGGCGAGCTGGAGGACTTCTGTAACCCTCATTTTACAAGGCATAAGGGAAATCGGAGGAAGCGTGCTCTTCCTTCTACTTCCCTGCTGTGTAGACAACACCGAAAGCCAAATTAAGATAGTTGGACTTCAGCTACACAATTGACATAGCTGAAGTTGCAGAGCTTAATTCGACTTTAGCCTTGCTGTGTAGAGTACCCATAGCCTACTACCACTTCCTGGACTTCGGTAAGACTGTGTATTCAGGGGACATCTTTCCCCTTTCTTTTTAGGGCATATGGCAAAGGGCTCCTAGCTTCCCTCTCTGCATTAGGCAGCTTGTGACTTTTCCACTCTTTATCTTTGCTCGGGATAGTGGAAGGTTGCGGTCTTCTGCTTCTCCCTTAAGTCTATGCCTCATGATATTTGAGCATTTTCCCTAAAGCTTCATCTCTAGTAGTCATGTCAATAAATGTAGATGTGGCAGAAATTATTTGTATATAATTTCAATTAATAACATCCACATTTCATTTTAAGCATTTTTAAAATTTAAATTTTCATAGTTTCAGAATTTGGGGGAAGAAGAGGAGGCAAAAAATTACTTATAGTAGAACTTGAGATTCAACAAGCTAAAGCTTTGTGACCAGTAAATCAAATTATCAACATAACATGTCAAAATATGCAAAGTATATAATCTTAAAGTTTGTGTTTCTTACTTTGCCTATTTGTAAATTTCCATTCTTATCAACAGAATCTTTTTCATTGTTTTTGTGCATACAGGGAAATTAACATTCACATTTATAAATAAAAATCTAATCCTTCCAAAGCCAAAGATGAAAGAATTTCTGCTTAAATACGAAAAAAGTTTCTAGCTGTTACAGTTGCAGAGAAAAACTTAAAAACGTGATTTGAGTACATGCTAATGAGTCAATAATAGAAAGTAAATAAAAACCCCTGATATTTAAGACACTCTTACCTCTTTTGGAGGGGATGATTTATGATTTGTGAGTATTTTGAAGTTGGTCATAGTGCATCTCTGTATTCCAACATGACAATGTACCACATTTCCCTACCCCCGTTCAAATACTAGCAAGACATGTTTGTTGGAGAGAGGTTTTGTTTATTCTGACATTGATTACCTCACTAGATTACCTGACAAGACTATCTGATTACTCGCTTACATCCCTACAC
Organism: Pelodiscus sinensis; assembly: GCF_049634645.1. Classification (NCBI taxonomy): domain Eukaryota; kingdom Metazoa; phylum Chordata; order Testudines; family Trionychidae; genus Pelodiscus; species Pelodiscus sinensis. The sequence continues at coordinate 160,808,790 of NC_134712.1, forward strand.
TCCAATGAGCTGCTGCTTCATATGCTGTATATATAGGGCTAGTAGACAGTACGCTTAAAAATACATTGGTAGGAGAAGCATCAAAGACAGCTCAATGTGATATAAAAAGGACACAAGCAATAACAATAATTTAGTGACAATGAGTAGTCCTGTGGCACTTTAGGGTGTGTCTACAGTGCACCTTTATCTTGAAATAAGCTACACAATTTGCTCAACGCAAATTGCGTAGCTTATTCGAGGTTATTTTGAAATAAAGTGCTATTCCAAAAAGTCCCTTAACCTTGTGGAATGAGTGTTACAGAGATGCCAGAATAGTGTGCCTGTTATTTCGAAATATATTTAGAAATAACAGGCATATTTAAAGACATGGAATTGCTATTTCAGGATACTTCCAGTTTCCCGAAACAAAGCCGCTGTCTAGACGTAGTTTTGGAGACTAAGGGTTCATCTACACAGCACCCTAAACTCAAAATAAGATGCACAATTTGCACTAAGCATATTGCATATCTTATTTCGAGTCTATCTTGAAATAGATTATTTTGAAATTTGGCATGTTTATACAGTGCCAAATTTTGATATAATATGCTATTTCGAGACATCCCTTAACTCTCGTGGAAGAAGAATTACCGGGATGAGAAATAGCATGCCTGTTATTTTGAAAAATATTTTGAAATAATGAGGGACTTGTGTAGATGCAGGGCAGCGTGAAGTGTAGACGTATCCTAACAAATATCTGTGCAGTGTAGACATACCTTACAAATATATATATATATATAGTATCATAAACTTTCATGGCTAAATGCCACTTCCTCAGATGAGCTTGAGTGACTTTTATAAGAGATACCAGCTCTAAACTTGAAGCTGACAATACAAAACAGGAGCTTGAAATTCAAAATAAAAAGGAAGAATAAAAGATATTATTAAAAATATGAGATGTGATTCAACATAATGTAATCCTTCCGGGCCTTTAGAGGATAGATGCTGGATAATGAATTAATATTTCTCTGCAAGTATTTTTCCTATATTGTTCTTTCACATGATTGGCAAGAATACATGCTATTTGTAATTACCTTAATTCACAGGAAATGTATGTAATAGAGCAATCATAGCTTGTGGTTAGCTAGCAGGAAATTAAATTTGTGATAGTCTGTCCAACATGGAAAGATGGCAAAATATAATGTGAAAGCCAACCAATATTTTTAAACTGTATTATTCTAAATAACTTTCAATGCAAATTATCTATGACATAACTCATCAAATATTTCAAGTGGATTTTGAAACAATAGGACACATGATAGTATTCTTTAATCAAGAATTATCCTGCAGACAGACAGTAACAGCTCCTATATCATCTGTTTGGCACTGTGGTCTTTTGTGCCAAACCAGATACTTGCGTACACAAAAGAAACCCTATTCTGAAACCAATCTCCACAAAATTCTTATTTCCACCTAATAGAAATGCAGTAGGCCCTATTATGGGCTCAGTCAAATGTAGGGTTCCAACTTCCTAATTGCACAAAACTGAACCGCCACCCCCTGCCTTCTCCCCGAGGCCTGGCCCTGCTCCACCCCTTTTCCGAGGTCCTCGCATCCCACTCACTCCATCCTCCTCATGTTGCTTGGGGTACGTCTAGACTACATGCCTCTGTCGCCAGAGGCATGTATATCAGGCTACCCGACATAGTAAAATGAAGCGGCGATTTAAATAATCGCCGCTTCATTTAAATTTACATGGCTGCCGCGCTGAGCCGACAAACAACTGATCAGCTGTTTGTCGGCTCAGTGCGATAGTCTGGACGCGCTGGACGCGCGGGTGTCAACATCAAAGGTATTTGTCGACCACCCAGGTAAACCTCATCCCAGGAGGCATACCTGGGTGGTCGACAAATACCTTTGTGTCGACACCCGCGCATCCAGACTATCGTGCTGAGCCGACAAACAGCTGATCAGCTGTTTGTCGGCTCAGCGCGGCAGCCATGTAAATTTAAATGAAGCGGCGATTATTTAAATCGCTGCTTCATTTTACTATGTCTGGTAGCCTAATCTACATGCCTCTGGCGACAGAGGCATGTAGTCTAGACGTACCCTTAGACTGGGGAACCAGGGTAGCTGTCCAGGGCAATGTGCTGATGGGTGCGCATATGAATAGTCTCATGTGACCTTACCTGGGTCCAGCCAGCTAATCAGGAGGGGAAACCCAGCAGCCAGCTCAGCCAGGGTCAGGGAGGACAGAGGCCCTCACTCACTTGTCTCAGGTAACTCTTCTGCTCTGGTGGGAGCAGCAGCAGGGTGAGTGCTCCCTATTCTCCTTGAGACAGAGGGCCCCTTGTAGGAGCCATGTGGGGAGAGGGCGGGGCAGGCTGTGCTGAAAAAGGCCCGGGGTGGTCGAGTGAGTTTGGTGGGGGGGTTGAAGGAATGTGTGTGTTTGTGTATGTGCATGCAGCTTCTCTCTGTGTTCTGACTGGCTGGGGTTTGGAGCAGCCTTGCTATCTGAGTGTATGTTAATGTAGAGCAGGTCCCCCCACTTTTCTTCATCTTCCCCCCCTAAAAGCCCCACTTTCCCCTGGCTTTCCCCTGGCTCTGCCAGCAGGGAGTTGTGCACTGTGCACATATTTGTGCTCCCATCCCATCCCTTCCCTGCAGAAAGGTGACACGGGGCGGGGAGGAGGAGGGAGCAGTGCATTGCACTGGCTCTCATTATCCCCACCCAGTTTTCTGATAAGGTCTGCCTGCCCAGCTCTTTCCTCCTCCCTCTCCTGCTTGCTGAAAGCAGCCTGGGGCCAGGAGAGGAGAGAGAAACAAGTAGCACGTGCACCAAAAAGCAGACAGTGGAGTATTAGGGAGGAGGGAAGGCTGCTGCTTCAGTTGTGCAGGGAGAGGTTAGGTAAGGGAGGAAGGCACAGTTGCTTTAACATAGGGAAATTGATGGGGAGAGCTGGGCTACTGGCTGGGGGGGTGACACTTGAATTGTTGGGGGAACCTTTAAATTGTGCCCCCTCATCAGTAGTTGGTCCTGTTCTCCAGCTTCTCTGGCTGGCTCAGAAGCTTCACTCACTTTCTTTTTTTGGGGGGGGGCAGCTGGTTCCCCAATGTGAGGCAGATGAGTGGGTGCAGAGGAGATAAGTGGGTGTTACTGAAATCAGCTCTCATATGTACCCCCTACTAAACTAACAGGAGAGGGAAATGGGTCACAGTAGGTGATGTCTGTCTGCCTGCCTGCCTGTAACACATACCTTTCACTTAACTCTTGATCACTATTCACACCCTCAGGTTTTGTTTATGTTTTCACTATACGTTGTACTTATCAGTATACTGAAATTTCTCAGGGCAGTAGGCCTTGTCAAAACTGTTGTTGGACACAGGGTTGATCTTGCATCAGGATTAAGAATAAGGAAATTTTCTTTGCCCCCATCTTAACCTGCACATCTTCTTCACTGAGGTTCCTAGTGTGAGACTCTGAGGATAAGGAGTGGTTGTTGTGACTTGCAGTTTCAATCAGGCCCTTAAACTCAGAGGCTCTGTTTACGCTGCCCCCGTTTTGTGCAAAAAATATGCAAATGAGGCAAAGTGTGCAATATCGTCATGCCTCATTTGAATAATTAATGAGGCTCCGTTTTTGCGCAAGAGGACAAAAAGGAGCCGTGTATACGGCTCCTTTTTGCGCAAGACCCCCTTCTTGTGCAAGAGCTATTCTTTCTGAAAAAATGCGGAAGAACGGCTCTTGCGTAAAAGCTTCTTGAGCAAAAATGGAGCCTCATTAATTATGCAAATGAGGTGTGGCAATATTCCACACCACCTCATTTGCATATGTTTTTGCAGAAAAGGCTATAGTGTAGACATAGACAGAGAGAACTCAATGGGAACATAGGCTCTGTCCCATCCTACCACCCCCTCTGCAATGCTTCACTCCTGCTGCTCTGGTTTATAAAGATGCTTGGTAGAATGCAGTTTTTTTACAATATAAATTTGTGTAATATATGTTTTAAGCCTTTTGTCTTCTTATAATTTTCACAGTGGTGGGAAATTATGGGGGAGGTCAGATAATTTTTTAATGTCAGTAGTTGAAATTCAAAGAGTTAAAGCTTTACAGCTGTTAAAATACAAACAGAGAGAAGGTGGGTGAGGTAATATCTTTTTTGATTTTGGATCAACTTTGGTTGTTGAGAGATTAGCCCCGTTGAGCTCCACAGACTTGGAGAAGAACTCTCTGGGGTGCCAAAAATTGTCTCTTTCACCAACCATATTTGGTCCAGTTAAAGATATTACTTCACTCACCTTGTGGGTCTCATCCTGGTACCAACATGTCTACAACAAAACAGCAAAACCATCTAAATGTCAATATCACATGTCAAGATATAAAAAATAAATATTTTCATACCAGACATGACTTGTTGATTTAACTATTCATTCGCTTGTCCATTTGTGACAAGCCCAGTTCAGAAGGTTACATCACTTAATTTTAATTCTAACAAGTTCTCCAGCAGCATTTTTCTTGCTTTCCCTATTGGCAAATAATTTAATTATTACTGATGGAAATATTTCAGGGTTTGTGTGTACTGTGAAATCAACAGCTACTTTCTAAATTATTTTCACACACAAAAAATCCTAGAGATTTCAGGTACCTAAGTATCCTCTGGAATCACAATTAAAGTTGCCTCCCTGCCTGGCACCCTGGTGGCCAGAGAACTGCAGGAGGGCCATGGGCTGAGGCAAGATGCAGTCCCCGTTTCACAGCATGAAGCTCATCTTGAGCTGCAGGCCAAGCACTGGGCAAAAGGGGCAAGTGCAGCTGCAGCAAGGGAGCTGACAGGGCAGCTGCAGAGCAGCTCAAACTGTGGGTGAGTTACTCACTGACGGGTGAGTGACACACTCAGGTTTTTCACCCAGTGTTTCATTTCACAATCTGATGCCATTCAAAAATAGCAGCCTGCCCGCCGTGCCTCGTATCTTAGGGTAAATATTTAATCTAAAATAATCAATTCTCCGTGTAGCTCTTAAAGGAAGGGTCTGACCAAGAAGCACAGAAAATAACAATTCCCTTTGCAAGGGGCAGAGAGAATAGCAGGCCCTGGACCCAGAGGACCAAAGGACTAAGCGCTTCTTTCATGTGTCCCAAGGACGTGCCTTGTCCCTTAATCTCCTGAGACTCCAATTCTACCCACTGTCAATGGAGAAGGCTTTGGCTCACAATCTTGCCTGTCATAAGCAGTATCACAGTTTGCAGCAGCAAAGGCAGCGCTGCCTTCTGAATCTTAGCGTCCCGATGAACAACATTTTGTATTTGTTCTTATTTATTAGTTTAATGTTTAGTTATTGACACATTATTATTTTAATAAAATTGAATCAAATTGAATCAAATTTATGAAAACTTGAGATTACCAATTTATTTCTGAAATATTCATTAGCACTACTATATATTTAAACTCAAGGGGTGCCAAATACAAGTTCCCCCAGGGCACGATTTCCCCTAAGGCTGGCCCTGCTCTGTGATCCAGAGATGAGGGGTTTAAGGTGCAAGAGGTGGCTTCAGGCTGGAGCCAAGGGGTTTGGAGTGCAGGAGGTTCCCAGATATGGGGCAGGAGGTTGGGGCACAGGACATTGCTCCTGGGAACCACTAGCAGTTTCCCAGAAGCCGTGTCACATCCCATGGCTCTTAGGTGAAGGTGTGGCCAGGCGACTATGCATGCTGCCACCCTCTCCCCAGTCCCCCGATGCCATCTCTGCAGCTTCCATTGGCCTCAGTTTCCAACTGATGGAAGCTAAGGAGCTAGTACTCAGAGCATGCAGAGCCTCTCGTCTGTTCTTCCACCTAAAAGATGAGGGATATCGCCCCTTCTGAGGGGCCTGCCACCTCCATCAATGAGACTTAATGGTGCAGTATCAGAGCCACCAGTTTCCCTTTTCAGCCAGTTGAAAATCAGACACTTGGCAACCCTAGACAAATTGTGAGAGTCACACCAGGCTGTTGGTTTCAAACCAAAATTTTCTTTTTCCAAGAACTAAATTTGTATTAGCCACAGCAAAAGCAAAGTCTAAGCATGTTTCCTGAGCACTTTGTCCAGCCACTTCAACTCAAAATCAACATACAAAATAGAATGTACACCTCAGACTCACTCAGCCAACTACACATATCCCCTATGCAGGGACTGCTACACTTAGGGCTGGGAATAAAACAGGGTCCAGCTGGGACCACATATCCTCCAGCATTCCCTAGGCCCAGAACTATGCAGAAAATACCTGACTCATACAAACACTGTGGATCTGGCATTAGGATTTGCGGGTGGTACCTCCTTCTTCCACCAACAGCCTTAAGAAAAGTGCAGAAAAGAGTCAGCCAGAGGTTCCAGCTGTTAGGGGCAGATGGCAATATGTGGATGATTCATGCGTCCATGTTGCAAAGTTTTTTTCTCAGGCTAAAGAATCCTAAGAGTAAATTTTGCTAGATACCATAATAAATTAGTAAGGCTTAAAGATGAATGCCAGATAGTTTTGGTGGGCTACTGTCAGTGATGGTTGACTTCATTTTGGAGAAGGAACTGTAGTGCCTTTAAACCTCCAAAATGTAAATATTTATGATAGATCTTTATCATGATTTCCAGACAGTAGTTTGCAGTAAAAGATTGTCCCTAGATAATCCTAAATAATCAAGGCACTGATCTCCTAAACAAGATTTGGTATCTCTTATTCTCCCTTTCTCTTATGAAAGGTATTGATGTATTGCAAGACAATCATTGTTATTGTCTTTGTTGTTCTTTACTACATACTCAATAAGCTTTAAGTTTGGAGGTAGTGTTTATTTTTAACTTGTTTATGAGAAGGCAGTGGATGTAAACGCCAGATGTTTTTTCTTTCCTGGAATCACTTAACGAAAACCAAATATGGTCAGAGTGGCTATATCTACACTGGGCCACTTATTCCGGAAAATCAGCCGCTTTTCCGGAATAAGCTGCGAGCTGTCTACACTGGCCCTTGAATTTCCGGAAAAGCAACGACGCTGTACTGTACAAAATCAGACGCTATTCCGGAAAAACTATTCTGCTCCTGCTCGGGCATAAGTCCTTATTCCGGAACACTGTTCCGGAAAAGGGCCAGTGAAACAGCCCAGTAGTCTTTTCCGGAAAAAAGCCCCGATCGCGAAAATGGCGATCGGGGCTCTTTTCCGGAAAAGCGCGTCTACATTGGCCACAGATGCTTTTCCGGAAAAAGGGCTTTTCCGGAAAAGCAGCCTGCCAATGTAGACGCTCCTTTTCCGGAAAAACTGAAAACGGAATAGTATTCCATTTTAAGCAGTTCCGGAAATTCATGCCAGTGTAGACACAGCCAGTGTGTAGCCTGGCTCTGCTATACAATAGCCCTATCTCATGACAGAATTTATTGACTACTAGAGTCTTCTGTTCTGTTACTGGTGACTGTGGAGATTTCCATAACAAAGGAAAGTTTTGCAAATGAACTGAGTTCACCCCAGTTAAGTTCTATTTGATTATTTTATAAGGATGAGGTTCCAGTGGATGTGGTTTGCATTTCTGTGAGTAATGTTTTACTTTACTGTTTTAGTAGCAGTTTAATTTCAGCCAGAATGTGCAGTAAATCTCCATTTAAACTTTTACATCTTATAGAATCATAGAATACTAGGACTGGAAGGGACCTCGAGAGGTCATCGAGTCTAGTCCCCTGCCCTCATGGCAGGACCAAATACTGACTAGACCATCCCCGATAGACATTTATCTAACCTACTCTTAAGTATCTCTAGAGATGGAGATTCCACAACCTCCTTGGGCAATTTATTCCAGTGTTTGACTACACGGACAGTTAGGAACTTTTTCCTAATGTCCAACCTAAACCCCCCTTGCTGCAGTTTAAGCCCATTGCTTCTTGTTCTATCCTCAGAGGCCAAGATGAACAAGTTTTCTCCCTCCTCCTTATGACACCCTTTTAGATACCTGAAAACTGCTATCATGTTCCCCCTCAATCTTCTCTTTTCTAAACTAAACAGCGCCAATTCTTTCAGCCTTCCTTCATAGGTCATGTTCTCTAGACCTTTCATCAGTCTTGTTGCTCTTCTCTGGACCCTGTCCAATTTCTCCACATCTTTTTTTAAATGCAGTGCCCAGAACTGGACACAATACTCCAACTGAGGCCTAACCAGCGCAGAGTAGAGCGGAAGAATGACTTCTCGTGTCTTGCTCACACCACACCTGTTAATGCATCCCAGAATCATGTTTGCTTTTTTTGCAACAGCATCACACTGCAGACTCATATTCAGCTTGTGGTCCACTATAACCCCTAGATTCCTTTCTAGACAGTCACTTCCCATTCTGTATGTGTGAAACTGATTGTTCGTTCCTAAGTGGAGCACTTTGCATTTGTCTTTATTAAACTTCATCCTGTTTACCTCAGACCATTTCTCCAATTTGTCCAGATCATTTTGAATTTTGACCCTATCCTCCAGAGCAGTCGCAACCCATCCCAGCTTGGTATCAACTGCAAACTTAATAAGATATTCTATGGCAATATCTAAATCGTTGATGAAGATATTGAACCGGTCCCAAAACAGACCCCTGCAGAACCCTCCTTGTTATATCTTTCCAGCAGGATTGTGAACCATTAATAACTACTCTCTGAGTACAGTTATCCAGCCAGTTATGCACCCACCTTATAGTATCTTGGTATCTTTGGATAGTTGGGTCCAGATCTTCAGCTATTGTAAATTTCATAGCTCTGTTAACTTCAATTATTATCTGTTTTTTTTCCCAATAGAGACCTCAACCAAGATCAGGACCTCATTGTACTATGCAAAGGACAAATATATAACAAGTGACAGTCTATGACCTGAAGAGTTTACAGTCAATGAAATGATGATTATTTACATCAGAGGAGGCCCTTAGGTTATATACAAGGTTGAAATGTGGATTTTCTGTACGGAGTGATATATACTCACTGAGGTTCATTTTTAAAATATCCTGTTTGGGCAGGGAGTCTGAGAGATAGAGGTATGTATTTTCTTTTATTTTTTAACGGCAAGAGAATATTTTTAATATGGATTTTTATTCTATAAACAACTGATGATTATATTTCATTTATTACTGATCACAGCCCTGGCTTTTGTATACATTACATATAATGATCAGGCTCAAATTTTTGATGTACTAAGTTTGACTGTTAATCTTAAGAGAGGTAACCTTTTGGTATTTGTTTTCATATTGTTATTGAAATCTAATTTTTGGTAGGAGAAAGAAGAGTGAACACATCAACCATTACTACAGTAATCTGTTTTTCTTTTGCCTGTTGTGCTGAAACCACTTTCCAGAGATTTTAGTTTGATTTTTTTTCCCTATTGAGAATGAAATAAAATGACTTTATTCTCTGTGGATTATTTCTATAGTTGAACAGCTCTAATCTTTTTTTCTCTTTAGGAATCTCATCCTGAAGAAGTACCTCAGGTCTTTGAAATAGAGATGACTACAGTTTTTAGCTACCATTATTATTTGTAACAATAAACAATCAAGCAAATAATGTAGTATTAAACTAATTTTTTAAAAAAGCACTAGTGAATAAGTAAAGTATCTGAAAGTGTATCATATTTAAATGTTTCTTCTTCTCTTAACAAAAGGTTTCCTGTTTGTTTCAATAAATGTTCATTGTTTTTGGCTCAAGTACGTATACATTTCATTCCAAACTACTGTGTGCATTATGGACAATGCACCAGTAGTTATGCTATGAGCGTATGAATCATGTGGAGGTAGACAAGAAACCAATATTCTGTCTGTACCTCATTATGGACCCAATCCTGTCTGATGTAAATCCACTGATGTAAAAGACCTGGTAGAAGAATGGTTGCAGTTCCATGGTACAGGTTGGGGAGGCCACAACCAGCATGTATACATGTCAGCTTGGGTATTAACAGGGATTAGCTGTATATAGAGGGTTGGGACAAACCAAGCAAAGAGGCTTTTGGCCTGGAAGTTGAGATTCTATTATTATGCTGATGCTTTGCTTCTTTCCCCAGGTAGGGCAGCATCAGGACCACAGAGGTTCCTACATACGAATAGCACCCACTGGGCTCTGATGATATGCTACAGTCCACTATCTTGATGGGTAGATTGCTCTCATTGCTCATGGATCTTTACAGTGGCCTACCAGGAATGTGGAGTAACGTCTTAGGGAATGGATCTCCTCTTTCTTAGAATATTTTCCCATATCTCTCTTGCTCTGATGGTGCCCATCTGTTTCAGCTAGAAGAACTACAAATAAATAAATGCTGCTCCAAAATTAACTTGGGCTTCTGAGAGCTGAAAATTGGCATTGTAATTTCCAGAAGGACACTTAGACCAACAGAAAACAAAACACACATGTGTAGTAATCAAACTATATAATTTGCCACACACCCCCCATACAGGGGGAACCAGCAGTGCAGTGATGTGCTGTCTGGAGGCTTTCCCCACTGCTTCCATAGGCCAGCCAATGAAAGCAGTGGGAGGCCATGATTGGGAGCGACGGGGGCATGAAGCCTGATAAGCGCCCCCCTCCTGCTCAGACCCCTGCAGCCCAATCAGCCTCACTCATCCCCCTGCCAAGATTCCATACCCCTAACTTGCTCCTATACTCTCCCTTGCTCCTGCACCCTCCCTCCTAGCCAGACACCCTACTCCAAGTCCCCTCCTGTACTGTCCCTTGCTCCTGCACCCTCCTGCCTGGCCAGACACCCCATCTCCACCCTGCTCCTACATCCACCATTGTTCCTGCACCCTCCCTCAGGGCCACACTCTGTACCCTGCCTTGCTTTTGCTCCCTCCCCCCAGCCAGACACCCTGCTTCTCGACTCTACCTTCCACCCAGACCTTGCACCCTCACCCCCTCCTGCACCGCACCTCCTGCCCAGATCCTGCACCTCCATCCCTTCCTCAATCACTGGCATCCCTGTCCTGAAAACTGAACCCCTCATTTTTGTCCCCACCCCAGAGCCTAAGAAGGGTCCACAAAATCCACTAACTCCAGAACCACAGAAAAGTAAATCTGGCCCATGGGAAGCCCTGAGCCTCAGTCCTCTCTGTCCCTTCCCTTCCACCCATGGGGCTGGAGTGCCAGAGGAAGGAGGTGTCCCAGTTGGGGGTCACATCAGTGAGAGTTAAGGGGTTTTGGAGGAGTGTTTTGCTTCTCACTTGTGTGCTCCCCAACTGATTTTTCTGTGGGTCAGTGTACCCCAGCCCAAAAAAGGTTCCCCACCCCTGCCATAAATAAAGAAAACATTGAAACCTTTTGTGTTGGATATAAATTAATATTTTACTTTATTTAAAATGAAGTTTGATAAAGTAACATGAAAAAGTTAAAACAATCTGTTTAATCATTTAAATTAACCCATTCTCTCCAGCTGCAGCACTAGCAAAATGACTGAGGCTTAATTATGTAATTAACAGTGAGTTCCCATTAGCAACTGGTGGTCTGAAGAAAAGTTTGCATTTAGCCAGGTGGGCCATCAGCCAAAAAGTCTGACAACCACTGATACATACAGAATCATCACATGTAAGTCACTGAAAGAGACTCTGTCACAGTCACAGGGCTAACTGCACTGTTGTCTCCTTGGTATCTCCCACACCCCTTCAAGTCTCAGGCATCTTTGGCCTTTTAATCAGCTGGGGTGGAATTCCACAATTTTCCCACCTCTTCCTGTTCCTCCCCTTCCCCTAACTGCTCTCTCCCACCACCAAACTTCTGATCAGCAGTGAGCAGGAGATGCAGTGGGGGAGGGAGTGAGAAGGAGATGAGCTGATTGGCAGGACCCACTTAACAGCCGTTTGGGATATGGCTGGTGCATTCTGAGCACCCACTATTTTTTTCCCAATTGGTGCTCCAGCCCCAGAGCCACCACAGAGTTGCTATGGTATTGGGTGCCTGCAGTTGTTCTCTCAGAATCATGTGGAGAGTGGCAAAGAGAGTGACCAAACAGCCTTCTTAAACACAAATACTGTGTATTTTGCAGTAAGAACACAGCAGTTAGAGAATATTTTAGAACAGGACATAATCTTTCACTACCTCTCCTTCTTCCCCTGCCTGCTGCCTTTATATACATAGTCTAAAGACAATGACAGATGGTACAGGGTTCAGAATAGGGAGTCATAGCCCACACTAAGGCAAGGAACATTTCCCCCACCCCCGCACCCTTTGAATACATTTTAAGTTACCTTACATACATGAGTGGATGTTGATTCTGGGCCATCAGGAGCTAGAAAAAAAGAAAAAAAAGAAGAGGAGCCATCAGAAAATGTGGTAATTCAAAAGCACTGATCATTTAAGATAATCAATTTGGTAAAAATGACAGTCACTGCATAGATATATTGCTGCATTCTAATGTTTAATTATTACTTTTTCTGTGATCATCTGACCTTATGCTTTCAAAATACATCATATCATTGAAAATATCAAGCTTCAGAAGCAAAAGACTAGTCAAGTGAAGCAGTGGGAGTGGAGAAAGAACAAAGAAATCTGTAACTGACTGTGATCAATTAATTGTAAATTCCACTGCAATCGGACCAGCCAGAAACTAAAAGGGTCACAGTAAGTATATATAGTCCAGAAATTGTTATATTTTTAGCTTATAGTGGTTTTTCAAAGGTCCAATTTAGCTAATAATATTTTTATACCATTCATTTCTAGCATAATAAAATAAATATGTTTAAAATGTAAATATATTTATTTTCATGTGAATGCCTACATTTCAGATAACTGGCAGTGCTGCATTATGGGTAAGTGATATGCAAATAAGCACTCTGCTAATGTCAGATTGCAAAAGATGGACTCAGATTAATGCATTCAGTTAAGCAATCCAATTTCAAAAGCAGGTGTGGGCAAAATATGTCCCGCAGACTTGATCCAACTGGCCCAAGATTTCTATCCTGCCTTTCCAGCAGATTAGCTGAGTGTGCATACTTACAGCCTGCAGCAGCAGCCACACCATGTGTTCAGCTGCCCCTCACAGGACAATCAAAGCTCTTTCTTCCTTCTGCAGATGAGCTATTTCCCGGGCCCTCCTGCTAGCTATGGGGAGGGAAGAGAGAGTGGAGAGCTAGCTCTCACTCACACACACTCTGTCATACACTCACACACACAGTTTGTTACACACCCAGTCTCTGTGCCACATAGTTTCTCTGCCTCACTTGCACTCACATGCGCATGCACATACACACACTCTTCCAGTGTCTGTGCCGCATACAGTCTGTCACACACATTGTTGCTCTGCCTCACGTACACGTACACATTCAATGCACACACACACACACACACACACACACACACACACACACACACAGTGCCACGCACTGTCTCCCAGTCTCTGTGCCTCACACACACACACAATCAGCATGACAGTCTCTGTGTCACGGGGCAATGTGTAGGAGGCGCAAGAGCGGGGTCACATGCCCCCAAATGCTGTGAGCAGGCGGGTCCAGCCAGCAGCACATGTTCTGCTCCCTTACATCCAGCCTGGTCAGGAGGCATTGGATATGAGCCTTAAGACGCCCAAAGGCGCACTCCGCCTGCATGCGGGCTCTACCCAGCTGGACATTAAACTGGTCCTTGCTAGGGTGAAGGTGTCTAGCGTAGGGCTTCATGATCCATGGCATGAGAAGGTAGGCCGTGTCCCCCACAATGTACAGTTGCATGTCTACATCCCCAACCCTGATGGTGTGCTCGGGGAAGAAAGTGCCAGCCTCCATCTTGTGGAATAGGCTGGAATTGCGGAACATGCGGGGGTCATGCGCCTTCCCCAAGCACCCGACGTAGGTGTCAGTAAACTGCCTGCAGTGGTCAACCAGGGCCTGCAGGACCATGGAAAAGTAGCCCTTTCTGTTAATGTAGAGCAGTGGTCCCCAACCTTTTGAGGTTGTCGGGCGCCAGGGGGCGTGGCCGTTTGCCCGCCGGGCGCCAGGGGGCGGGGACACTTGCGCGCCCGGGGGCGGTCCCCCCCAGCCGCGTGCCCGGGAGCAGGGCCCCCCCATAGCTGCGCGCCCGGGGGCAGGGCCCCCTCCAAGGGCCGGCGCTCCCCGCCCCCCCCCCCCCGCCGAGTGCCGCACGCCCGGGGCCGGCGCTCCCCCCCTCCTGCCGAGTGCCGCGTGCCCGGGGCCAGCGCTCCCCCCCCCCCCGCCGAGTGCCGCGCGCCCGGGGCCGGCGCTCCCCCCCCGCCGAGCGCCGCGCGCCCGGGGTCCGGCGCTCCCCCCCTCCCCCTCCCGCTGAGTGCCGCGCGCCCGGCGCTCCCCCCGCCAAGCACGTGTGCGCCATGTGCCCGGGGCCAGGCCAGCCCCGAGCACCTGGCGGGCGCCATGGCATCCGCGGGCACCGTGTTGGGGACCACGGATGTAGAGAGATGCCCAATGGTTGGGGACCCTGACGGGGATGTGGGTGATGCGGTCATGCCCACACTCCTAGGGCAGCACCTGCTCCCATGCAAGCATGGCAAGGCGGACGACACTGAACCGCTGCATGGGAGAGGAAGTGGAGTGGACCCCAGAAGCATCGTCCCCAGCAAGCGGCATCTGCCGCTCACACACACGTTCCCATGTAGGAATTCATCAGCCATGGGAGCAAAGGGTAGGCTGCATCCCCCATGATGCACATCGGCATGTCTATGTCCTCGACCCTGATAGTGCGGTTGGGGAAAAAAGTGCTGGTATGCATCTTCTGGAACAGGCTGGAGTTCCTGCAGATGCAAGCATTGTGCGCCTTCCCCAACCCCCCGACATTGATGTTGGTGAACCGGCCTCAGTGGTCCATGAGGGTCTGCAGGACCATTGAAAAGTACCCCTTCCACTTGATATAATTGGAGGCCCAGTGACTGCTGATCTGATGCCCTACCTGGAGAGCTTCCACGGGGCCTTAAATTCAATTCATGCTCCAGTTAGTGTGGACATGCTATTTTGATATAGCTCTGTGCTATTTTGATGGGCATTTGTAGTGTGGACGTGCTATTTAGAAATAGCTATTTTGGGAGTTATTATTTCAAAATAACTTATTTTGAAATAAGTGTGTAGTGTAGACATACGATATAGTGTGTGCTTAACACACACCCACACACACCCACACCCACACACCACACCTATAGGCCAGCTTAGTTTACTGGCATGGGTGAGACATGATAAGGCCCTGATCCAGAAAACCATGACATCTGCAAAACTTAAAGCACGTGTACAGTAATTTTGATTAATCATGTATTTATAGGTAGGGCTCGACAAATCATGTAATCTACTCACCCATGACGAGTAGATTACAAGCCGGCATAGCCAGCGCCATGCAATCTGCGCATGTGCAGCTCACAGAACCGCGCGGATGGCAGCGGGGCTCCCCACAGCTTGGCGAGCCCCGCTTATAGGTATACAAGAGTTTATAATTTTTTTAGATCAGTTGATACAGTTTCATACTATGTGTGGCTATAAATCCACTATACAATAATTTAGGTGAAAGTTGTCGTGTGGACAAGGCTTAAATCACTTGCACAGAGTATGTAAATTAAAAAAAAGGTCACACTAAAGATCAAGTCCTGGTTCTACAAAGCACATGTAAAAATATCCATTATAATTAATAGGATATGTTCAGCATCTCTCAGGAGTGGTTCTAAATCATTATTAATCAGAAGAGAAGTATTTTTAGTTTATGTTCCTGCTAACACTCATGGCCCTCATATATATTTTTATATTTAGAACCTTGGCCTCGCCATGATGAAATTCCATTCCCTGATCAGGTCTATCATGAACAGGTCAAAATAGATGTTCCAGATGGCAAATTGAACTGATATACAAGAACTGATATAAGGCACAGCTTATCACTGTGTAATCATCCATAAGTTCCAAAATGTGACGGTAAATTGAATTTCATTTTAAAAAGGAAATTAGTACACTCTGTTTTGTTTAACTGTTGCAAATCCCCAGTGACAAGGTGTATATAATACACTTCATTTATTAGGCTGTACATTTTGGAAGTTGGGAAAAATATTTTTAGTATATTATAGTTAGTGAAGCATTTGCTTTGGGTATTACTAGCAGTCTTAAACGTGTCCATTGTGTGAAATAAAAAGAAGAGGGTGGAAGAAAAGAGGAGGAATGAAAAATGTCAAAGAAAAACATATGACAACTGCTCATAAATTAGGGAAAGTTAAACATTAACCTACTTCTACAGAAACATGTCAATTTAGAAAAATGCAGTGGGGAGGGAGATAGTGGTACATTTATTGTTAGGCTCTTTCAGAGTATTTCTGCTGAAATCAAAGTTTTGTAAATGCAAGCAGTCACAGCTGTCAGGTCACTGTATATAGAAAGAGGGTATGTTTCTCCCCTTATTTCAAAATAACAAGGCAAGTGCCCACACTACCAAGTCTGTTATTGTTATTTCAAAATAATAACTCCTGCTTGTGAAGAGGAATAAGCTTATTTCAAAATAGTTACTTTGGGAGTTATTATTTCAAAATAACGTATTTTGAAATAACATGGTAGTGTAGACATAGCCAAAGAGTTTTCTTGTTTTTGTTGTTAGAACTTAATTTTTCAGAAAAATATTTGCTAAGGCTGGCTAGACAGAAAGAAAAAAACCCTGACTTTAGCCTATGATTATATGCTGATACTATGAACATGGAAAATCAAAAGTCTTTAAATATTCACACCATGGTCTTTTGCTTTCGATGGTACAGCTGGCTAGATTCGCTAATCTCAGTACGTTACACTATACCAGGGCTGGGCAAAATATGGCCCATAGGCTGGATCCAGCTTGCCAAGCCACAGGATCCAGCCTGCAGACGCAGAGGGGAGCCCCAGGCAGGCTCCCTGCTTGTCTCACTGCATCTGCACACCGCTCAGAAAAGCGACTGCTAGGCCATTTCTCTTTCACAGCAGTGAACCCAAAAGTGGGGGAGGCTTCATGAGCTGCTTCGCCCACAGCACAATCCCACTGGCCAGTTTTAGACCAATAGGAGGTACTTGTTTGAAAAACAGGCAGCACATGAAGCACCATGCCCTCTTCCCCTCTGGTTCGTAGTTATTCACAAACCCACATGGCCTCTGCTGTCACACCTTTGTAAACCTTAAACTCATAATTAAAAGTCTAAAAGGTAATAATAATAATACTATATTTCTGTTCAAATTTCCAATTACACAATGCCAATGTGTAGACTTTCCTTCAAAAAACAAAACAAAAAACCAAAAAAAACCGAAAGACCTTTCACCTAACTATGTCCTGAGAGTACACCTGATCAATTTCAACCTCTAGAAAATGCTGCCCTTTATGACTTCATGTCCAGACATGCAGCGAAATTCAGGGTTAGGTCTAGCTCCATTTATAAATGCAGCTGTTCTGCTGCTTGTACTCCCTCCTTCTGTACTTAATTTTGACACGTCTAGCACATTATGTAGTTATTGGGATTAAAGTTCATAGGAAGAAAACACAGGCAACATATAGCCTACACCCCGGGTAATATAAACTTAGACCCTTTATATCATCAGAGAGTGGCTCTTGAGTCAATTCATGAATAAGAGAGATTTTGCAAAGGAGGTTTTTTTTGGGGGGGGGGGGGGTGATTTTTTAAATTGGAAGTGTATCCATAAGGAAGAGATTTAAATTTTAAAAAACCTGTTAGACACTGTAAGTGTACCCTGTGTTTTAATGCTGTCTTTGGCAGTGATACAGACTCCTTCTAATACATACACCCAACCCAGCATACTTTAGAAGCCACCCTAACAAAAATAACCTATGTGTTGATATTAGGAAATATAAGGTAGGGGAGAAAATAGATACTGACCTCCTGCCCTTCTCTCCACTCACTGAAACCTAATTGAGAGATGAGCTCATTTGGAATTGTCACTGGTTGACTCTAGGCCCGGCGATATTTTCTTACCTAGATTAGAAGTGGCTGGATGTTCAGTAAATTTTATTTCCCAATTTATTGAATGTGAGCAAAAGTACTTTCCAAAATAGGAATTACATTTCTGTTTAGTAGGACTAGCAAGTGCTGATGAGATATTTATATCCATAAAGACAATAATTTTCTGAAATAATGGTTTGGGTTTTAAATTTACAGTAACTCCTCACTTAACATTGTCCCAGTTAACATTGTTTTTTTGTTACGTTGCTTATCTATAAGAGCAGTGGTTTCCAGCTGCCAGGCTGTGGACCAGTGGCTGGACGGGGTCAGAGTGTTCTGGGGTTGGAGGTAGATGGCTGTGCAATGATAAGGTGGGATCAGTGGGTGAGTGGGTTAGTGCAGCGGTTCCCAACCGCTGATCCGCAGACTGGTGCCGGTCCACAAACCTCTGGCTGCCAGGCTGCAGCAGCTGCCAGAGCTGAAGCCGGCTGTTCGGCAGTTTATACTTCATATTTCTAACTTAAAATACAGGAATGGTACATTCGCACAAGTAGAAAGTCCACATCTTTTAAAAATAATATATTTTAAAATATGTTACATGAAGGATTTTGCATAAAGCATATTCAAGTTATATCATATTCCTATGCATATTTCCATAAAGAATATGAGATGCAACATCACAATAACAAATACATCTATAAATGCCTTTTCTATTGGCCATTTTCTGTAATTTGCTTTCAGAAAGCAACATGGCACCAGACACTTTCTTAGTAGAGAGATACATATAAAGAGTCCAGAGAACACACAGAAGCAGATGATGTTGTGCAATTTATGATCACCAACAAGATGGCAAAATAACATTTGCCACTTCCTGTATTACTTAATATCAACATTTGGGAACTATGCACATGCACTTACCTGCCCTGCACAATGCCTTTGTAATGAGATATTGTGCAAGTGAACCAACTCTCTGGGGATTGGAGGAATATAATCCATTACTCCTCATCCCCAGGCTGTATGCTGTAGCATCAGTTCCAGTCTATGAATTATAGTAGTTACCACAGACCTGTCATGGCCCCTGTGCAGAGATTTGAAGGCTCTGGATCCACTTGAATCCTATTGAAGTCAATAGAAGTTGCATGTTAACGACAAAAATCAAAGGGCTTTTCTAACATTCATGCATTAAATGACTGATGTTAAACATTCATAATTTTAAAATACCTACTTTTTTCAAACTTGGATAGTTTCAATGTGGTCTTTTTTGTTTCTAATATGAGCTTTTTATTTTCATTGAGGCAAACTTTTTGGTTGGAACATATGAGACTAGAGTCTTTGTTTTTCACGTTTATCAAACTCAAAAACAGTTGAATTGATTTTGCTCAATTATTCCAGATATTAGGAATGGCAATATTCAAAAACCTGTAGGAGAACACTTCAATCTCCCTGGACACACAATTGCAGATCTAAAGGTAGCCATCCTGCAGCAAAAAAAACTTCAAGACCAGACTTCAAAGAGAAACTGCTGAGCTACAGTTCATCTTCAAGTTTGACACCATCAACTAAGGATTAAACAAAGACTGTGAATGGCTAGCTAACTACAAAAGCAGCTTCTCCTCTCTTGGTATTCACACCTCCAGATCAGCTACTAGAAGTGGGCCTCATCCTCCCTGATTGGATTCATCTCGTTATCTGTAGCCTGATTCTGGCCTGCATATTTATACCTACCTTTAGAAATTTCCACTACATGCATCTGACAAAGTGGGTCTTTGCCCACGAAAGCTTATGCTCCAACACTTCTGTTAGTCTAGTCTATAAGGTGCCACAGGACTCCTCGCCACTTATATCTGTTTTAAAGCAAAGAGAAACTGAGTGAATAGGATATAATTATCTAGATTAGAATTTGACCACACAACCAGGTTTATTGTTCCAGTTTTCATGAAGTCTTCTGTGTTATGATTTACTATTTCAACTGATCAGGATCTGGGTTTTTTGTCTCTTTCAAAAGATGAAATTTGTGCAACTCAGTGGCCACCTAAAAATCATATGGAGGGTAATGATTCACTGCTGGTTCATAGGGGAAAATGCCAACTACTGAATCACAGCTAACCATCCTCTAGTACCTACTGTGAGAGTTCCCCAAATGAGCCCAAAGTGAGCTCTAACAAGCTTGCAGCGCAAAGCATGACTGCAGACCACTAGATGTAGGCAACAAAGCAGGAGTAGGGAACCTAAGGCCTATGGGTGCCAGATGCGGCCCCTGGCTTGCCTGGATCCAGCCCCTGAGGCTCAGAGCCCCACCACCAGCATAGGGAAGCCTGTGCTGGTGCCCCAGTCCTCTCTCCCCCACCGCCATCTTACCGGGGGACTGGAGCACACAAAATCTACTAGCTTGGGACCCCGTAGGCTCTTGTGTGCAAGGGAAATGTAGGAATGTCTTTCTGCTTCTTGTAGGGTTGCCAGATAGTTTCACAAAAAATTCAGAACATGGTAAGGAAAAAATTGGTTGAGAAAAAAAACGGGGGACCAAAGTTGTTGAGCAAAAAAACCAAACCACACCAAAAAAATCCCCACGCTTCCTGCTTCCTCGCCCCCACCAGACGCAGCAGTGAAAAAAGTCCCAGGCGGGCTTCTGTCTGAGAAAAACAGAAAATAACGGACATGTGTTTTTCTTTTTTACCGGACAGAGGCCGCAATACTGGATAGAAACCGGCCCAATACCGGACACCTGGCAATCCTACTTCTCAGTCAGAGACCATGTCACTGATGATTTGTACGTCTTACTTGTGTGCTGCCCCCTGACCAATTTTTCTTGGGTCAGTGGCCCCTAACCCCAAAAAGGTTCCCCACCCCTGCTATACTGCATTGGGTCTCTTTTTTCTTGGACTGAAAAAGACCAGTCAAAGTTAGCAGTGGGGTGGAATATAGAAAGGTTAGTTACACTAACAGTAATAATTTCTGATAACCCACTACCATCGGACCAGCCAAAGTTTTACCTTTCTCTGCTTATATATAAATCTCTCAAACCACAATGTCAATTCACTTAGCATGATTTTTAAATAACATAACCAAAGCAAATTATCATCACATATTATGCATTTTGTGTCACAAATAGCAATAGACATTTATAACATCATCTGCCTTCATTTCTTTGAAAATTTAGAAGCCAGAATGAGATCTCGCATTACAACAAATATGCATGATGGGAAATATAAGCAAATTACTAAGCAGTAGTCTCTTCCTATTCCCTTGTATTAAAATATTGTTTCAGTTGATAGATCACTGTGCGTTATTTTTCAGTGATTTAATAACAAAGTTAATGAGCATCTGGATTTGACGCCAAAACATTTTTTGAAGGGCTTCTTGTCTTTTTCTCCATTGCTCCTGGCTATCATTTTGAAAAATTCTGGTTTGAGAAAATACAGCAGATGGCAGTAATGTACAAAGAAAACATGATGTGTTTCTTAGTTTAGGATTATGCAAGCATATGGATTTTACAGCTCTTCACACAGAGCAGGTGAAGTCTCCATTTTATTGTTTAGGTTTTTATCTGTTTCAGTATATTATCAGCAAGTGTCTTAAGCTCAGAGATCCAAAGCCACATGCTTCTATCTAGCTCAAAAAGACATATTTTAGATACTATCACAATGTCTTATTTTTAAATAAATATATATTTATTATTAAATAAATACCTACTCAGAATAAGAATGTCAATTTAACTAAATTTTAGGCACTTCCTACAATACATGCTCTAGAGATAAGGGATTCAGTAAAACATTTCCAATTTCAATTTTTTGACAGTTCAGTTGTTTCATGGATTCATCAATACTATAACAAGAAGGATCACTGTGATCCTCTCCGACCTGCTGTATAATGCAGGCCATGGAATTTCCACCCAGTAATTCTTGCACTAAGTCTAATAACTTGTGGCAGAACTAGAGCATACCTTCTAGAAAGATGCTTAATCTTTATGTAAAGTTTCAAGAGATAATGGTTTAATTTTTAAAACTGCAGTGGCTCATGAACAAATATATTCTTATATTATTTCTTTAAACGTCCAAATTGAATTTTTATGCTATATTTATAGCTATTTACAATGGTTTTTATGCTATTAAAAATAGTTAAAAATACCTGACCTAGTTTCTATCATTATACCCTTTTACAGCAAACATGTAACTATGGCCTTAGCTACACCAGAATTTGAGCTATTGTTATAGCTCCACAAGGGCAAAACTCTAGAAAACACTTGATTTCCATCTTTGTAAATCATTCTGAACTAGTCTGAACCATGATACAGTAGCGATTTTGTACAGATACAGCTATATTGATGGCTGGAATCACACTAGAGACAAAGCCAGAACTGTCAAATGCAAAGATTCAAATATCATGAGTCAGGCACCACAAAATCATGAGATTTCAACAGTTAAACAAGATGGTTTCTTTTGATGTACCTTTTGGGTTTTGAGCCTTTTGGATACATGTTTTTTGTTCATTTGTTTGTTTGCAACCAAGAGGGATCGAAACTTATTTTTTCTAAAAAGGAATCTGAGATTCTCCTGTGATCACATCATCTCAAAGTATTTTCTTGTGTTATTTTAGCTAAGGAATTGAGAACTAGAAAAGTCTAGCCTCTCTTGTCAGAGACTTCAGTTGTAAGATTTTCTTTAGGCTGCTGTATTTTTTAAGAATACCATCAATGAGCCAGTATTTGACAAAGGTAATTAACTACACTGGACTGGAAACAATACTAGACTCCCTTCAATCCCTAACAGTAATTTCTTCAAACATCTTTGAGCTATATTAAAAGATATGGTAATATTTCCCAACTACCTATATCAATCACCCACTCCAAAACTATCTAACCTTGCCAACATTCACTTATAAATGGAAGACGGTAACATTTATTTTAAAATTAAATCTACATTTTTTGTAAAATCACTGTCACAATCAGTCCTATTCCAAACAAACAAATTATTTGTTCCTATGGTATAAATAATTAAAAAAACCAGTGGTTGGAATGTGCACATGAACAGACACTAGTCTCAACCACGGCTATGTTTTATCAATGAAGAGTCCACAGCCATCAGATCAAGATGACGACTAGGGCTACGTCTAGACTGAAGGCTTCTTGAGCAAGAAGCTTTTTTTGGAAGAGATCTTCCACAGGAAAAACTTCTTGCACAGGAGAGTGTCCACACTGCAAAAGCTCATCGAAAAAGCCATGTGCCTTTGTGCAAGAGACTGCCTGGATGCTCTCTCGAAAGTAAGCAGTGATTGCTATGGACAGAATGGCCACCAGGGCACCTGTGCTTTTTCCTCTTCCCTTTTCTTGTGCAAAACCCCCTTTTCCCCATCCACACACACCTTTTTACGCAAGAACTCTTGTGCAAAAAGGCATTCTTCCTTGTAGAATGAGGATTACCAATTGTGCAAAAACCCCTCTGATCTTTCAATTTACTTGTGCAAAAACGCGCTTGAGGTGTGGACGCTCTGAGAGTTTTTGTGGAAAAACAGCCGTTTTCCCACAGAAACTCTTTAGTGTATACATAGTCTAGATGAACTATTAAGGGAAAAAATATTGTGAAAGTGACATTAAGGCTGTATGTATGAATCAGTTACTTACAGTGAGATAACTTAGCAATATATATACCAACTTAGCAAGAGTGTTGTAATGTATGCCCCGAGATACAGCAGTTGTCATTATTACAGATGAGCGAGATCTTAACATATCTGCTTCAATGCACCCCTCTGAAGACAATGCTTGAGTATTTTCTTCTGTCTCTTTTCCCTTTGTTCAGATTGCTAGTAGGTATTTTCATAAAAGCAAGTCAATCTTTTCTTTTTTTAATAATATAAACAGCTGGTTTGTTTTAAATGACACCATATTTCACATATTAACATTGCTCACACAGAAAAACTTTTAAAATAAAGTAGTCGATAACAGTGGTGGAAGGGATGCTGGCATTGGGACTATAATCCACAAGTAGCTGACAAAACACATTTAAAACTGATTTAATGTCTATACATGTCACTCACTTTACCAATATTTTATAGTTAGAGATATTTTGCAATGCTGCTTCCACTCATGAGAGAAAAAACAACAGTGATTTCCATCAACAATGTAATGGAAAGAAGGGCATGCTGCTGCCTCTAAAATTATATTAGTTAAAATTATATAAGGTTCTGACCATATTTTGAGCTTTATTTATCTACTAGTGAATTATGGATAATGAATATTTAAACATGAAAGCAAAACCAGCTACAAGTTTCACAATAGTGAAGACTTTGGACACTAGCTGTTCTGCCAGAGAGACTATTATATGAGCCACACCAATTCAGAGAAGATAAATAAAGATGAATGCTCCAGCTTAATTTTCTTTAAATATAAGTGAGAAATCGTGTTTGGAGTATGAAACTGCAAAAACTTTACTTCCTCCTCCACCCATTTTTGCCTAGGCTTTGAAGAACATAGAGAATAATCTCCCATTGCCTGCAGGCTTCTAAAAAGCATAAAACATGACACCAGGTGTGTTAAGAAAAGATCTTAATAATGATTATTGTATATTATGGCTTTTTAATTTTAAACTCGAACTGCAACATTTTTTAATGTCTTCTTATAGTATATCTCCTACTTTTTTTTTTTTAAATAATTTATTACACAATGTTTTCTAAAATGCAAAACAAATTAGAGAGAGGCCTAAACTGAAACCTAGGATCCAAGGTATCTGCAACTTTTGAATATTTGAAATCCAAACCTGGCAGTTTAATTCTGTCTGTAAATATGGTAAAATAGAGATGGCCTGCCAGCTCTTTGGGTCAAGCTTTTGTGAGTAGAGAACAAGGCATTACTCAATTTCCCTATTATTGCAGGCGTGACACTACAAGAGGAGGAATGATTAAAAAGAAATGGTGAATCATGCAATAGAAGAAAATTAGGAAAGAAGACAAAATGAAAAGAAACAAAAGGGTAAGATAGCAGCTGAAGAGAGGAGAGTGCAAAAGAGTCATGAAGGATAAAAATGCGGAAAAGGAAGAAAAGATAGCAGCTTCATTAAAGGTTGCTCTAGCTTCAGTCCTGTGTATTTCTAGATACACAATTTTCAAACAGGCTTATATATTCGTATTTGATAGGGAGTAGGGAAAAATGTAACATTGGTCTTTTCACTGGATTACAATGAAATAAAATCTTTAGTTTGCTCTGTGGATTCCAAGAGTATCTTAGGTGTGTGACTTGAGGTATTTATAAACAAGTTTTATGTCGTTGTCCCCTTTGGGGTTCTGTATTTTATACATACACACACTCTCTCCCTCTCCCTCCCTCTCTCTCTCTCTCTCTCTCACACACACACACACACACACACACACACACACACACACACACACACACACACACACACACACACACACACACACACACAGTCTTTTAAAAAAATTGTAAGCCACCTTGAATATTTTAAATAGAGAGGCAGAGTAACAATATTTAAAACAATTGAATAAATAAATAATAAGACGATAGCTACAGTATTGCTATGTTATGTTAGTACACAGTACTAATGTAGTATACAACAGTTACTTGAAAAGACAGCACATTATATAAGTACATTAAATAGTATTGAAAGTCAAGGCTGAGCCTCAATACACCAGGATGGAATCTTAACACTTTTCAGCATGGAGAACAAAGTCACTTAAAAGTTTGGGACCTTTTATTTTTGAGAGTTGAGTTTCTGTATAGATACTAATTACAGTTCAGTACTTAATTCCAGTGAAATCAACAAGGACTAAGGGTACAGAAGGTTTGGGATTTTCTATATGGGGGCATTAGAGATTTGGGTGCCACTTGGGTGCCCTGCCCCAGTGCCCATTGGCCCTTTTAATCTTCTTCTCCCCTGGATTTATGCCAGGTGGACTCTCTTAACCCCCTGAAGACAATGACTTTGGTTTTCTTCAGGCCAAAATAGGATTGACAAGGCTTTCCCTCACTTTGGGATTTTGGATGGCCTTTATGCAATGTCTTCCTTCACAGCAACTGCATATGTTTTTTGTGTTGTACAAGAGGGCAAGAAACTCTGTAAGCAAATTACAATGGTGCTCCACTCTCCATCATTATGGGACAGAAAATGCTGAAAGCTATATCCAAAGTTTTTCTTCTTCCAAAATGAGTCAAGTATCTTAAGTCCATCTCTAAAGCTACCCTGTCACCACCTAGCAATGCAAATCGTGATCTGATAATGAAACTGGATTTTTTTCTGCCTCAGACCCCCTCATTAGTAATAAAGATTCTGTAATTATAATTTAGATGACAATTCTGTTGATGATTCACAAGCCTGAATAGAAATTAACTGGGCTGGTTTTGAAGTGCCAACAGGAAGAATTTGTTTTAGTCAGCAAAGCAAGAGTGTGAGAGTCAGTGATAGAGCAAATGTGTTGTGTAGGAAGGTAACATTTTTATAAGCACAAGTAAAACATTATCTATTTATAATCTTTATTAATATTTTCATTAATAATAGCAGTATTTTTAATTTAGGTGTTTCGTAACTATAATTTTTCAACACAAAAACCTATGTTTTCATCAGTAATGTTTGTGCCTGTTTTATGGGAATTCAGAATATAAAATAACAACATAAATTTAACCCAGTATTTTGACCCTAGCAATATTTTATGTTTATTTGTCCTTGTTATATTATTCCTATTGTATAACTTTCATTGACTTCCTTCACTCATTTAAAATTCCACATAATCCAGACCACTTTAAAACATGACTTTACCTTCCTGTAGATGACAATTACAGGAAACTGATGAGGCCCATCTAATATGAAACAAGAGTGATTTTTCTGAAGTTTACTTATGTGCTGATTTTGATCAGAAGAAATTACTGGAATTAGATATTTCCTGCCTGTAATAAGAGTAACTGAGCAACCAAGATGTGTGGTATACGTGTATGTTTGGTTTTTTTACATTGGTGTGTGTGGAACAGGGTTGTGGTATTGCTTTAAAGAAATATAAAGGAGTCCTAATAGGTTGATAATAATAATACTTCTCACTTAAATAGAGTGGCATCATACAAAGGTTTCTAAGTGCTTTAAAAAGACATATAAGTATCATTAATCTCAATAAATGGAGAAACTGAGACATAGGAGGGGTGAAGTGAGTTGTCCCCACTATCACACAGTGACTGGGAAAGTGAAGAACAAAATCCAGGTCTCCTGTTGTATCATCAAGCTTTACAAATATTAAGGGAGAACTGTAATTGAACTGTGGCTCTCTCACTACCATAAATTGGTTTGAATGCAGCTTGGCAGTGATTGAAGGTTGTTACCTATTATATAATTGATCGCTAATCTATGAAAAACAACTTGATGATCTCCATTTAACTCATAATAGGAAGTGATCCACATCACAAAAGAAAAAGAAAGAAGACCACCACACCGTTCACAAATGTTGGCCCTTTCAGTAAGCGAAGTGAGTGAAATAAGAATGAATAGGTATAAATGAAATTAGCATCAAAGCCATAGAGAAGCCTCTCCATAACTGAGGCACATTGGTGAAGCCAGGACAGAGGTATCTCTCATGTATTTGTTCTGTGGATAGAACATTCACCCTCTAGCATCTTCCAAGTATACTATATTGACTTTAAAAACCCACACAAATCTGAAGTTTGCAACCTCAAATTACAGCAGTTCATTGCTTAATCTCTGTTTGCAGGGGTAAAATTCTCCTCAGATGGTTGCAGAAGATTCTGTGAACTTTGATGGTCGCTAGGTCTTGTATGGGCCTGTGCGTTAGCATGAATTTCACACTTAAAATACACACAAGTCCTTTCCTATTTTCAGAGGACCAAATTTACTGGCCACGTAAGCCAAAAAGTCCATTTCTGTCAATGAAAGGATTGCAACAAATATGCACTTATATTAAATTGGAAGTCATATTGATAATGTAGCTAAATATGATTGTGTATATACTCTTATGTTTAAGTAACTTTAAGAAACGTTTCAATAACTAAACAAATACATTATCAACTGCCTACCTTGTGAGTATAATGAAAAAACATTTTAATTTTTGCAGTATTTA
Source organism: Pelodiscus sinensis (assembly GCF_049634645.1). Lineage (NCBI taxonomy): Eukaryota > Metazoa > Chordata > Testudines > Trionychidae > Pelodiscus > Pelodiscus sinensis. The sequence goes on from NC_134712.1 coordinate 160,836,691, forward strand.
AAATGAAAAACCCAGTAACATACAGCCGCAAATGCAACATTTTGTACTCTACTTCATTGTGGTTTTGTCTGGTTCTAGTAATTTTAACAACATAGGGTGGATAATTTCAGGTTCCATTGACATATATGCATAAGGAGTGGGAAGGAGAAGGTTACATTTTCATTAGTTTTATATAGGAAAGTAGCCTCTCTTAGCAGAGAAAGATTAAGGCCTGATTGAATAGATCAACCAATCCTAGCCATGTGCTCTGAACTGAGTGACAAAACTCCAGAGGCCAGACACACACACGTTTTGTTCTATTCTTAAGGGCTTTACTTAAGTACTTTGCTGAATCAAGGTGTAAACTAAAGCTTTAAGACATGATAGTGTGTGTCTTGTATATAATTTGGCTTAACATAAATAGGAATTGGATCCACACACAAATCTATTGCAAAATTACTTGCTCTGTACTAGTATTTAACACTAAACAACTAGTACTAAACATTTTAGGGCCACTGAAGAGGAGAAGATTTTAGCCAGTTTAAGTAACATCTGAATCTAGCCTGCAAAGCTTAAATACATCCTTATCATATTGGTGGACTATGTGATAGTCACAAAAAAGTGCATGAAAATAACTGGATGGTTCTGATTTAAGCCCACAAAAACAAAGGAAAATATATTCAGAAGGGCACCATAAATCTGTTTAATCCTAAAATTACATTTATCACCCATTAATTGTTCTAGATAGCATTCCAGTGTAATATATTGGAATGCAACTTTGTTTTATTATAGCATATTTTAAAAAAAAATCACCAGAAAAATTAATTGACAGCAGCTGTAACTGTAACTCTTCCAAACCATTATGATATATTAAGTATTTAATTGCATTTTTAGGCAGGTATTGATTGTTTGGTAACAAAGATAATTGATATTTGTTCATGCCAGTCTCTGAAGGCCATTTGTTCTGTGTCCGTGGCCTGGGGGAAACACACATTCCCCACAAGTGCTCTCCCTGTACCAACTTCAAAGTGAGAGCCAGGCTCAACAGGAATTTTACCTCAAAATGATGTTAACGGAGAAGTCTCCTCAACTGCCTCAGCATATACACCAGGCCAGGCATACATCAGCTAAAGACAAAGCCCCGACTTCCAAAATTGCTAGGAAGTGGGCTAGCATACTTCCAGCCAGGGAGTCTCAAAAAAAAGAGCATCCCCGGCAAAATTGCTACCTGCAGTGCTGAACTGCTCCAGAACTAATGGGACACCCCCAGAACCACTCCGGTACTGGCTTTGGACAGTACCAAATCAGAGTCAAGATGCTCAGTCACCTCTGTAGCACTGACCAATATGGTATGGAGCTTGGCCCTGACAACACCACCAACTCCAATGCCACCTGCACCAGCACTTACTCACCATTCGGCACCAGGAACCAGTCCTGGCACGGTGCCAACTGTGCTGAATGAAGTGAAATGTGGCATTGCTACAGCACCAACCAGACTGGCACTGGCGCAGTTCCTCAACCAACAATACATAGTAATCTCATTGATGCCTCGGTCCCTGCTCTTTGGCACTGACCAGTCATTGGGACAAGCCAGATTCCTTACTCTGAACTGAAGAGTAAGAAGGAACGCAGAGTGTACAGCTTTTCTAGGCCCTGTCACAACCTCAAATGACTTTTGTTTCAAGGGAAATCACTCAGTCACAAAATCAGCTCCATATCAAATATATTTGGTGTCTTTTAACTTTTATTCATGAAAATTATTTTTACATCAGAAGGAGAAATCATTTAATGAAGGTTACAAAAAGAGTCACTTACACTTAAGAGAGGGAATCACGGGAGACAGACCCATAGTCTCCTATAGACAACCACCTAACCTCAAGATGATTCTTACCAACAACCACAGGACATACCACACTAATACCAACCCTGGAACTTTCCCTTGCAACAAACCCCGTTGCCAGCTTTGTCCACATATTCACTCTGCTGATACCATTATTGGACCTAACCAAGTGAGTTATAAGATCAAGAACACATATTCCTGCGCATCCAGAAATATCATTTATGCTATCATGTGCCGAAAGTGTCTGTCTGCTTTGTACATTGGACAAATATCTCAGACACTTCACCAAAGGATCACCCACAAAACAGATATTAGACAGGATCACAAAGAAAAAACATTTTCTTGCCATTTCAACCAGAAAGGACACTGTCTCAACGACTTAATTACCTGCATCCTGCTTCAGAAGCCTTTTAAATCTTCACTTGAAAGGGAATCCTCTGAACTGTCATTCATGCTAAAATTTGACACTCTACATGTCGGTCTCAACAAAGACACTAACTATCTTACCCATTACAAAGATAGCTTCCCCAATTATCACCTCTAATACCATTAGCTCACAGACATTTACCTCTCCCTCCCCCGCATCCTCCTTCTGTTCTGAAATGTGATTTGTCCTTTTCATATGTGTTCATTTTTTAAATTGTATCTTTTGGTATATATGGTTATGACTATTTTCTTCCGCTATTTGATCTGAGGAAGTGGGTCTGGCCCACGAAAGCTCATCATCTAATAAACCATCTTGTTAGTCTTTAAAGTGCTACGTAGTCCTGTATTTTGATTCAGCTACACCAGAATAATACGGCTACATTTCTATCATTATTTTCTAGGCATTGACTAAAGTTTTGCATTTTCCTCAAACAGGATCTTTTCCATATGTTGCATCTCACACTTGGAAATTGTTAGGTTGAGAGGTAGGATCACAGCTCAGTGCTGTGTCTGAGTCCTGGTCTATATTTAACATTTTTATTGACCTAATTATGTTGCATACTTAATTATTCTTGTTCACATTAATAAACTATAACTATTTTTTATTCTCTTTATTCCGACAACACTTATCCAGGGGTGAGTGTTTTCTCAGTTCACCACAGACAGTTTCTTATATTGTCCTCATCAGCACGGTATCTGAGCACATTCCAGAATCAGGAAACTCAACAAAGGGACAAAGATTGATCTCCATTCCCCTATAATCCCCTCTTCTCCAGAGAAAATTATATTTATAATAGGGAAAATATGATTGAGAAATGCATCATTATGAATTGGCTTGTAGCAGTTCATGTGAGAGATGATTCCAGTCTACTCCCAAACCATCCCCTAACAAAGCCTTATCTCCATACAAACTTTGCCTTTTAGATAGATACGTCACTGGTTCCTGAGAGCAGAACCAGTGAGAGTTGTGATCCCAAAAGGTAATCACGACAGAGTTTATGTTCCCTGATTGGAATGACTGAATCATTTTAAACAAAAGAATGACACATAAGCAGTGATTATACACCTACAAATAACAGCTAATCAAGTTCACTACTTATAGTCACAAATCACTTTTCTTATTATTCAGATTCTAAGGCCATATTTATTATTGTAGTGTCAGTAAAAAACTGTCAATTAGCTTAAGGACTATTATAGCTATTGAAATTATTTACTTTTTTTAAAATTTTAAATATAATAGTAACCACATTTGTAACCCTGACTTGAGTCAGGTGAGCAAGACCAGGAAATAAAATGGAGTAACTTACCAACACTTATTTTTATACATTTATCATAATACAATATTTTTATGCAATCTAATTTACTATCCTCTCTTGAATGCAGAAGTATAAAAATAAATGTTGTTTAAGTATTTCACCATGATAAAAAACATTTAGTTGAAGGTCCTTTGATTATTACTTACAGAATCAAATGAGTTCAGTCCTAAGTTATATCCTAGGCAAAGTATAAAATGCCAGGAACCAAATTCTACCTTAGTGAAACTACACTGGTTTTACCCCTTAAATCAAAGGTAAATATGGCCCTAAAACTTTTATTTGTATCTTCCCTTATATGCAAACGTGTACAGATTATAGCATATGAAATGCCAATGAATATTTAATGAAGAACTGAATGTTAATTAAGTCAGATATTTTAGTAACTTTTAGAAAAGTATCACTATACCAGCTACTTAATGACAGAGGCACAGGGAATTTATATTAATAACTTCCTGGGAATTGTTCATTTGGGACTATTAATCAATGTCAGATATATTTGAAACAAAGCCTATAGATTCCACTAAGTCTGGAATTCAACAATGTAATCAGCCAGGAAATGTAAATATTAAGTCTCTACAGTAACATTAACTTGGCCACAATGTATATTTAGTATGTTTTATGGTACACATTGAGCTATACAAAGATAGCAAGTGATTTAATGGGGTTTAGTTTACTATTATGTAGGGTTCCGATTCTAGATCTTACAGAAAGAGCCTGCAGCTCAATAAGTTTGTGATAAACGTTAAAATATTGTTTAAAAATAGGAGCACCTGGAATTTGAAATAAAAAAAAAGAAATACAGGAATTGAAAAGATTATATCTGTGCAATCCAATAGAGCTGACACAATAACATTAACTTTTGCATTTCCTGACTGTAACTTTGTATGAATATAGGATTTTGCCCCTTTATTTTGGATGTAATTTCCTAGTGTGTGTTTTTTTTAGACAAAAACGAAGTCCTCAGTTTATCAAGTATAATTAAGTAAACGTTGTGTGTTTTATGTGGCACCCTCCATTTGGTAGTTTGGGCACATAGGAATAATTATATGTTCTTCCACTATGGCTTATGAAGTATCTGTGAGCTGCAACAGTCCTTGATGTGTAACTTGAGTTTAAAGTTTTAATATAGTCTCTATTTGCCTACAGATATGCCTCCATGTGATTTCTCAGCAACCCATATTACAGAACACAGGAAAGGTAAGTGATCCACTGTGCCAAAAGGGTGTTCTATTCATTCACAGTATAAACATCATCAATACAAGACTCCTCTATACTGAATACTGCCACACCAATGTTTCAACTGAGTTTTAAAGATGCAACTTTGATGGCGAGAAAGTAAGTTTCCGGGCTCTTTGGGCCTCTCTTTTGGGAACTCCAACAAGAGTGCTAGTTTATTGCAATTGAGGTAGGATTGGCCTGATATATCATATAGGACAATGGACTGCTGTCATATGCTAGCACTTCTTCCTTATTATCAATCTTGTCTGTAGTCACACTAATGAACTACCAAACCCCCAAACAATCAAGTAGTCAAGACACAGAAAATTAATAGATTCTCTTATCCTTTTAAAAACAGCAGTGAGGAAAAATTCAGACAGAAAATTTGACCACATTGGCATTTATAAACTGTTCATATTTTTACTTACTTTTGTTGGTTGGAAATGAGTATTTCAAGAAATTGACTGCAATGTAGTCGTGGCACACATTGGGTGCATGTAAGCAAATTACACCATCCATAATATTGGTGGGCAGCCTGAGACCCAGGGCCCCATGTAGCTCATTGTGTTTTATGTGTGGCCCACAAGACATTTTGTTTATCATTGCCCATGCACAGGGTTGCCAGATTCTGCTGGGTTTCATCCATGTAGTTTTTTCCTATTGGTATTACAAAAGTGACATGAATTTAAAGCAAGGGCATGTGAAGTGAAGTGAGGTGCGTGCTGACTGAACACAGCATTGTGAGAGCTAAGTGCTTCCTCTGCAGCCAAACAAAATGCCGCTATCTTCAGTTGGTACACCCTGCAAATTCCAGGTACACAAGCATAGTGAGCAAAATTACCCTATCCCATGAAACTGTCTTGGTTACAAAATCTTGAGGCCCACTCACTAGCCTAGGCACTGATCTATGATGTATTTCTAGCATCACTCACAGCTAGATCTGCAAGAATTACACAAACATTTGCTTGCTTTGTAGTTGTATTGACATGGCGGCGTGCCCTTTGTTATCTGAAGAGCTATTTTTGTTGATCCAGCTGTGGGGAGAGTTACTCTGTCCACATATTTAAACATACAGGACCAATATGGCATGCTTTTAACTGTTACTATGTCCCCTGTCACTCTACTCCAATGTGTTTTTTAAACTTTCGGTTACAGAATGGTCTTATTAGTCACATCATTTTACATGTAATAACATTTACAATTTATAGTGACAGCAGTTATCTCTCAAATGATGATATCTTGCAATTCTAAGGATCTCAAAGAACTTTACAAACATTCATTAAGCCTAAATTCTTATCTGTAATTATGATCCTCATTTTAAAAATGAGGAAATTGAGGCACTGGGAAGTGCAGTTCCCAGATGTCACATAGCAAGTTAGAAGAAGAACCAAAAGACCCAGTCCTGTTCTGTAATCACTATATCATGTTTATCTCACACTCCACGATCTCAGCAACAGGTCATAAAAGGTGTCTACTGCACCCGGAGCTCAAAATAATTTTGAGTTAATTTGGAAGTAGTGTTATTCCAAAATGTCCTTTACTCCTCGTGGTTTACAGGGATATCGAAAGAGTGAGCCCATTATATTTTGAAATAACAGGTTTGCTCAAAAGACACAGAATAGCTATTTCGGGATACTTCTGGTGTCCCAAAATAGCTCTGCAGTGTAGACATAGCTTTAGATAGCCAATGCTATGACAGGTAAATATGCATCCTATATAATAGTAACACATACATTTCTATGTGAGAGATAATAGCAAAATACATACTTCTTTACTTTGAAAATAATGGTGAGAACATTTCCTCTTGTTTACCAATCAATATAATACAGACACCCATAATCCCTACATCTCTAAAATCAGTGGAAATACATTTTAAGGGAATATTCTCAAAATGTACTTTGTTTATCTATGGCCCTGATAATTTTTTTCCTTTTTATATTAATGAAATCTCACCCTGGGTGCGTCTAGACTGGCAAGATTTTGCGCAAAAACTTCCCAGCTGTCTACACTGGCCGCTTGAATTTGCGCAAGAGCACTGACTTTGTAATGTACAAAATCAGTGGTTCTTGTGCAAATACTTTCACGCTCCCACTCGGGAAAAAGTCTTCTTGCACAAGAGGGCAAGAATACTTGCGCAAGAGGGCCAGTGTAGACAGGGAAGAATTGTTTTGCGCAAAAAAGCCCCGATGGCTAAAATGGCGATCGTGGCTTTCTTGTGCAATATCGCGTCTAGACTGGCCACGGATGCTTTTGCGCAAAAGCATCCTTGCCAATCTAGACGCTCTTTTGCGGAAATACTTTTAATGGAAAAACTTTTCCGTTAAAAGTATTTCCGCAAAATCATGCCAGTCTAGACTGTGTTTAGCAGTAATTAGGAAACTAACATATTCATCAGAAGAGATGAGAGCGCAAGCCATGAAGTTTTAAAACATAACCTAAGGATAAATTTTGCCTATATAATCAGATAGGCATTTCAGCTACACATATATCTAAGAAGATTCAAAAGAGTTCCTCTCTCCAAAGTTACCAACATAAATTAAAGCATTCAAAATCAAGACTAAATCCAAATGGGCAAATGGTAGCATATCAAGAACATCAGCATTTTGCTAATCACATTTTTGGCAGGGGAAGGGGAGCAAGTCCTGTCCCTTTTCTGGAGATCTGCCATCCCAAACCTGGAGGAGGTGCAAAGTTGAAAATCCCTGCTTTTCTACGAATGGCAAAATGTTGTCAGATCATAAGATGCAGGGGCAAAAAACACTGCCAGTTTCTCAATTTACTGAAATATTTTGAAGTAGATCAGAGGAAAGATTTTGGCTTAGGATCAGAAAAATGCTAAAGTGGCGTATTTAGCTTAAGAGGAGAAAATCTGAAAGGAAGCAGAGGTTAAACTTTTAACATAAATATGTTTCCCGTAATGTCAATCTAGAATAGTTTACAATAATAAAAACTCTCGTTAGAGAAGGTCTAGACAATATGGTAATTAAAAAGCTTTAGGAACCAATGTCTTGTCTAAACTAGTATTCTCAACAGCGGGAATGTTTTTTTCAGAGAAAGGATAAGTGCAGAGAAGGCATGTGAGGGACAAAAGTGAAGTATGTCCCATAGTGAGGAAATCCATAAAGATGTAGTGTCTCAGTTCCCGAGATCACTGCACTTCTGACCCCTTTGTGGCCCCTCTCACTATTCAGGGCAACTGCACCTTTATTCCTAGACCCCTGCAAATGTGTGGACATCTGCTTTATATCCGCAGGTTAGGGATGTAAATGACTAGTCAACCATCCGATATATACCACTGAAATAATAGAGGCAATTCACAAAATACACTGGTTGCTAGTCTGAGTCTGCAAACTGCAGGACAAGGAATGAGATGAAGGTTAGTTTTCAAAAGAATGAAGGGTTATTTTTGTTCTACATATTTATGAGTCCATGAGACTGTAAAACAAATTGCAAGTGATCCTTTCAAAATAAAATTATACATACTTTAAAAAGCTTATTTAATACACTTTAGAAAATTACCTACAGCCAGCTTTTAAAATCAAAATAATCTCCTAATTGAAATCGATGAGAGTGAGTTTTCCCCTTTCACAGCTGACTTCACACCTGGAAATGCATGATCCCATGCAGCAAGCTTTACCTCTTTCCATTGGTGCCTGACACCTGCGAGAGAAATGGGGAAGAGGTGTGGGGAGGGCAAATGCCATTTAACAATTAAAATGTTGAGGGAACACTGAGGGTATTAACAATGTCAATTTTTAAGGGAATTCAGATCCATTGTTTGTGTTACAAATTAAAATGATTCTGAAATCAGAAGGAAAAATACTGGAATTTTCTTTTAAATTCCACAATTTTAAACCAAGAATCTATTATCCTCGATTTGTGGTAATGCCGTAACTTAGAGTGATTTTTTTGTATTGCTTAGTTCCACCTTTGCTGTACAACTCTTTTCCTGCAACAGGATGTTTTGTTGGTACATTTTCTCTGACTTCTCTGTATATGTGCCTAGATGTGAACTGGCCCAGGATACTGAAAGCATCTTGGCTTACCAGCTAAATTCTCTGTATAAAATATGTTTTATTATCATGAGATAAAAAATCTCAGAGCAGTAGCCATGTTAGTCATGTTAAAAACGAGAGGTCCTGTGGCTCCTTAGAAATGAACCAAAATATACAGAATCTTGAGCTTTTGCCCACAAAAGCTCATGATTCTATATATTTTAGTTAGTCTCTATGGTACGTCTAGACCAGGGCCGGATTAAGGCATGGGCTAGCTGGGCAGCTGCCTGGGGCACCAACCTATTGGGGGCGCCTGATGGCAGCTGTAGGGACATGCAATGCCCCTTATAGCTGCCATCAGGCACCGTGTGCCCAGCTCCCGGGCTGCAGCAGCTCCCAGCGGCCACCCTGCAGTGGCCACCCGGGGCGGGGGCCACGTTTACCCCCACAGTGCCGGCCAGCAGCGCCTTTCCCCCTGCGGTTGTGGGGCCCTGCATGGCCAGGCTTGGCTTGGCCCGGCCCGCCCCGGGTGGCCCCGGCTACGCACCAGCGGCGGTAACTGGGTGGGGCCGGGCTGGGCACGTGCATCCTGCCACCATCAGCTCCACGTGCCCTCCCCCACGCATCGGACTGGGGTGGGGCCGCGCATGTGCCCTCCCCCAACTCTGGGCACAATTAAACTGTCTGCCCGGGGTGCTGGAATGGCTCAGTCTGGCCCTGGTCTAGACTACATGCCTCTGCCAACAGAGGCATGTAAAATAGGCTACCCAACATAGTCAATGAAGCGGGGATTTAAATATCCCTGGCTTCATTAATATAAAAATGGCCGCCGCGCTGTACCAGCTCAGATGATCTTCGGCACAGCGCGCGAGTCAAGACGTGGATGGGCCGACAAGCGAAGCCTTTGTTGACCATTCCTGTAAATCTCGTTTCACAAGGCATAAGGGAGCAGTCGACAAAGGCTTCCCTTGTTGACTTATCTGCATCTTGACTCGCGCGCTGTGCCGACGATCAGCTGAGCTGGCACAGCGCGGTGGCCATTTTTATTTTAATGAAGCCGGGGATATTTAAATCCCCGCTTCACTGACTATGTTGGGTAGCCTATTTGGTAGTCTAGACATACCCTATGGTACCACAGTACCACTCAATTTACTATAAGATACGTAATCATTTAGAGACCCGATAGTTTGTATATCACTAAGGAATAAAATTAATGCCACTGAAAAACTGAAAACTAGATGTCTGTGATGTCAGCTACAGTATGAGACTCAGGCCCTCAAATTGCACGGACAGGTATGCATTCTGATGTAGCACCCCAACGCTAACCTATAGTACACAGGGTTACCAGATGGTTTGAAAAAAATACCGGACACACTTGATTTCAGATCGGGAGTGGACAGGACTGGCTGGGAGGGGAGTGAGGCTGGCTGGGAAGGGGTTGGGGGGAGCGGGGCTGACCAGGGGAGATCGGGGAGGGAGGAACAGGCCAGTGGGAAGCAGGGCTGGCTGGGAGGTGGTCGGAGGGAGTGGGGGGAGAGCCTGCCGGTGGGAAGCGGGGCTGGCCTGGGTGCACACAGATCCCAGAGTGCTGCCTGTCCTGCACACGGTTCCGGCAGGGTGCATGGGTGAGTCCATCCCGCCCCAGCCCTGCCCCTACCCTCTACTGCGTAGTTGTGTACTGCTTGGCTGGTAGACACACTCACGCAGTACGCAACTACGTACTGATACTCATGATAATAATAAACCTCACTTAATTAGAAAATACCGTAGATTTATATGTCCAGTATTTTCTCAATTTGTTTCCTGGACAGAAATCTCAAATACTGGACTGTCCTGGCAACCCTAGTGGTGCATTAGTTATGTAATCATGACATGTTTTTTCTTCTTCCCCTGTGTACTACATCCTTAAGTCCTTGAGTATTCTGGAGTTGGCTCACAAAACTAGTGGGTATGTCTATGCTTGATTTTTTTAGCTCTGTTTTACTTTCCTAGTTTGATGATTAAGTCAGTGAACACACATTGTATCCTCACATGGAGACTTTAGTTGTCTTGGTTTCATGTTCTCTTAATCTAAACTAAATGTCACTGTGACTAAAACTATGATTGTACTTTGTGTCTCGAAAAACATAACTGTCATTATCAGTATTAAATTAACTTCTAAAGAAAAACATACAGTATGTGAAAATATAGAAATTGCAGAATTAATTTTTGAAACTATGTATAAGATTGGATTTCCTTTAGGGAAAATAATACCTAGTAACATAAGAGTTTGAATAGAAAAATATTTGAAACAGGAATATTATTTTGTAAAACAATTGATTTTGAAATGGGTAATTTAAAAAAAAAACTTTTACTTATTAAATGTATAATACTAACTTGATTACTAAAGTTAGTACACTTAATGAAATAAAGATTAATTGTCAAATGATTTGAAGATTATAAAAACAACTGCAGGTTGCAGTTGTGTGAGAGGGGGGAAATGTACACTGCATTTTACCTTGTAAACATAGAATAGTGGTGGATTGGATTAAGATAATGCGGTTACTGGTTTAAGTCCCAATCCTGCCATTGGTTCTATACAAACACATCCACAAGTGCACAGTTTCAGTGATTGATTTAATACAAAACATCAATTTCTGAAAATGTGACCAATAACTTCACAGGGAAGATTCACTTTTTCAGCCTGAGCTATAAATTGGCATATTTAAATCCAGCATGTCAGAAAATGTGTAGAACAGTACTATGAAATGAATGGTTGGTGTGTCTGGGATACATTCACCAGTACAAATACACAGCACAATTTATTTAGATAGCTACACCCATTGGTTGCTTACTGTACAAAATAATGAGAGACAGTTTAGATGAGCCAAAGTAGCTGGTGTTCATGTGGATCTGATCCTATTCCAGTTGAATTAATAGAAACTTTGCAATCAACTTCAAAAGAAGAACTTGACCTAGTGTGTTTCAAGTCCACTAGGTTCCACCTTGTTATAGACCCATCAGAAAAAGAAACTAAATAAACTCAACTTTGTAACAACATGCAACCAGGTCTCAAAGCAGACAGAAGGGCTGTGATACAATTCACCCGGCAATCATTTAAACAGTTTGTGCTTTTTCATAAGAGCAATAACATAAGCTATGAATACTCCTACTGTCATTCATCACATCAGGCATCAAGGTAGCCCTCATGTGCTCCCTGTTAGCCAGGCACCAAGCACTATATGAATTGTGAGGTCCACACAAACAGTGTTCTTGCCCCACCCTCAATAAACTGTGGCTCTTTCAAGGTAAGGCTATCCCTGAGTTACCCCAGACAGGCAGAGACATTACCTAGGGCCCTCTGTGCAGAGATCAGTAGTGAAATTATTAGGTGAATAATTATAAATATATTTCTATAGAAAACAATCTATGGGTTTTAAAAATGTTGATTTACTTAGACTTTACAGAATTTCTTCATGAAAGTACCTCCAGATTGTAACATCCTTTACAAGATGGTAATCCTCTAGAATGAAGTATGTGCTGCTTTAAAAAAAAAAAAAGTGAAGATATGATATCTGTATTTTACTGTATAAATTATCATATATAGGATTTTTTTCTTGTTTTAAAAACAGTTGTGTTTTATGGCTATGTGCATTGTTGAGAGGCCTCTCTTATTCCTCATATCTAATAATCCAGCATTCAGCAGCAATATTTTATTCTCAGATATGCAAACTGTCATACCATCATGTTTTATAAAATTGGTTTATAAATATAAGTATGCATAATTTGAAGATGCTATCTGCAAACCAGGTCATGTAACATATAATTTTTAAAGTTCCAATCTATTGAATCTCTATATCCTATTTTTGTGCATGTAGCATTTTTGTATGTGAAGTTAGGAATTTGAAGTTTGCGTCTGTTTTTAATTCTAAATGTGCTAATGAAGGACATAAGTTATACTTTGGGAACTTATTGGTTCAGTATTCAAAACAATGATCCATGAATGGTTTTATTTGTCCTGTAAACTCAAACTGTGGTTTCTCCTAGAAAGACATATGACCATACCACTTCGTACTGGAATCCCTGGGAATGGGGAGTGCTAAACAAAAGGTTTCTGCCTTGGGGAAAGTCTATTTAAGGAAAGGAAAGCTATTGGTCTTTGGCTGGCCTTTGAAACTGCCTCATCCACGAGAGGGGACACACATGAAGAAATCTGAAAACAAAGAATTCTCAAGAACTCTAAGAAGCTGTAGACCAGGGATACTCAACTTTGGAAGCCCAGGAGCCACAATGATACTCACAGCACATGCCGAGAGCCGCAATTTAAGTGTGGTTGCATATACATGCAAATATATATGCAAACGTGCAAATAGCTTCTATCAGACTAATGGGCATGAATACAAAGCACTTCCCACAATGCCCTAGTGCTCCCGGCACCTCCTCCTTGGGGGCTAGAAACACCGAAACCTTGTACCCATCTGTTCCAGCCAGCCTGTCTGTTTGCTTCTTTCAATGCTCACCCCACTTGGAAGGCACCTCGCCATTGTGGAGAGTGTTCCCAGTGGAGGCTGTGTTCAAAGGATCCCACCTGTGGGCCACATGTTGAGCCCCACATAAACCCAAACCACACCACAGGCTGCAAACAAACAGACTATGGGCCGCATGCAGGCCATGTGTTGAGTAGCCCTGCTGTAGTCCTAGGCCAGAGTAAAGATCAATTCTGGCTTGCACATTTTACCTGAGATAAGAAAACAACTGTTAGGGAAAGAGTCTGCATGTAACAAGTTTCTTAGTGGATTGAGGAAGGCTTCTATGTGGACCCTTACTAATGGTCACAACGATAATCTTGATTTCTACACTGACTGCTTTCGCAAACGTGCTTGAGCTGACATTGTCAGCAAACAACATATAACCACAGCCATGCAGAAAGCAATGCTATACACAACCTCAAAAATAATTCTAACATCATAATCAAAGAGGCTGACAAAGGGGGCCCTGTAGTCATCATGAACTGAACAGGAGGTGACCAGACAACTCATCAGCACCAAATTCTACAAGCCTCTCTCCTGTGTCTCACTAAAGAATTCCAAAAAAACCTGAAACAGCTGCTCATGAGACTCCCTTATGACCAAATTTATACTAACAACCCCCCCAATCCCTGACCAAGAGTCTTCTATCTGCTACCCAAGATACACAAGCCTGGAAATCCCAGACGACCCATCATCTTAAGCATTGGTACACTTACAACAGACCCTGTGCTACCAGCACTTCCTAGCTATCTTTGAGACACCACTGACTTCCTGAGGAAACTACAAAACATCAGTCATCTACCTGAAAATACCATCCTGGCCACCATGGACATAGAAGCTCTTTACACCAACATTCCACATGAAGATGGATTATAGGCTATATTCCCTGATTGCAACATTGCACACCTGGTTACAGAGCTCTGCAATTTTGTCCTCACCCACAACTACTTCCAGTTTGGAGACAATTTGTATCTTCAAGTCAGAGGTACAAACATGGGCACCCGATGGCACCACAATATGCCAATGTCTTTATGGCTGACCTTGAACATTTCCTTTGCTCTTGCCCCCCCAAGACCCTTACTCTACTTATGCTACATTGATAACATCTTCATCATATGGACCCATGGGAAAGAAACCCTTGAAGAATTTCACAGAGATTTCAACAGCTTCCATCCCACTATCAACCTTAGCCTGGATCAGTCCACACAAGAAATGCAGTTCCTTGACACAACAGTACTATTAAATGATGGACAAATTTCCACCACCCTATATCGGAAACCTACTGACCGCTACACTTACCTTCATGCCTCTACTCATCCATGTATTGTATACAGCCAAGCCCTCCGATACAACCGTATACAGCCAAGCCCTCCAATCCCACAGACAGAGACAAACACCTAGAGGATCTATATACAGCATTCTTAAAACTGACATACCCAACTGGTGAAGTGAAAAAAACAGATCAACAGAGCCAAAAAAGTACCCAGACATGAACTACTTCAAGACAGGCCCAGAAGAGAAAACAACAGCATTCCACTTATCACCTACAGTCCTCAACTTAAACCCTTCCAACACAGCATCAACAGTCTACAGCCTATCCTAGAAAATGACACCTCACTCTCAGAGGATGTTTGGATGCAGGAGTGCTCGGGGCTGGGGCAGGAGCTTGGGGTGTAGGAGATTCATGACTGGGATAGGGTTTCGGGATGTGGGCTCCAGCTGAGCACTGCTTACCTCAGGTGGCTCCTGGTTCATGGTGCAGTGGGGCTAAAGCAGGCTCACCCTTGCCCTGGCCTACTCCCTAAAGCAGCCAACAAACTGCATTCCAAGTCCTGTTGTGCCCCCTCTCTGCTTTGTGGAGAAAGGATACAGATTGGCAGGGGGTAGCTTGACATCTGCACCCCTTCTCTGCACAGAAAGCAGGAGGCTCCCCAGGGGGAGAGGCAGCTCTAAGGCAAAGGGCAGGAGATGAGCAGCAGTGAGGGGAGGAGCAGCTGAAGTGCCAGCACTTGATAGCCTCTTGGCCAAACCAGTCAGGGTCACATGTCAGAGGCTCCAAGATCTACAGGTAGATCCCGATCTCCAAGTTGGTGACCACTGAGATAAACAAACAATGGAACACAAGAAAACAATGAGACAGTGCTGGTTAATATGACTGGCTGTGATATCAGCATACCAACTACCTAATTCTATTTATTATATCTTAAAGGAGGGTGTTAAAAAAGGATTTCTAGTTTCACAGATTGCAAGGCCGCAGGTGTCCAGGCCATAGAACTTTCCCAAAATAATTCCTGGAGCATACTTACCATCTTTTAGAGAAACATTCAATCTTGGTTTTAAAATTGCCAGTGATACAGAATCTACCAAGAGCCTTGGTAAATTGTTCTAATGGTTAATTACCTTCACTGTTAAAAATTTCTAGTATGAATTTGTCTAGCTTTAACGTCCAGCCCTTGGATCATGTTATACCATTCTCTACTCATTTGAATAGCCCATTATCAAATATTTGTTGTTCCCTGTGTAGCTATTTATAGATTGTAACCAAGTCACCCCTTACTCTTCTCTTTGTTAAACTACACAGATAGATTCAAGGATAGCAATCATTTTAAGTCATGTTTTCTGATCCGTTAATCATTCTCATCTCTCCTCTGAACCTTGTCCAGTTTATTAATGTCCTTCTTTAAAGGAAAATGACGAGGTACCTGAACATTCTAGGGTTTGTTTGTTTTTTGCAAATAATGGGGGAGCCCAAACTTATAACTCAATGAGGTGGGGGGCTCAGCTCAAAAAGTTTAAAAAACTACTCATTGTTGGCAGATGGGCAGCTGACGAGCAAGTATCTGATCAGCAGTAAGACCAACTAGTACTGATGGGAGGGGAGAAACTGAAAATATGGGACAATTTGCCAATTTTAAAGAAAAAGTAGGAACACCTTCAAGGGGGCTTTTAGAGGACTGTCTCTTTGAAAATGGGACATCTGTTCATCTTAGTTATGAAAGGCCTACAAAATGAAATCAAGAAGCTTAAGTTTGTTGCAATGACAAAAGAGGAGCTGTAGCCAATGAGAGCTCTGGATGGTAATATCTGGGGGTGCAAGGTTAACCAGCCTTTTTGGCAGCCTGCTAGTGGCTTACCCCATAGGCCACACATATGCCCACCACTGGATTATAGTAGAGGGACACAAAAAAAGGCAGGGCTGGCAGTGGCAAAGTGCCTATTTAGGAAAATAATCTTCACTCAGTAATGGGGCAAGATTGTATTTGTCAAAGCCAGAGACAAGATGTTGCAGTAATTGAGACAGAAGTTGATGGGAACCTAGACTTTTTTAAAATTATCATAGAGTTTATGATAATCATGGACCAGACCCTTCTCCAAAGAGCATGTCAGGATGGATTGAAACTAAAGGTCTTATCTTGCAGATATGATGCAGAAAAAAAAAATCAGCTAGATTTAAATAATTTGGTCATCAATAAACTGGTGATCAATAATCTGGTCATCAGCCTTAACCTGCCCTCTCTAGATTCTCACAGCCTAGATGTGAGACTATAGAGATGGCAAATTAAATCAGACGGCCAGATTAAAAATCTGGTAGGGACAATAGCAACTTGACTATGGGTCGGCAATAGCATGAAGGAGATAGACCTAAAAGACACGATTGACCGGTGAGACAGAGCACATCTTGCTGGTGCTCTGATTTCCGTGGTTGTACGAGAGGAGTGGGTGGGCTGTGTTAGGGCTGCGGTTCCACACGCCTAGCCCGCAGCAGAGGAAAGGGATGTGGACGGACCCTGAAGCCAGAGAGGGGGCAGTTCTCTGTATGGCGGAGGCGAAGCACAGAGCACGCATGGTGGGGAGGGAGAAGGGCCCCTCCACGCCGGGCACGTTTCTGATCCGCCTGGCAATTTCCGTGCCCCGGGAGTCAGGGCAGCGATGCAGTTACTGACGCAAGCTGCGTGGGGAAGGTGGCAGGTCCCGGGCGGCGCTACAACCGGTTTAGCAGAGCCGGTTTGGGAACTCGTTCGGCGAAGCTAAGGCTGGGGGCGGGGCTGGGAACGAGGCAGGGCGGAGCGGGTCAAGGTCCGGACCGCTTGCCAGCCCGCCCGCCCGCGGGAAGCAACAGGCAAAGGGGAGGGATATTGAGTGGAGCCGGCTGAACCTTAGTCTCCGCCCAGAGCTGCCCGCGCGCGCTGGAGCCGCATGACAGTTAAAACCGTTACCGCTCCCACTTTCGAACTGATTCAAACTCAGCAGCGCCCAACAGCCTGGCCCCTCCCTTCCCGGGCTCCGCGGGCGCTTCCTCTTCCACCAACCCCCAAAGACTTCGCCGCCCGCAGCCGACGGGGACTTCAAGGCTCCCCCCATTGCCCGCGCGCGCCGCTACGGGCGCCCCAGGGGGGGGGGGGGCTGAGGGGCGCGCGAGGGGAGCACGGAACTCGCCAGGTCCCCAGCCAGCGCGAGAACAAAGAGCGCCCTTCCACCCCCTTCTTCTTTCCTCCCCCCCACACGTGGGGCGCGAACGCTCCGCCCCCGGCACCGCCTCTGGCCGAGGCGGATTGGCTCAGGCGGCCCCTCCACGTCCGTCCAATCGGGGCGGTGCTTGGTTCTCTCCAATGAGCGTGATGCCGATTGGGCCGCCGGGTTTGGCGCTCGGTCCGGGAGGGTGAATCCGGCGGCAGAGCGAAGCGGGGACCCGGAGGCGGCGGCGGCAGCGGCAGCAGCACCGGCGGGCGTTGGGGAGCGGGGGTGAGCGAGCGAGCGCGCGGGAACGGCTATTTCTAACCTGCGCCCTTTGTCCGGGGGGAGGTGGCGGGGGGATTATTGGGGGATTGAATGGGGGGGGGCAGCCGCGAGGAAACTCCCCCCCCCCAGCGGGAGAGGGCGGTGGGGCGCGCGGGGGAGCGGGCGGTGGCGGGGCGCGCGCTGCCGGCCGGTGACAGCTGGAGAGAGACACGGAGCGTGAAGCGCCCTTTGTCTAAGTTGGCTCTGCCCACCCCGGCGGAGGGGATCCCCTCCCCTGGACCGACCCGACTGAGACAAAGACGGGACTAGAGCCGAGGGCTTGGGACCCCTAACGAGGGCGGGCGCGAGGAGGAGCGCAGCTTGTCTCTTCCTTAAACCCAGTCCCCTCACTCCCCATTGATTGACTTCAGACTAGTGGCGGGTGCAGGAGCAGTTTGACTGTGGGGAACCCCCTCCCCCCCTCCCTCCCTTCCCCCGGTTACAAGGCAAACGAGGTTTTAAAACGCCTGATTGAAACGCGCAGCAAAACCCTTCGTTCCCCGAGAAGGAGGCGGGAAAAATTGAAATTACGCTCCCCACGCGGGGCGGGGGGCTCCTTGCTGCGGGGAGACGTTTAGGCACTTGGGCAGGTCTGCTTCAGTCTCATGTGTTCTTACATAGTCTCCCGGAAGCTGATGTTCCGTGCGGGGGCTGTTGAGCTGTCTCTGGGTTGTTCCTCCTTTTGCTGTTTCATACGAGTTGCTGTTTTGAGTCTCCCCTTACATTCCCCTTCTCTATGTATACGCAAATCTTGGGTGTAGCAGCAAAGGTGTTAAATGCAAAGGCAGTGGGGGCGTGTTACTGACAAACGTACCTGAAAGCAACTCGAGTGAACTTCCGAATTTCTAAAGTTCAGTACTGGGTCCCTGTCTTCCACAGCATTGCCTGGCTTTTCCCAAGTTCAGATAGGCTGAAGACTGTGATTCTAGAACAAAGTGTATTGAACATGAGCACACTTCAAAAAATATGTTTTTTATTGAGTCATTTTTGGTAGGTGTAAGGGGGTGGTGTTGGAGGAAGCTGCCTATTTATTCACACTGTAAGAGTCAACGAGTGGCTGGTAAATATGATGCAGTAAGACTGATGTGTAATCTGGTATTATTGTAGTGTTCAATGTTTAATAGTTGCCTGCAGGTGATTCAGAAGTTATTGGGAGTGAGAAGAAGAAAAGAAGCTTGTAGGTGTGTTTATGTAAATTAATTTGGATTTTGTTCAAGTAGCTTCTTTTCTAGTTCTGAAATACTATCCACATTGTTCTGGAGTGGAAACCATACAGCATTAGAAAGTTGGGAGTTCAGATTTCTTTTCTTTTCCCTCTCAGAAATGAAGACCTTGAAAGACTTCATTTTTAGATTTGTGTTTGCAAAATTCACCTTTTGTGCTATTCCACTGAATGGAGTTGTATAGGTTTACACCAGGATACAAATGTAAAGGGATCAGAAGTATGTATTGGGGATTCTATTGAATTTCTAACCTGGGATTTCGTTATCTAGTTTTAGAGAGTAATGCTCTAGAGTCTGAATGCAATTTGTAAGAGTTAATTAAAAGGCCACTCTTTCTGTTTATTCTAAGTGTCCATATCAAATTGGGAGCCCCTGGAATGTTTATTTGTGGTAACCAGAAAGCATGTTGTGAAGGGTGAGTACTTGTAAGCACTGTACTGTAAGTACTTTCAATTTGGTCTCTTAAAATGTGAATATTCAAGACCTGTTGATACCTCATGAGCAATCCTGCAATATAGCACTCTTATTTGGTTTTGTTTTCTTTATTATTTTAGTGTGGAATCTTGCATGTGAATAGGATATTAGAGAATATGTTAACTTTTTAATTCTATGTACTTTTTATTCACTCACCTAAAGAGACAATCCTCTGTTGCTTAGCTGTTTTGAAGATGTTTGAGACATTAAATAAAGGGTTATCTTTAAACGATGAGACAAATTCTTAGGAGACACCTCTTGTTTTCATGAAAATGTACCTAGTTATTGAAAGGCAGTGGTGGAAGTGTCTACATAAACATTTTTTTAAAGCTTCCCATGAGGTGTCAACAATTATTTTGTCTTAAAACTATGCCATATTCAATAGTCACTAGTTTAGGTTGACCGCAATCTGCAGGATTTGGGTTTGTCACAGGGATATTAAAAGATAACTGCTTCAAAAAGTGACTTTGTGGAACTCTTTGTCACTGACAGGCAAATCAAATGAGCTGTTATTTTTATATATATCTTTAACTTAGTCCTGTAAATTGAAGCTGGGAATTTGAAGGTTAAGTTGTTTTCTTTTCTGCTTCTCATTGGAACTACTGAAGACTTCAAGTGGAATTTAGTTAGCAATGTTGACAATAGAAAATAGTTCTCTTCAATAAGAAACAGAGGACTGAAATATAGTAATCATTACATATAATCAGCATATATATGGGATTTAAAGGCCCTTACTGTTGCATTTGGAGTACAGCTTGTCCCTTCCTTAAACCCAGTCCCCTGACCTCCCATTGATTAACTTCAGGCTAGTGGTGGATGCAGGGGCAATTTGACTGTGGGGATGTCCCCTCACGCCATCACAAGGCACAAGAGGTTTTAAAACGCCTGATCAAAATGCACAGCAAAACCCTCCATTCCCCGGGAGGAGGCGGGAAAAAATTGAAATTACACTCCCCAAACGGGGTGGGGGGACTCCCTTCTTCAGGGAGATGTTTAGGCATTTGGGCCACAGGTCTGCTTCAGTCTCATTTGCTCTTACATAGTCTTCCAGAAGCTGATGTTCCGTGAGGAGGCTGTTGGAACCTTTAAATCCCAATCTAGGCAAATTGCTGTAAAGAGACAGCAGATCTCTTGGATTTGAAGGTGATGTCATAATTAGTATGTGTTAGGCCCTAAGATTTGATTTGGAAACATCTGAAGCTTTAGGCTTTTAGTTGTGAAGATAACCTTCAATGTAAAATAAATACAGGCAGTCCCCGGGTTACGTACAAGATAGGGACTGTAGGTTTGTACTTAAGTTGAATTTGTATGTAAGTCGGAACTGGTACATATTGTAGGGGAAACTCTAGCCAAACATTTCTCCAGAGCTCAGTTTTATTCTCCCACACCTCACTTCCCTCAGTCCTTTATTCTCAAGCTGAGGTGTCTGCTGAGAAAAGCCGCTCCGCGTCTCCCTGGTCTGCTGGGGGGCGGGGGTGCTAGCTTCGCGTCTCTCTGGTCTGCTGGGGGGAAGCAGCTAGTGCGGGGTTGCCTCACCCCGTTTGTAAGTAGGGATCCGATGTAAGTCGGATCCATGTAACCCGGGGACTGCCTGTACATAAAATAAAAATACTGTGTTCTTAAGTCATCGTGTAGCTGAATAAACACAGGTGCTAACTTTGAAGACTAATTTTGTTCACATCAGCAGTTTCCAAGCAAGTTGTTCTTATCTAGTATGGCTGGATCTAAATTGATTTTCCAACATATCAAAAAGTTGTTCTAAGAACTAAGTTATAAGTCTCAAACATTATTGTGTGCGTATAGTAGCCTCTCTGATTCTGGTTCTGATCAGTTGCAGTTTTGCCCTGAATCCATGTTAGTGATGTTCAAGTTTAGTATACTGTGTGCCTGTCCTAGAGGTCCTTGGATAGCTTCCAGAAGTAGTGAATTCTCTGTAGAGTTATCAAGGAATTATTTAAGCAATTTGTACTTTTGCTAGTAGGCACTGTTCCCCATGCCACTAATGTATGCAGTAATCCTAATACCGATGATATATGGGACCCTTGTGATTTGGAACATTTATAAAACTTTACATCCTCATACAGTTATTCTAGGAGACCAAATGATTATTTGAAATGGTGAGTTACTCTAAATTTGTTAAGGGTGCAAGAGATAATTCCAAATAATAGGGTGAGGGAGAGAAGAAGAAAAAAGAGCAGGAGAGGTGACAGTACAAGTAGGGTTTACTATACGTTTTGAAGAGAGATGCAAGAAAGAAAAAATCTTGATGTGGAAAAAAGTTTGATGTGAAAAGTGTTAAATGGATGCAAGAATAGAAAGATGGTAGAGGAGGTAAGTTTATGGAAGAATTTGAAGACACTGGCCATAATTTAAGTATATGCATAACACTTGCTAAAGTACATGCTTAAGAGTTTTGCTGAATCAGGGTGCAAGAAGGAAACTTTATTTTAGCTTCTGAAATAGATATTCTGTCTGTCCTCGTGGACCGTTATTGAAGATTTGAGGTTGTAGGTGGCACTATCTTCCTGTGAATGGTTTAAAATGAATTGCTACACTGTGTAGGCATATATTAATTTGGATAGTTGAGACTGGACAGGAGAGATCAATTGGGGTCTAGGCAAGAGGAGCTGAAGCTGTCTCTTGCATTGCTGTATAGATGTATCCAAAACCTGGGCTTCATCCTAGGCTCAAGTTGAAGCTCTCTCCAATTCGCCCTTCTTCTCCTCCGGCTCCACTCACCAATTATTTGAACCTGGGGTCACCGGACCCTGGGCAAGAGGGTCCAAGCCAGTGTTCCCTGTAAGCCGAGTACTTGGGCAACCACACAGGAGAGATTCAAATGCCACTCAGCTGATTAGCAGAGCACCCACAGTCAGCAGAATGTGTTTCTACTAGGGATGTAACAGGTAACTGGTTACCTGGTGAGTATCACCCATAATGGGATGCTTTACCAGGTAATGGTTAACCTTTACTGGGAGCAGTCCTCTGCCTGTGGCCTGCTGCTCTAGCTCTTCCACCTGCCTCCATTTAATCAGATAACCAGTTAAACTTATCTTTTAATCAGTTAACTAATTACTTTATGGATGAAAAAAATTAGAGGGAACATTGGTCTAAGCTTCTGTTAAATGGGATTAAGGTACAAACCCTATTGTATTCCTATGTGCACGTGGCACCAGCTTGGCTTGGGTCCCAGAAGTTTTCCAGATGTATCCCACAGTTCTTTAGTAATTTCCTTAGTCCTCTCTATGCTGACAATCTGTGGTGCAGACTATTGCAAACGGAAGCCACACCTCCCTTTGCAAATGGCAGCAGCTTGGCTCTCTGTTAGTACATTGTCTTCTGAACACCCGTCTGCAAGTACGCCGTTGGAGTTCCTGCGAGATTTCAAAGGAGAATGATCATAAGAGGTTTTTGAAAGAATGCTGCTGCTTAGTCACAAGATTCTAGTGTAAGGCCCAGAGAGTGGAGTGTGGATTCATCGACTGGCCTTCAGGGAAGGGTAATGGCAGAGTGGCTGAGTGACCCCAAACACCTCAGTTGCTTCTCCTCCCTTCAGGGCAGCCACATGGTCCTTGCTTTGCTCTTTGGGCCCGCCTCCTCACCCTGGGTCTGCATGTGCAGGGTGTTTGGGTACCATGCACTGTCAGGACTGCATGTAGAAGCCAGTCCAAAACCTCCCCCAGTCTCTTGCATTGGTGGCTACAGCTCCTCTGAGATGCTGCGGCTGCATATGCAGTGTGATGAATGGCAGTCACACTCAGATCTTCTCTTCAGCCTTCCAGGAATCCTATATCCATGCTTCCTGTGGTGCGGTGGAGGCAGAACTAATGGATTAGCGGGATGGGTCTAGACGCTCTGGTCTTGTATTTTATCACTGTGCATCCAGACTGAGGAATGTGGGTGTTTTTTTTTCCTCCTCTGTAAAATCTATGGGTTTTTTTGTCAAACTTCAAGACAGACAAAATAAATAAAAAATCAACCAAACAAAATAAAAACCTTTGTTGAAAGTTTCATCTTAATGGCTTTCAGACCAGGATACTCATGTTCTAATTATCCTCAACAGGTGCACATGGACATTTTCTTGCCCATGTAATTCCACCAAGAAGTGAAGATCCTAATTCTCCGATTAGATAATAGTTCAGTATAAGATCTTACCAAATTGCTATCAATCTACTGAGACAGCCACCAAATGAGGAGTGGGGCTGGGAGCAGGTGGTGAGAATCATGTGTAGAGGCTACAGCTTAGGGTGGGTCAAGGTGGAGATGGGGGCAGAACATGACTGAATGATTTATTGGAGCATAAGCTTTTGTGGACGCATCAGCTGCTAGAAGTGGGCCTCATCCTCCCTGACTGAATTGACCTCGTTATTGCTAGGCTTACTCTTGATGGGTACTCTTTTCTTATATTTATACCTGCCTCTGTAATTTCCACTACCTGCATCTGATGAAGTGGGTCTTTGCCCACGAAAGCTTATGCTCCAATAAATCTGTTAGTCTATAAGGTGCCACAGGACTCCTTGTCGCTTTTGCAGATTCAGACTAACACGGCTACCCCTCTGATACATGACTGAACGGTGTTCTCTCTGCCCCATTGTGGGTGTGGTCTACGTCCCACTGTGCACCCCTGTCATACCTCCCTATGAGGGCACAGAGGAATGTTCCACGATTAGGGGACCACTGCCTTAAGGATTTTTTGTGTGAGAAACAGAAGAGAGACTGAGAAAAGCATATTGGGGACATCTAATGGTAAATGTGTCAGTTGCCAATTCTAAAAAAATACATCTTTTCCTTAGAGAGCAAAATCACCATGGAATTGCCAAATGATCAAGAAATATGAACTTTTTGTAGCAAACTTCTTCTTACTGGTCTTTACTTATAATATGTCAAACATTAAAGGTCTTCATTCATGAGATAAAAAAGTTCCATGTTCATCCCACATAGGATTAGTCAGTTTACCCATGTTTGTAATGTTGGATCTTAAATGGTAATGTCAACAGTGCTTCTAATGTTACAAGTTTGACTGGACTCCACACTGAAACCTACTCTAATGCTGTAAATACTGTAGATAAGAATTTTTTAATTTATGTAATTGAATTTATGTAATCTATCCAGCAAAGTATTAATTATTGTTTCACTTCTCTAAACAGTTCTTAGAGCAATTTATTTCAGTGTGTGGCTGGCTGACTGGTAGAGAATATATAGCCAAATAAGGAGGTGTCAAATGTGGATTCGTGTGACATCAAATTAAAATATAACTAGATAGACCATTGCTGTAGCCACTGTTATATGTTTGCAAATAGGGATGTAAGCGACTAGTCGACTATTGGATAAGCATATCCTTATCATGTAGTCAAATAGTGATTTGACTAGTTGCTCTCCCCTGCTCCCCGTTGCCTCCATCAGAGAGAGGCAGCAAGGGCAGGGAGAGCCGGGAGGGGAGGGGGTGGAGAGTGGTCCCTGCTTATACCAGTTCCCACAGCTGCGCCTCTTCCTTTGAAATGTACAAGAGCTTCCCATAGCTCTTGTACATTTCAAAGGGAGAGGTTCAGCAGAGGACCCTGTGTGAGCAGGGACTGCTTTGGTCCCCCTTGGTGCAGGTTCCCTGCTGCTCATCTTTGAAATGTATACCCTTATCGACTACTTGATGGAAATTCCATCATCGACTACTAGATAAATGTTGATTAATCAGTTAAACATCCCTAGTGTGCAACCAATCTTGTAACAGTTGTTGAGTAATGGGTCTATTAAATGGTTGTTATTGATGAATATGATTATTCTATTTGTATTTAACCGCCCCTCTTCCCCCTCCCCAAGGATGCCTGAGTAAGTGCTGGACAGAGGCAAGGCATGCCCCCAGCCAGCCTCTTTCACCTGCTTGGTGAGCCTTTCTTTTTTCTGTATGATTTTTATGAGAAGCAATCCCATTTTAGGTACATTCCATTTGCCTGACATAACCAAACCCTGACCTTGCTTTACATTTGGATAAGAGGAAACTATATACATAATGTGGTGGTCCTAGCTCTTAGTGTCTAGGAGGCATACTTGAACAAACAGATGGGCAGACGGACAAACTCAAATATATAATAGATTGTGAGTACTGGCTCTTTATGCATATTTTAGATATTTGCTCCTGGGGTAATGGTCACAAGTTAGCCAGCACAGATTGAGTGCCCAGTCAAAAGGACACTTAACTCACAGTGGGTCATGGGCTGAGGAGTTAGTCCTGTGGGGAAAGGGACAGCACAGACACTTCTGTGATCACTTCTCTGCCTAAGGACTGCAGGGACAGGTTTACAGCTTCTGGTTTGCTGCACAGAGATTTGCAGTTGGTTGGATGAATTGAAATATTGGGCCAGATTTGGCCCATGGGCCAGAGATTCCCAACTCCACTTAAAAATCTGTTAGAGTTAAATTAAAATGTTAAACCAGAAACACATGAGTTGATTATTCTCCTTTATATGTTTACATCTTCATTTACGATCTAAGACCATTGCTCTGTTAATTTCACTTTGTGTTGCCTTTATTTCCTTTTCTCATGATGTCTCTCCTAAGTTTGGAACAATTTCTGTACATTGCAACCTCTCTCTTCAAAATGTACATCTTTTCATTATCTTTCTTCCCTCAAAACTATTTGATATAACTTAAAGAAACAAAATTGTACTTTGAGACAAATTGTTAGTCACAATTGTTAGTAAGTACTGTAGTCTTGTTTGAATTTCAAAAAAATAGATTGCTTGAAGCAATTATATCTTCCAGGTTCTGAAGTGCAGCTTAAAATTATTTTTTTCTAGTCTGTGTGGTAATTTCCTCTATCTGAAAGTCAACCAGCTGTATTTGGCTGGTGCATGTGACTGGTATAGTCAGAGTAGGACAAAATTAACATTTCCGAAGAACGTGATTTAACCATAACCATGGGAAAGTGTAGCCTAGAAGGCTAACCTGCTTGCTTGTCTCTTTCTCTCTGTATATACATACATATATACACACACATACATACTGTACTGTGCTGTAAATATGGACTTAGATTTATTATTTCCTTATGGGTTTGATGATATGTTCATTTTAGTAGGTTAGAGTAAGTTTATATTGGCAGTTTGGATATAACAAGGGACTTACAGGTCACATCCTGTATGCAGAGTTAAAGCAAAGCTAGCATGCACATACCTGAGACCTTTCACCCAAATAGCAAAGTCAGTGTACATGTATTTGGGACCTTTCATCTAGATCAGTGTTTCTCAATTTTATTTGGCTACGGAACCCTCTTCAGAATTTTTATCGAGAAAACAAAAAAAGCCCTGCCAGAATTGGTGGTTGAGCGCAAAAAAAAACCCAATCCCACGGCCCGCAAAATAGACTGTCACTTTAAGAGTGCCACACCAATTGGGAAACACTGATCTAGATAAAGCAGCCTTCAGTGGCATAGAGGTTTCCATGAGGACCCTCAAATTTAGCAGGTACATCATTACTTTGAAATATCCAAAATAATTGGTTAAGACCAGACTGAATAACCAGGTAGGAGAGAAATAACAAATGTAATAGACAACCACAAAAGGCCCACAGTAACAAATTGATGTATATGATAATAAATTTAGATCAGTGATATATTGACCTATAGAAAAAAGTTTATCATTAGTAAGGTAAGAAACTACAAATAATGAGAAAAGGGAAATATCCTCTGCTGAATATGCATTAAACATAACGCCAGTGCAATATTACAAAAGTGATATCCCAGCCTAGGGGCTATAGGAGAAGATGAAGAAGTCCTTGAGAGGTGCCAGAATGATGGCTACTTGTTGCAATGGGGAAGATGAAGGTGGTGAGGACGATGGCTAATTCCTCAACTTGTTCTAGAAGGAATGGTGTCAGTATATGGTATGGAAATACAGTCCCTATATACAGGGCTCGCCAAGCGGCGGCGAGCCCTGCTCACCAGCCGTGCGGTTTTGCGAGCTGCGCATGCGCAGATCTGTGCCGGCTTGTAATCTACTTGTCATGGGCGAGTAGATTATGTGATTTGTTGAGCCCTGCCTATATATATCTTACGAAATTGGGGTGTTAGTGACTGTGCTAAATGTATCAATACACTATATTTGTAAATATACTGTAGTTCCTATAGTGTGTGTTGCTACTTGTAGTGGGGCGGACTGGCTGCCCACTGAGCCGGAGGAGGAGGAACCCCTCCGGATGCCATGTTGGGCTGAGGCTAACCCCGCCCTGTCACCTGACCGGAAGCCAAGGGGCGGGCCCAGGACTATAAAAGCCCAGACAGCAGCCTCAGTCAGGGCTGAGCCTGCCAAGCGGCTAGAGGCCTCTCCTGGACTCCCAGCCTGGGGAGTGGAGACTGAGGCCTGGCCTGGGCCTCCTACCTGCCGGGGCCCAGAGGCAGACTACTGGCTCCCTGCCTGGGAAGCGGAGGCCCAGCACAGCCAGCCTACCTGCCCGGACGCCACGGCGGAGCCACAGGGCCAGCCCAAACCTGTGCCCCAGTGCCGGCCCCGGGACCGGGAGAAGCGGCACCAGCCACGGCCTCGGCTACCTCGACTGGAGGCGCCGCTGAGGATTTCCACGGACCCTGACCGAGAGGCCTGGCTCAACCGCCCGACCCTGCCCGCATCTGGAGCCCAGCTGAGTCCCGGTGACCTGCAAGCGGCCACAGACCGGACCGGACCGCCCCGGTGGGACGAGACTCTCCTGGACTCTCTGCCTCCACCGCCTGACACCCAGGTACCGCCTGAGGGGGAGAACAGAAGTGGCCCAGGATAGTAGGGGCTGTTAAAGGCCCCTAGGCCTGCACGTTTCGGGCGGGAGCCCCCGCTGAGCCAAAGCAGCCAGCACTGCTGCCCTAGGGCCCTGGGCCGGGGCGCAGTGGAGTGGGTGGGCCTGCGCCCCCCCGCCACCCATGTATTGGGTGGCAGCCTCCCCCTTCGCCACTGCCACAGGCGATCCGTCTGCACCCCTCCTGAACAAGGAGCTACCTGACTGAGTGTTTGTTGCCACGCCCTGAACTGAGGGCCTGGCCCCTGCTTATGACTGACTGTGTTGGGTTACTGCCCCACCCAGCACCAAGGGTCTGACCACCCCTTATAAACTGACAATGGTGGTTTGTGACTGTCACCCCCTGAGCTAAGGGCTGGACTGTGCCCAGTGAACTAACGGGGCCGGCCTTAAAGGGGCAGCGCAGTGGGGCGGACTGGCCGCCCACTGAGCCGGAGGAGGAGGAACCCCTCCGGACAGGCAAACTGACTACACTACTGTAAACATCAAGGTTTCAATCCTAGAATACTTATACTAGGACTGATCCTGGGACAAAGGACTTGTCAATCCTAAAGGCAATAACTGGAAATTCATAAGTACAGGAGGCCCCCAACTTGCGATGCGATTGGTTCAGAGGAAGCGTCGCAAGTCGGGGGCATTGTAACTCGAACCCTCATTTATGATAGGTGCGGGCCAAAGACGTAAGTCGGGGGTTTCCAGCCCCTTGCACACTTAAAAAATGGTTGTAAGTGTGGGGGGTTGAAATTCAGGCAGTCGTGAGTCGGGGGGGGGGGGGCCTCCTGTAATCTTAGATCAGTCAACAAAAGGGAAACTAATGACGACTGAATTTGTTCCTACATGAAAACTTCTGTATACAGTACTACTATTGAATATAGTATATATAATCACTTTTGGCCTTTCTGCCTAAAAAGATCTATTTTAAGTACAATGGAGCAGGGTTTAGCTGTCTTCCACCATGCTTTTGGGACATAATTGCTCACCTGGATTTCCCACTATTGGTAATTTAGTTTTGCAGCTTGAGAAAGTGAGCATCTTGAGCAAAGTGTTTCTTTTTTCCTTTGGAGGAAAGTAATTCTTCCTTATTTGTCTATGTAAATATTGAACATACGAGGGGGAGAGAGAGAGAGAATAGAATTTTGGAGGGAGAAGGATTTAATCCATCAGGCTTATACCCATACTTTGTATGAACAGAATGCCATGTATTAGTCTGTGTTTCAAAACTTTAGGCTGTGATTTGGCTAAATAACCATTTTTTGGCTGGTTCCACTGTCTAAGGTACAGTATATTCGTAAATATGTCAGACATTTGCTCCTTCATTTCAAAGGAGCATTGCTCAGATGCTTCTTCATTTCAAAGGTTCAATTAATATTGTTCTCCAGTAAATGATTTTAGTGTAATGGTGGTACTGGTGGCATCTCCCTAGTCCAGCACCCTCAGGACCTGACTGGTCCTGAATGAGGGAATTTGCTGGATTAGAGGAGGTCCCCTGCCACCAGATCCACTTCCTCTCTGGTTGGTCACCCTGCCCATATTGATGGCCCCTGTCCGACTGCCTTGCTGCTGCTGGCAGCAGTGGGCTCCCAGCTCAGCAGGGCTCCCAGCTGCCAGCCCTTCTGCTGCCTGACTCACCTCCATGGATGTTGCTGGACCAGTCAGTTCTGGTTTAGGGAGGTGCAACCTGTAATGGTGAAGCTGCGGTTGTGCAACTGTAGTGCCATAGTATAAATACTTCCTACAAGTGTTTTTTCCATTATTATTTTTAATCTACTTCTTCCAGAAGCACTAGCTAGGTAGAAGAAATAACTATATTGGGAGTTTGGACAACCTGTCTATCATTCAAGGCTCAGTCTTTCATTTTTTCATTTTTAAATTTTTACACCCAGGTTGATTTAATTTTGTAAGCGTAGACCAGACAATAATTATCAGTAACTTTGATTTGTTTAAAAGGTGGAAAAAAAGTCTCTTGTAAGACAATGAATTTGTATAACTGTTGAAACACAGGGTGAAGAAAATCACGCAGAGAAAGAGATAAGAGGTAAACATGGACTGTATATACTGTAGTGACTAGACCCTTCTGATAAGCATTGGAAAAGGAACCAGAGAACCAAGAAGTCTCCTTAAATCAATTTAAGCAGGAGAATGGGCATAAGAAAAAATGTGATGGATATCACCTATAAAAGTTGGTGGCCTATAAGCGACTGTAGAGGAAAGATAATTTAGTATAATGAATCAGAACTCGGTAAGCCATCTTTGAACAGTGTCAAACAGGCAAATATGACTATGGACTGGAGGAAAGAGGAATTAGAGAGACCCTTGAAGTTAAGGGAGGGAAATTAATTCCTGACAGTTAGTCTCTGACAAAAGGGTTAGAGTAGATGATGCATAGGAAATATCTTTCTTGCTACCCCAAATGTATGTTACTCAGAGAAAATCTTTTTTGACTTACAGGGATGGGGAAATGGTGTTTGGGGTAGGGGTGTTAAATTTAGATTAATTGGCTAATTGAATATCAATGCAACTTGCATCTACTATTCAATTAGTCGATAAGGGTGCCTCTGCCTTTGAAATTTAGCAACAATCCCAGCGCTGTTGCTACTCTTCAAAGACGAAAGTGCTGCAGGGAGCATGGGGCCAGCGGGGGACTTAAGCATTTCCCCCGGCCCTGTGCTCCCTGTGGTGTTTCAAAGTGGCAGCCCTGGGTGGAGACCAGGGTCAGCTGGGGAGTCCCCAGCTGCACCTGGGCTCCATATGGTGCTGTTGCTTTGAAGCACCTCCTCCTTTGCTACCTCCCTCCCACTTGCTGCCTCTTTCTGATAGAGGCAACAAGGGTGGAGAAAGTGTCTAGTCGACTAGTATGTCAGCTATCTGATAAGCATTTGCTTATCGGATAGTCGACTAGTCAGTCACATCCCTGGTTTGGAGCCTTATCTATAGTTTGAGGTTTTGTGCACAGACCAAAGGGTTCTTATCCCAGAAAGTGTCACAATAAGGATTTCACTATGACAATAACCCAAGGGCCAGAAAGGAGGTGCATTTAAAGAGATGCAGGTTGACAGCATATTCTAGCATAATGACAACCCAGAGAGGTGTGGGTTTGGCTTAACAAACGTGGATTTTTCTCTTACTTGTTTATGGTAAGAGAAAAGACATTGAGAAACCTGTGAGAGGAGAGACACTTTCCAAGCTTGCAGAGCGGTGAGAGGACTCTACTATTACAGTGTCTCAGTGTTTTATACATACAATTTTAGTTTGTTTAGGTGTATTTTTTTTTACTATTGTATGAGTCTTAAATTTGCCTTTAAATTTAAAAAAAAAAGAAAATTTAGAGTGTGACATGTTATTTTCATATTCTGAGGGAAAGGAATTTACTTCTGATATTAAGAAAGGCAGAGGAGAGGTACGATGGCTTTAACAGTCACAGCAGAGATTAAAAGGTGAAGGGAAATAAAAATTGAACGGTTTTGGGGCCAGAAAGATGTGCCAAGGAAAAGGTATGCTTTGGCATAATTCGTTGGACCGCTCTATTGTAACTCTTTTATCCACATGCTAGTGGGAAACTGTGCTCCCAGTCTTCCCACCGTTTCTCCCAGTATCTGAATTGTTTGAGGATGTAGCAGAGGGAAGTTTTTTGATACTCATGGGAATGTTTCAGCATAACATGTATAACATCTCAGCATCTTGGGCAATGCTCTGCTGCATATATTGTGAGAGCAGCTTGCCAAATTCTTGAAGTAAAGGCAAGGGCCATGAACAAAAGACTATTCTAGATACTAACTGGAAGTTCACCATGGATACTATTTTTGCAGTGTGTTTGTGAAGAAGGATGGGTGTAACTGCACTTTAATCGATTTTTAGTTTCCTGTTACGAATACAATTTCATCTAAAGTTTTAATGAGGGTCAAGTGATAGTCTTACAAAAGAGATGGTTAGGAAATTACTAAAGTAGCATGTGGTAGTGGGAGACAAATTTAAACTTGACATTAGGAATGTCACCGTGTAATAGACTACATGATTAACCGGTAAGTCTAGGATTATTGGTTAATCTTGCTAACTACATGGTATAAGAGGCAGCCCATGGAGTAGCCTCTGTCCATGGTAAGCCTGGGCCCATTGTGGACAGAGGATAGTCTGCGACAGAGGATAGTCTGCGACAGCAGCCCCTGTCCACAGGGTGTCCAAACTCCTCGCAGACAGAGGCAGCTGGTAGGGGCTGCTGCCACCCCGCACTGCTGCCTCCGTAGCAGAGGCATGAAATCTTAGCAGTTACACGACTATTCGATAGCCCCCGGGAGTGGGGCTGGCAGCCAGTGCGCTCTTGGCCCCACTCCTGGGGAGCCCCCAGACAGCCCGCGCTGCTATCTCCCGGGGGCTATCGAATAGTCGTGTAACTGCTAAGATTTCATGCTGTTGCACTACTATTCATTTATGCAATATCTTCCTCAATCCAGCGTTGCTGGCCTGCTGGTGAGTATGCTGGGGACCCAGGGTTGTGAGGGCAGGAGCGGGGTGAAGAAGGATGCGGGGGCAGGATGGGAGGGGGTAGGGGTTGCACTGAGGGGCATGGGGCGATGCAGAAGATCTGATGGCGGGGGGATCATAGGGCTGAGGATAGTGAGTCTGGAGCAGAGGGAAGATGTGAGGGGTGGACACAATTTTACCCAAAAATGGTTTCCCCGCCCCTGCCAGACATAAACAAAACATTGAAATCTTTTGTGTTGGACATATTTAACTTTATTTAAAATGAATTTTAATAAACTAACATGAGAAAGCTAAAATGCTTAATCTGTTTAATAATTTAAATTAAACCGTTCTCCCCAGATGCAACACTAGCAATTGCTTGTGCATAATTATGTAATTAACAGTGTGTTTCCATTAGCAACTGGTAGTCTGTGGAAAGGTTTGCATTGACCCAAGTGGTCCATGGGGTGCGTAATGGAGAGGACCCCTCCTGGGAGAGGGACATGGCCCAGGGTAGGAGGGTTAAGTCTTGGCTTGCCACTTCAGAAAGATTGCTGACCCCTGGTGCAGCTGCACATTAAAGGAATGGAAAGAGATCTCATCCCTCTAGTTCAGTATTTCTCAACCAGTGATAAGAGTAGAAGTCTGGGGGGATACATCAACACAACTGAAATTTGAAGAAAACTTAATTTTTGTTTTAAGTTTTACAGTGCTTTCTTATTTTTGTACTTTTTACACCCAAAAATTTCATCGCCTGCTTTGCTATGATTAAGTTGTTTAAACAAATGTGTTGCAATGGTAGAAAAAAAATTGTGTCTCTGAAAACTGTAGGTACTGGGGATACTTATAATATTTTTTTTAAGTGATACTTTATTAAAAAAAAAAAAAAAGTTGACACGCTGCTCTAGTTAATCCACCTCCCTGAGAAGCGATACCTTGATCAGCGAAAGAATTCTTCCGTTGAGCTAATGTGGTCAATTTTTTTTTTTCACATCTCATTGTGACATTGCAAGGGTAGCCTAACTTTTTAATGTAGACCTGGCATTAGTTTACATTTAGAAGGTTATCTTCACAACCACAAAAGCTAGAAATGATTTTGCAGAAGTTGATGACACTTGCCAAAGAGATTGCTATTTTTGTCAGGTCAGTAGATTTTTTTTTTTTTTCAGCTCTGCTGGACAGGGTGTCTATTGTCAATATAATGGACTGCTGCAAGAAAAAGTACTTCAAATAAAATACAATAGGTTGTAGCAATTCATTTCTTTAGTGTATGTAAGTCTTGAGGGAATGGCTTTATTTTAGAAGTTCTAGCACTGTTGGTAGCCAGGAAGCGCAATGTACTTTTAAATGATGACAGCTGTATTTGGCATTATGAGACCATTACAAGGGTATATTGGCAAAATGTGCACATTTGTTTTAATAGAGCACACATACATCTCATTTTTTTTTCGTTTTGTTAATATTTGTTTGAAAAAATCTTATAAATTAAAGGGATACTTTTTCTATCCAGGATTTAGAACCAATGTTCCCTTCAATCTTTTCCACCCATTTGAAGAATAAATATTTTGTGTGCACTTAGACATGTGTGAATGTGCACCACCAGTAGAAACAAAAACCTAGCAGTGGGAGCTCTTTTTATCAGCACGGTGGCATTTGAATCTTTCCTAAGTGGCCACACAATGCCTAGCTTACAGGGGACACTGTTTAGGACCAGTTGAAAATTAGGGACATGAATGGTTAACCGGTAAGCATCACTCTTACTGGGTGATACTTACTGGCTCCGGTTAACCGGCGGCCCTGCCAGAGCAGCCCTTTCTGACCCTATTTAAGCAGTTAACTGGTTAAAAATAACATTTAATCTGTTAACTGATTAACTAGGATTTTACATTCCTGTTGTAAATAGCTTCCTTTACTATAGCTGGAGAATTTTTCTTGTCTATCTTGTGGATTTATTCACCTTTAAACTCTTATTTCCATAATACGTGTTTATACAATAATGCTGTTATAGTTAAAACATTTTGCAGTGGTAAGTAGTTTAAATAGCTTATTCTGGTTTCCTCTGTCTTTGGTGATATTTGCAGTAACGTGGTTTCCAGCTTGATATTCAAATTAGGGATGTAAACTCGTTTAATCAGTTAAGCGGTTAAACTGGATCCTGTGGGTAAGGGACTAGGCTGGGGTGGGTCCCTGCCTGTGGTGCAGCACAGACGGGGGTCTACTACAGCCTGTCTGGGCCTGCTGCAGGCAGGAGGCTGCTCCAGCTTTGCTGGAGTGCCTGCGATGCAGTGCAGTGGGCGTAGCTGGGCTGGAACGTTATAGCCCAAGCCATGGTGGGCTTGGTTGGGTTCACCGCTAAGCATTGCCTAATAGGGGAGATTCTTACCGGTTAACTGCTGACATGCTTACCTAAAATATGAATTATAACTAGAAAGTTTAACTTCCAAAAACTTTAGTTACTTCATAGTGTGAAGAGTTTTTTTTCAGCATCTGTACTTTCCCATTGATTTCCTGAATAAGGGCTCAATCCTGCAAGGTGCTGAGCAGAGTGGCAGTTAAGCATGTGTTTAACTGTAAGCACATTAGTAACTCCTTTGCAATTGCTCCCATGCTTAATATTAAAAACATGCTTAACTGCTTTGCTACATTGGGGCCAGACTGTATAGCATGTTACAGGATCAAGTCCTGAAAGGTTAACTCTTTTTTGTAAATGTCTGATTTTTTTCCCTTAACTGTTGTCAATCTATTCATCACTCTAAAATTATCTATAAGACGCTATCGAAATTATAGTGTCTAGGTCAGTGAATCTTAATGTGACATCGTTGGTTACAGGATAATCATGGGTCAGACAGGAAAGAAATCTGAAAAGGGACCAATTTGTTGGCGGAAGCGTGTAAAATCGGAATACATGAGACTGAGACAGCTCAAGAGGTTCCGCCGGGCAGATGAAGTTAAGGTATGTCAACGGTATCACCTTCATTGAAGTCTTTATATGGTAGGCATTGGAATGGATTTTTTTTCTGAAATATAAATTAGAATTAAACTTGTGCACATAGCAATATATTATATGTATATATTTGGAAAATATGATTTTTCTTAACCAAATTTAAACACTTTTTTTAAATAAAAGGTATTTCACATCTCAATTAACATGAACTAGCTACTACCAAAAATTGTGTTAATGTGTAGAATTATGAATTTGTAGGCAGATGATTACATAACAAATTTAGTTACACATTGAATTTAATCTAGATATGCCAAAGATCAGTATTCATTTTTGCTTGAAAAATTCTTGCAGGTTTTAGGGGAGTTGTTTCTGTGGAGAGTTGCCATATCCTCCCTGCTCTCCAGCACCACTGTGAAACTCCAGATCTCCAAACGTTCAGAAATGGCTTGCATGGAAGAGAAGGAAAGAGGGATAAACATCAGTTAGTTTCAGTACTTGTCCACAGAAAACATTGAACTGGTTCGGTGCTTTTGTACCATGCTCTTTCTCCCCCCATTTTTTGTTTAATTCCTTTAATGTAGAGGGGGAAAGGGCTGAGATGGCTTGGCCTTTTAACAAAAAAATAAAATAAATAAAAGCTTTCAATTTTTTTACACTTTCCCATAATTCAGAAATGACTGACTATCCTTTTTCAATTAAAAAAAACCCAAAACCCCAAACCCAATATCATGGTTGAGATCAAGCCTGAATAACTTACAATTGAGTTTCTCTGTGGTTTTGTATTGTTTAATAATGGGAATATAGGCTGGTGAACATGACTACTTTAAAGAAAAATAACTTAAATAATTTTTTATTTAGATATTTTAGAGGAAAATACTTCTCAAAACAGATAGAAGTGCTGAAAATGAGTGGTGTTAATTTTATGTATTCTTGCTTAGTGTAGTTAGGGCATGTCTACACAGCAGGGCTAACGCTGAAATAAGCAATGCAACTTGAGTTATGTCAGTTTCATAGCTTAAGCTGCAATAGCTTATTTTGGCACAGTCTACACAGCAGAAGTCTGAGAGAACACTCTTCCTCCTATGTCCCTTACTACTCGTAAAATGGGGGTTATAAAATGAGTCCTCCAGCTTGACATTATCTTGACATTATGTGAAAATAACTGCTTGTAGTGTAGATGTAGTCTGTGTTACTTTGAAATAGAGTAATTCCTCATTTAACACGTGCCCGCTTAACACGTTTTTGCGATAGCACGATTTTTTTGAAACGTTTTTTGAATTACATGACTGCCACTGGAATAACACGATTTCCCCAGCTGGCCCATTGCTGGCGGCTGTGCGGGGCTGCCGGCAGCGGTGCGGGGCTTCCCCCACCTCCCTGCAAAGCGGTGGAGTGTTCGCCGCTTGCTCCCCCTCACCGGTCGCCTTGTCCCCTCTCCTCCGCCCCCGCTTGCAGGCTGGTGACTGGGTGACCCCCAGTCATCCCTTTGCCGGCAGCTGCGCGGGGCTTCCCCCGCCTCCCTGCACAGTAGAGGAGGGTTCGCCGCTCACCATGCCGTTCCCCAGCAACCCCCCCCCCCCGTCGCCAGACGCAGTCCGGGTCCCGTCAGACCTGTCACAGGGGCATACGCCCAACCCAATCCCCCTCCCTTCTCTTCCCCTCCCCTTTCCTTCCCCAGAGCCAAACACCTCCCCTCCCTGCTGTAACCCAGTCCCCTTTCTCCCCCAACCTTATGTCCTGGTCCTAACAGACACCACCGCTTAAAACGCAAACCCCACCTTTTCCATTATTTTCAATGGAAAAATTGACCCTGCATAACACATTTTCACTTAACACGATCATTTTCTGAAACATATCTCCAGTGTTAAATGAGGAATTCCTGTAGCATCAGTTATTCTGAAATAACACTGCTGATTAGATGTACTCTTAGTGTTTTCAAATATGTATTTTTTTTTTAATAAAGCAGATTTGATACTACTTGAAGAGGTTATTAAATGAATTTTGACTTTTTTCTTAATTTGCTTACAACATTCACAATTTTTTCATTAATAGAGTATGTTTAATTCTAATCGTCAGAAGATACTGGAAAGAACAGAAATCTTAAATCAAGAATGGAAACTACGTAGGATACAGCCTGTACACATCATGACTTCTGTGAGCTCATTGCGTGGGACCAGGGAGGTTGGTTAACGTGTTGTGGTAATTCTAGTTACAAGGTTGTGAGCTTTTACTGGTGAAAAGTCAGCTGGCAGAGCATGTGGTAGCCATTAATGTTCTTTTCATATGAAACCTTAGCTCCTTTCTAAGAACTATTGATTATTACTCCTATCAGATGCTTCCTGAGAGGGAATCAATACAATGCTACTTAGTTAAGATCCTAACATACATAAAATTAAGACTCGTTTTGCTGCTTAAAATGCTTAGGCCACATATTACCATTCTTTAATCAGGCTGCCTTGTCTCATGGTCACTTGGGATGTGATCTAGCTGTCAATAACGTCAGTAGAAAAACTGTTGGCTTAAATGAGAACTGTATCAGGGCTACGCTTCATAAAATAAAAGAAAATAGTGAATAGATTAGTTTGTATAACCCTTGCTTCTATTACAGTATTTGCACTGGCTTAACTAAGGCTATGGCTTCACTTCAGTGAAAATTGACACTGCCATAATCAATCTTCTGGAGTTTGACTTAGTGGGTCTGGTTAAGACCCACTAAATCGAATTCAGAGGACACTCCAGTTGGTGGCTAGTGTTCCTATGAGGAGTAAAGGAAGCCATCGGGAGTGTTTACTCCCATCGGCCTCCTGTTGTAGAAACAGCAGGGAAACTCGAATCAAGGTATGTCGACTCCAGCTACATAATTAATGTAGTTGGAGTTACATATCTTGATTCAAACTTCTCCTTTCGTGTAGACCTGACATAAGTAAGTTGAAAATGAGTGTAGTTTGAACTGTAAAACTATAATGTCAGCGTACTTAAAATAGTAGTTAGGGATGTAAAGGGGTAACTGATTAACTGATTGCCCAGTAATCATTGCCTTACTGACATGCTTATCAGTGTAAACTGTTAACCTGTGCTTGACCAGGCTGAAACAGCCACTGCCTGTAATGCAGTGAGCCTTCCAGCCCAGCTGGGCCCATAATGTGGTGCCGTGGGTGGGGAGTGCTCTAGCTGCTCATGATATGCCACATGGGCCAGTTAACTTGTTAAATATGTAGTTTAATTGGTTAAACGGTATTTTACATCCCTACTAGTATGCTGACTTTATGGTGTGAAATGATTTGATGAAAAGGAGAGTAGAGATGTAAGCGACTAGTCGACTATCCAATAAGCAAAAATTTATCAGATAGTTGACACACTAGTCAACTAGTTGCTCCACCCCACTCCTTTCTGCCTCTATCAGAAAGAGGCAGCAAGGTGGGGGGAGAGTGGTGAGGGTGCTGGGGTGTATGTTTGTGAAGCACTGAAATAATAGTGAGGAGTGCCATAGGAAAGCCTGCGAGGACATTAGCATTGCTGTCCTTTAAGCAGTGTTTGAATAGTGTGCAGTAAATAAGGCACGGGGACACTGAAAATAAAACAAAATATTGAATAGTTAGCCATTCCAGGTGAATTGCCAGTCCTGTATACTGAATAAGGCAGGTATTTTTAAACATAGTTATTTTATGTGTGCTTTTATATAATGGGGGAGGGTCTTTTGTGTACAGGTTGGACCTCCCTGGTCCGGCATCCTCTGGACTTGAGCTGTCCCGGATCAGGGGAGGTCAGTGGCTCCTCTCCATCGGGCTCCCTACCCTGCCGCCAACCATGCTAAGGATGGCCAGCCATGGGGCTCCCCATCTTCAAAGCAGAAGTACTGCATGGCGTCGGGGCAGTTCTGCCTGCAATAGTTAGACATTTCATGACAGGCCAGCAGCCAACTGGAGAAAGTCCCCTCCCTTCCCCACAGGGGTTTGTTGGTGATGTCCACATCAGGTTTTTTTCAGATATTTTGTGTGTGTCTTTGTCGTATTTCCTCTGACCACCACTGGATCTCTGACCATGGGTAAGCTGAGAGGAGAGGATTTGTTTTGGGGAGCTAAAAGTCTGTTATCTGCACAAAATGTGTAGCTCAGAGGTAGTTGGTGAATGAGGATCATTGCTTCATTTCTGATGATATTGGCTTCAGAGAGGATTCTGGCATTAGTGCATCTTATTGCCACTTGAGATGGAGGATTTTCTGGAGGCATAGTTGATGGTACCTTTCAGACTCTTGAGGTGCTGTTGATAAGTCACCCAAGTTTTGAACAGGAGTATAGGAACAACAGTTGTCTTGTAGAGCCTCTGTGTTGGTGCTCTGCCATAGGTCACGGTCCATGAAAACACGACCGAGTAATTTCGAAAGGAATCACATAGGGACCTCACTGCTGTTTCTTGTATTTTGAGAAATTTGGGTGCTGAGGTAGCAAAAGTACTCAACTGTATCCAAAGTCTGACCCTTGATGGTGATTTGTGGTGGCTCATGTGCAAAGCCTAAAGCAGATTTAATAGAGCGCTTTAGTCTTCTCAATTTTGAGACTACTAAATGTTGGTAAGCTTGTGTAAGGAAATCTAGTATGGACTAAAGTTCATTCTCAGTGTGTGTGAGCAGTATGCATCAGAATACTGAAGATGAGTAAAAGATGCCCTGAAGATTTTATACTTCTGTGAAGACCTCTAAGATTAAAGAGCTGCCCATCCATTATATATTGGATGTCAACTCCACTGGAGAGATGATCTTTAGCAAGGAACAAAATGAGGCAGTAACATATCCTTGCGTAGTCCCAGTTTTGATGACATGGTGGTTTCCACACTCTGTTACAATCTTTAAGAAAGGAGATACGACAATGTTAGCATTTCTCAAGTCTTCTGAAATCTTCTTGTTATAGTAGATATGAAGAAAAAAGTTTGTCGTGCTTCCTCTACCATTTCTTTACCTCCAAACATGTACATCTCGTATGCCATATGACCCTGCTGCCTTGTTCTTGGTTTGAATAATGCAGGCGTAGGGAATCTTTTTTGGGTTGGGGGCTTTTGACCACAAAAATCCGTCAGGGGCTGCACAAACGTGAGAAGGGGGGGGGGGGAACCCCTCAAAAACCCTTCACTGATTTGGCCCCTGACTGAGCCTAAGGAGGCCCAGCTAGTAGACTGTGTGCCCCAGCCCCTTGATGGGTTAGGTTCTCTGACCCCGGCATAATGACTCATGTTAACAAGAGATTCTCTAGTGGATTTCTCTCTCCCCTTTCCCCCCCACCCCTTCAATCAGATAGCGGCGGCAAGGGGGGGGGGGAGAGGGGATACTTCAAAGCAGCAGCACCACACAGCTGATCCTGGGCTCAGCTGTCTGGCGCTGTCCTTTTGAAACACCGCTGCAGCATTTCAAAGCAGCGCTGCAAGGAGTTGATCCCAGGCTCCCGCTAGGGCCTCCACTAGGGACTCTTGTACATTTCAAAGCTGGCACAACTGTATGCAGCCCGGGATCAGCGGAACTTCCCAC
Organism: Pelodiscus sinensis; assembly: GCF_049634645.1. NCBI lineage: Eukaryota > Metazoa > Chordata > Testudines > Trionychidae > Pelodiscus > Pelodiscus sinensis. The sequence continues at coordinate 160,878,144 of NC_134712.1, forward strand.
TGGCCTTGGGCTTCATGTGGAGTTCCTCATTCCTCCTTTGAAATCCACAAGAGCCTCAGAGGATGAAGTCAATTTTTAAATCCCCTTTATGATTCTCTGCCACTTTGCCCCAGACTAAGTATGTTAAATATCGGTTAATTTACTAGTCGAGTAGTCGATGGAATTTCCATCAACTTCTCGACTAGTCAATAGGCACTTCTGCATTCCTCCTTTGAAAAACTGGACTCTGTCCCTGTCTGTGCTGCAAAGTTCCTGTATGGTGCTACACTTCACAAGAGGCTGATGATGAAGTTTTCCACATTTTTTGGATTCCTAGCTTGAGATCTTGGGTTTGATTTTGAAGAAGTGCTGAGGACTTGCAGTTACAACTGGACTCAATGTGTATTTTTTGGGGAAAAAAGTATGTTTGTGAAGCACTGAAATAATGTAGTGAGGAGTGCCATAGGAAAGCCTGCGAGGACATTAGCATTGCTGTCTTTTAAGCAGTGTTTGAATAGTGTGCAGTAAATAAGGCACGGGGACACTGAAAATAAAACAAAATATTGAATAGGTAGTCATTCCAGGTGAATTGCCAGTCCTGTATACTGAATAAGGCAGGTATTTTTAAACATAGTTATTTTATGTGTGCTTTTATATAATGGGGGGAGAGTCTTTTGTGTACAGGTTGGACCTCCCTGGTCCGGCATCCTCTGGACTTGAGCTGTCCTGGATCAGGGGAGGTCAGTAGCCCCTTTCCATCGGTCTCCCTACCCTGCCGCCGACCATGCTAAGGTTGGCCAGCCACGGGGCTCCCCATCTTCCTGTCCACCCACTGCCTCAGGGTTTCCAGGGGTTCCTGGTGGGGACTGTTGCCACAGGATGTTCTCTGGGGTTCCTGTCGGAGGCCACCCAGCCACTGGAGGTTCCCCACCCTGATCCTAGTGCCACTCTGTTGCTGCTGGGGATTACAGCTGCCTGCCTCCACCAGCCCTGGGGTTTCCTAGCAGAAACTGCCTGGCCATCCCAGCCCTGTTGCCCCTGGGGATTTCCTGGGGTTCCTGGCCAGGGCTGGTAGGCCACAGACAGCCCAGCTGCAGTTGGGCGTTCCCCGGCTGGGGTCAGGACTCCTGAGCCATGTGGCCCAACTAACACTGGGGGTTCCCTAGCCTGGGCAGGAGCTTCCCGACCATTGCTTGGCCCTGCTGTTGCTGTGCGTTCCCTGGCCGGGGTATGGGGCTCCCTGGTCACTGCCTGGCCCTGATGATCCTGGAGGTTCCAGGTCAGGGCGGGGGCTCCCCAGATGTCACCTAGCCCAGCCGCTCCATTGCTGCAGGGCTCTTGGGTCCAGCAACATCCCTGGCCCTGCTGGACCATGGATGCTGCTGGATCAGAGTCCCAGATTTGGGACATTCAATCTGGAATGTACATGGTATACGATGACACACAGGAATCCCTTCCCTTCTATCCTTGCTGAATGTCAGCTTGTGGCATCAAGTTTTACAGCTTCTCAATGAAGCTTTTTTTGTGTGTGTGTGTGGGGGGGGAGGGGGGGGTAATTTAACATGGGCAAAACTCTGTGTTTTTCTCTAAATGTGTTCTGACAAATGGCTGAATTGTTTGAGCTGAAACAAACCAGCAGCCCTTCAGCCAGGCTTATACTTGGCATGAAAAAATTCAGCCTGAATGATTAAAGTTTGGTAAAGTTATAAGCAGTTCTAAACAGGGTTCCCAAAGGGGAAATGTTGAGCAGCTTTAAGTGTTACCATCTCTGCCTATAATTGGGGTACCTTTGCAATTATAAGGGCTAGAAACTTTTTAAAAATAGAGCCTATAGAAATTGTCTATGTAGGTGCCTCCGATTAAAAGAGTTAATACATTTTTCAGGCCCTGGCTTAGAATGATTATGTATTCTAGGGCTAACCAAATTTGTTAATTATCCAAATGGTTTAGTTTTTAAAACCATTTCTCACTTCACATTGTGAATGTTCTGTCCTTTCTCACCCTTTTTGTAGTATTTATTCTTTTCTGTTTTGGGAAAAGATACTTTTCTGCAGAAAAGTGAATCTTAAAAGAATGTCATTTAAAAACCTTGTTTGTCAATCCAGAGTTCAGTATTAGAGTAAATTTCACTTTGCTGTGGACCTGCACACAATACAAATAGTCAAAGTGTTTGGGATAGGATCGAGATTTAATGCAGGTCAAGACTTAGACAAGTTGAAGTGATAACTTGCTGAAGTAAGCTCTCTGATATTAAAAGCTCAACATATCAACATTTGTAAAAAGCAATTCTTATTTGATTTCAGCTGTGCTTTAGTGTGAAACCCGGATGATTTCTCTTTAATACTTGATGATGCGCTGTAGATGCCAGATGAGACAATTTATTAACTAAAGGTTGAACCTTCCTAGTCCGGCATCCTCCAGATCTGACTGGTGCCAAACAAGAGGATTTGTTGGACCTCAGGAAGTCAGTATTTTCTAGCATTGCCTATGTTTCCATGCATACTTGGCTCTTAGAAGATATTTTGGAGTAAATTAGAGCTAAATAACAGCACAGAACACTAGCGGCTGTAAACAAACTTTATGGGACTGTGGGAAAATTGGCCATGCTCATAAGTGGACTTTTGGCTAATTAAATTATGCTGGACCATGGATGGTTCCAGACCAGAGAGTGCTAGACTAGAGAGGCTCAACCTGCAGTTAATACACTGTAAATGAGAGATAAGACAATTTATCGTCAAATATTAAATCTGTTTTAGATGATAGAAAAACATGATTGTATTTGGTTAAGTAGGCTGAGTATATGGCTGGTACATGAGAGCCTGGATATCGTTGCATTTGATGGGAAACAGAAACACCATGTTATAGAAACTATTAGCAAATATTCTGCAAATAAAATATGGCTCTTGCTTATTAAACCTGTTCCTGATACCACCACCCAAAACTGATGCATTTTTCCAAAGGCAGACTTATCTAATTATGCTGTTTAAATTTGGTGCATTGCAACATGTTTTTGTATTTTGTCAGAAATTGCTACCAGGAAAGAAGTGTAATTTCTACCTCTCATTTCAGTGCTCTGTTACCAGTGACTTAGATTTTCCAAAACAAGTCATCCCGCTCAAGACTCTGAATGCTGTTGCTTCAGTACCCATAATGTATTCTTGGTCTCCCCTTCAGCAAAATTTTATGGTAAGTGTCATGGTTTCAGGTTAAGTGTACCTGTATTACTGCTCCTGCATTCCACTCCAGGAATGGCACTCAGGTCTCTATCTCCCTTTTATTGGTAGGACTCTTTCTTGCACTTTCTGACTGGGTTTTTATGACTACACAGATCTCTACTATCCACTGTGATACTTCTAGCAAGCCAGTGTAGTTAAAGGTCAGCTCCTGCATGGCTTTCTTTCAGATGACAATTGATAGTGTTTTTCCCAGTGACTATATAGTTCTTCTAACCAAGCACATTTATTCAAAGAGCAAAAGCATTACAGATAAAACAATACCAGATTTAAATCCACATTAAATATACCACCTATCTTCCATATGGAGAGTGGGATAGGCTAGCATTCCTTCTAACCCTTTAGCAAGAATTGAGGCTTCCCTTTGGACAGTTATGTCCATATGCTCAATCAAAATGAAGCAGCTGAACCAGTTGAAGCTCATTCTTTTTATATCAAAAACCTTTTTTCTCTTTCCTAGTAATTGCAAAACCCACCCTGGTCTAGAATATGCAATCTACCTGGAGGGTTGGAACTTCCATGGAATTGGTTAGTCTTAGTGCTCACTGTATTTTAGCTCATGGAGGAGTTTTTAGCCTTCTCCCATGGAATAAAACATAACGATACATTAACCATTCATAAATTTAATAAAGATAATGCATGGAGTTGCAATATCTGTTACAGTAAGTTTAAAACAAATAGAAACTGTGTACATTTGAGGAGATAAATGTTCATTTTCACTTAAACTGTAAACTAGTATATCCAAAAGAAAAAAACAAATGCAACAGATTTTTTAAATACTCTGATCTATATAAAATATCTGAAACATTGCTTTTTGTACTACTTTGCATCAGTTTTGTTTTCTTGCTGTATCCATTTGCCTCTTTTATTTTTCCCAGTTATTTCGTGAACTTGGAAAACATATGAAGTAAATATTAAAAAGGTGATAGGATGACAGATTTTTCTGAGCAGACAAAAGTTTTAGTACTGATTCATTTTTAGAAAGAAGACATTTTAAAGATTTGTCATTACGTTTGATGAGTGTTAATGCTCGAGCACTGCTCATAGATTTATCTTTTCCCACCTAAATCTTCCAGTGTTCCATAACATGGGTATTGCAAAGTGAAAAGTTATTCTAATCCTCTGCCTCACCAATGAAGAAATCCTGATTTATGTACAATTGCTAAGTGTTGAGGACAGACGTCAGGTAAAGTCTAAATTTTCACCAGAACATCTCTTTTGTGATCTAAATAAATCTGAACTAAATTTTTAGAAATTAGGACTAATGCCTTACGTGTCCCGAAGGAAGCTCTAATGAGTTAGTGATGATTCTTGCATAATCTGCTCTTATTGTATCCATTATATGTTAATTCCATCAGAGATCCAGGATTTATTGTATCACCTGACTACTTATAAACAAACATTTAAATTACTTTCAGAACTGCACTTTCGACAGTTATTTTTAAAATTTTTAATATACTGAAGGCAGCTTTTTTTATTTAGATTACACTAAACGTACAAAATCTACAAATAACTCTTTGTGTCTCAAAGTGATTTACTATTATGAGAAGTGATTTTTAGGGAAAAAAACAATCAGTCATTGATCAACAAGAAACTCAATCTACAACAAAAACATTTTCTTGACAATCTGTCATCTAATCAATCATCTTGTTAATATTCAACATTTACAACAAAAACAGCAAAGAGTGGAGCAACAGAAGGAAATGCAAAGCAAAGATCTTGGAAGCCTTCCCACAGTTATACCAGGCTCACCGGGTTTAAGAAATGTGACACACTTTACAACTCCATGCCGATTTTGGACAGCCATTCTTCCTGTATATGATGTCTGGGGGGCACTCATGTCTCTCAGAACTGTGACCACTGCTGCAGCCTAACAGCCAGAGTGAGGAGAGACAGGGAGTCACAGCTCAGAATGATGCTGTTGGGCAAGGCTATGCAATTTTCAGAGCCCCAACAGCTGCCTCAAGCCCAGTCTGAAACATCTAAGAGGAGGGCTGTCTCCCCACTATCTTCCTCCCACGAAGGACTCAGTGGTAGAGGAAGGCCAAATCCAGGAGGAGGCCGCTGACCCACAAGCTTTGCTGGCTGACAGTTCCTCCTCTTCACCTGATGAAGCGGTGATATCTGCTGGGGATGGGTCAGCAGGAGACTCAAAACAATTTCAAGAACTTTTTTAAACGGTAGCCGCTAGTCAAGAAGTTCCCCTCCAGGAAGTGCAGGAGAAGCAGCATATGCTCCTTAAAATACTCCAGCCTACGGTTCGTGGGAAAATCTCCCTATCTATTGACGAGGTGATAGTGGAAGCATCAGACAAGACATAGCAAACCCCTGCCTCCATTCAGCCAACCAGCCGAGAGGGCAAACAGGAAGTATTTAGTTCCTGCTAAGGATATGTACTTCCTGTTCTCACACCTGCAGCCAAACTCCCTCATCATTGAAGCAGCCCAGCACAGGGCTAAGTTTCCACAGTTCAAAGCAACGGCTAATGACAAGAACCAAAGGTTGGATCTTTTTGGTCAGAAAATTTATTCCTCTTTCACTTTCCAGCTGAGGATTGTGAACTACTCAGCTTTACTAGCTAATCATGATTTTGACAGTTACTCCAAACTGGCAGAACTGATGGCAAAAGACCGATCCTAAGAACTAACAGTCATGAAGGCCACACAATTGCCCTTATGGCACTCACTAGTCACCGGGCTCCCGTGGCATTTCCCCAGAACCCAAAATGCCATGCGGAGCCTGGGATCAGCTGAGGAGTCCCAGCTGACCCCGGGTTTCTAGCAGCATGGTGAGGACTCTTGTGCATTTCAAAGAAGGCATCTGCGTGCAGCCCAGAGTCGGCAAGACCTCCCGTTGGCCCCGGGCTGTACTGAGTTCTGCATTCCTCTTTTGAAATGTACAAGAGCCCCAACAGGGGCTCTTTCGCATTCCTCCTTTGACATGTACAAGTACCTATCGACTAGTCAATTAACTGTATTTTAACATCCTTAGTACAGTCCTGCCCTTTGGACTATCCTTTGCCCCCAAGGTTTTCTCAAAGGTTCTTGCAGTGGCTGCAGCCTACCTCTGCAGGCAGGGAGTTATCACTTTTCCCTATTTAGATGATTGCCTTATAAAAGGACAATCCTGCCAACATGGTTCACAGAACCAGACAGTTATTCAGTCAGCTAGGCTTTCTCATAAATGAACAGAAATCCACATTCGAACCTGCTCAAGCCATAGAGTTCTTTGGAGCTCCTGGATTCAGTATCAGCTCAAGCATACTTATCTCACCATCATTTCATGATTCTATCCTCAAGCCCTTCCACTACAGTTCTTATCTGTTTCCAGGTCATGGGTCATATGGCTGTAACTACATATGTAGTTCAACACACTCACTTGCATTTCCATTCTCTCCAGCATTGGCTTGTATCTGTCTGTCCCATCCTGCCACCCTTTGCACAAGTCCATAACTGTTCCTTGAGACCGTCTCACCTCACTTCAGTAGTGGGCATCCCCAGTCAACCTCCTTGCTGGAGTCCCTTTTCACTAACCTGAGTCCTCAGGCCAGATCACAACTGTTGTTTCCCTATTGGTTTGGGGAACTCATCCACAACCTCACGTGGTTCAAGGTAGGTGGTCACCACAGGAGGCCAGATTGCATCTCAACCTTCTCGAGCTCAGAGCTGTAAGGAACACCTGTATCCACTTTACTCCCAACATCCGCAAGCGGACGTTCTCACGGGCAACATGACCACAATGTTTTATATAAAGAGACAGGGGAGTACACGTTCCTGCTCATTGTATACGGAGGCAATTCTCCTATGGAACTGGTGCATTTGATATCAGGTCACACTCCTTGTGGCATTGTACGTACCCGAGGTGAACAATACTATGGCAATTCCCTCAGCCACAATTTCTCCACGGATCACAAGTGGGAAATTCATCCTCGGGTCCTCACTTCAATTTTCCGGCGATGGAGTTTCCCACCAAGAGATCTGTTTGCATCACACCTCAATGCCAAGTGCCCCCAGTTTTGCTCTCGTGGGAGTCTGGGCAAAGGATCTATGGGGGATGCCTTCTTGGTGACATGGGATGCACCACTTCACTACGGCTTTCCCCTTGACCCTCTTAACCTGAGGGTTCTGCACAAGATCCATTTGGATGGCACTCAAGTCATCTTGATAGCTCCTTTGTGATCCAGGCAGACCTGGTTTCCATCCTCCATCACACGTCTCTTCTACTGCCATACCCTTTTCCAGACTGCCACAATCTATTCTCTTGGGGTCACAGGACAATCCTGCACCCCCAACCCCATACTCTTCACCTAAACACCTGGCTTCTATCAGGTTCCATGATTCCTGTTTCAAACAGGAGGATGTTTTCCTACATAGCAGGAGGCTCTCCACTCACACAGCCTGCTTCTGCAAATGGCTACGTTTGTCTTCCTGATGCCTGCAGAGACAGATTGACCCTTGCGTCTCTCCACTTCATATCCTCCTCAATTATATTTTCAAACAAAAAACTGGAAGCTTATCCATTTAATCTATAAGGGTTCATTTGGCAACAATTACAGCCTTTCATGAACCAGTTGAAGGAGTTTCTATCTTCCTGCACCCGATTACAAGAAGGTTCCTTAAGGGTTTTCAGAACTCTTATTCCTCTTAGAGGGTCCCAGTGCCTGCATGGGATATAAACCTAATCTTCGATTCCCTGATGCAGTCTCCTTTTGAGCTTATGGAGACTTACTCCCTTCCATTTTTCTTTATCAGGGTAACATTTCTGGTCACAATTACCTCTGCCAGGAGGGTCAGTGAGATCGGGGCTCTGATTGTCGACCCACCTTACAGATTTTGCAAAAGACAGAGATACTTTATGACCTCATCCTACTTTTCTACCAAAAGTATGTACTTCATTCCATATCAATGAACCCAGTGTGTTACCTGCTTTCTACCCAAAGCCATGTGTCTCCCCTCAGATGCTATTCTACATACTTTGGATGTTTGAGCTCTTGCTTTTTACGTAGACTGAACGTGAGATTTCTGTAGGTCTCAGCATCTTTTTGTTTCTATCACAGAACACTTGAAGGGTATGCAAGTCTCCATACAACGCATCTGCAATTGGATATCTTTATGTATAGTGAGATGGTATGCTTTGTGAAGACTTTGCCAGTTCCTCCAAGAGCACATTTCATCTGTGCTACTGCATCCACAGTATTTCTTTATAATGTTGCCCTCAAGGGTATTTACCAGGCAGCCACCTGGTAGCCAAGCATACTTTTGCTAAACATTATGCCTATTTCAATTACCATCTCATGATGCATTGACCACAGCGGTCCTATCCTCGGCCATCAAGTGGTGAGACTGAAGCCCATCGCCCAGATCGGTCAATGCTTTATAGTTACCAACCATGGAGAACCCATGGGGACACGTTCGAAGAAGAAAAGTAAGTTCCTCACCCTGTGCAGTACTGACTGTTGTTTGAGATGTTTATCCCCATGGGTCCTCTACAACTCACCCTCTTCCCCTCTGCTTTGGAGTACCTGTTTACTTGGGCATAGACAGGGAACTGAAGGAAGATCGAGCTGCGTGCGTAAGGCACCTTTCACGCATGCGTGGCCCAACTGACAACTGCTTTGAAAAGCTCCAATTTCCGGCTCCGGGATGATCTGTCACCCAACAGTGGAGCATCCATAGGGACATACATCTTGAAGAATAATCATTACTGCACAGGGTGAGGAACTTGCTTTCACTTCTCTATCCCTTAAAACCAAAGGTAAGATAGGTCTATCTTATTTAAATTATTGTAAAAGGATTCTTATCAACAAATATTTAATCTGTTAACATGAGTGTTCTGTCAAGGATAAGGGCTTGTCTCTGTGAGGGGTGAAGAAGGAAATTGTTATGGTGAAATAACAATAACCATAATAACAGCCCATGTGAATATAGTAGTCCAGAAAAAAGTGACTTTATTTCAGAGTAATTGTATGTTTATGTGGAATGCCACATGTCATCAGAGGTTTGGGATAGTCACACTGCTGAAACGGGGGACTGGTAATTTTTGCAAGTAATTTTTCTTGTGTGTTCCCTGAGAGAATGTCTTTGCTTTTATGATGCCCCTTGAAAGCTCATCACCTAATAAACTCTCCTGTTAGTCTTTAAAGTGCTACATAACTGCTTTTTTTGGTTTTGCTTTTATTGTAACCTTAACCTTCCCATGTTACTTTTAGGTAGAGGATGAAACGGTTTTACATAACATTCCTTACATGGGAGATGAAGTTCTTGATCAGGATGGAACCTTTATTGAAGAATTGATCAAAAACTATGATGGAAAAGTACATGGAGACAGAGGTGAGTCTAACACACCATGTATATCTGTCACTTCCTCCTACCTAAACATGATTAACAGCTGCTTATGTAGAAATTAGTTTTAGTGTACGTTTTTGTTTGAGTTAAGTATCAAAATTGAAGTCTTATTCCTGAAGATATACTATTTACTGTATTCTCTATTATCCCCCTGTGCCATGCCAAATAGCGAGTATAACAATCGTTCTTAACTTTTGTATTTGTATATGGATTAATATGTTTGCAGTAGCTTGAAAATATAAAATTAATCTTCACACCAGTCTACAGAGGTGAAATAGTGAGGGTGACTTTGTTGCCTATATATACAGTTAATTATTGTAAAAGCTGGGGTTGAAAGCAAGAAAGTTCATGGTCTTGCAGTTAGGCCACTAAAATATACTATCTCTTAAGTCCACTTTTCCTAGCATATGGAAGCTCCCCCCCCCCCCCCCCACCAAATAAAAAGGCAAAGCTGTGGTGATAACACTTGCAAATGAGGATGGGCGGTCAAGGCAGTTAAAATGTTTTCTTCTGCAAGGAGGAAATGACTTTTTTCTGTGACTAATGTGGATGTTTGGGTTTCTAATAACATTTGTCTCCCTTTAGGTAAAACCGTCCCTAGTTCTGTCCTTTTATCAGTATTTTGCATAGTGTTTTAATGTGTAGAGTGCTCTGTAATTCAGTAACTCCTTGCTTAATGTTGCTCGGTTATTATTTCATTGTTACATGGCTTATCTGTTAGAGCACATACTCATTTAAAGATACGTAATGCTTGCTTATGTTGTTTGGCCGACTACTTGCAGGATTTTCTGGAAAAGCAGGCTGCCTTTATTGGGGCTTGGAACCAGAATAGGCTGGCAACGCCCCTATCTTCCCAACAGCTCCCCTAAGTTCCCTGTAAAGTACTATATGTGGCTAGACAGCTGCCAGTAGCAGTTCTGTTGCCTCTCCCCCCACTTCTGTGTTTCTCCTTGCCCTCTGCCTTCAAGCTGCTCGTGGGAGCTCCCTGCTTGCTGTGTGTTGGAGGAGGGGAAAGTGGAGAGGGGTGCTGATGTGAGGATGTCACCCTTTACCTGATCAAGCCCTCTTACTTTATGCCTCATCTCCACAAAACAGGTCTGTTGTTTCCTCCCTCCTTGTCCCGGCCATGCTGCCTTGTAAGTGTGTAAGGCGACTTTAAGAACAAAGTGTTAATCTTTGAGGGTTCACATAGTGCTAGTTTGTCATTTAGTAGCAAGACATTCCCTGGGAAATATTCCATCCTCTGGCTTTATGAACTCAACCAAGCTTCACAATCATAATTTCTGTGTACAGTATTAAATTGTTTAAAATTGTTTAAAACTTGTACTGTACATGTATATACTGTATTTTCTCTGCAGAAAACATTTCCCTGAAACCTAACCCTCCCTATTTACATAAATTCTTGGAAACTGGATTTGCTTAGCATTGTTTCACTTAAAGTAGCATTTTTCAGGAACATAATTACTAAGTTTAGCGAGAAGTTACTGTAGTATTTTTCTTCTTTCACTTCCAGGAGTATTTAGCTGGGGAGTTGATCCATTAGCTGTGATGTCTTCTGCCTCTCTTAGTTTTTTACTATTCTTGTAACAAAGTTTCCTTTCATATTTGATTTCTACTAAATCCTAAGAGCAGAGCCTCAGCTTGTGGGGTAAAGATGTATTCAGTGGCTCTTCTCCCATAGTAAATTCCTTGTATGATCCACTGGTTTCACAGCTGTTAAGCCTTCTTTCTCTCTCTCCCTTCCTCTTTTTGTTACCCAGTAATGTCTTGAAAGCTGCTCTTTGGTAGTACTTCAGGTTAATACTGAAGTACTACCAAAGAATTTGAAAGTGGAAGGCAGCTTGGGTGAAAGTGATCATGAAATCATAGGGTACGTCTAGACTACAGGCTTTTGTCGACAGAAGTTTTGTTGACAGATACTGTCGACAAAGCTTCTGTCGACAAAGAGCGTCTGGACTACTTCCAGTTCTGTTGACAAAGCAAGCCGCTTTGTCGACATGACAGTGTAGACGCAAAGGACAGTGTAGATGCAATAACACCTTCTGTAGGTAGAACTCTGTCGACAAAAGGCGTTATTCCTCGTAGAATGAGGTTTACAGCCGTCGACAAAACTGCTGAATTCTGTCGACGTTATGTTGACAGAACTCAGCGGCAGTGTAGACGCAGGTATAGTTTTGTTGACAAAAGTGGACTTTTGTCAACAAAACCCTGTAGTCTAGACACACCCCATAGGCTACATCAAGACTGGCATGATTTTCCGCAAATGCTTTTAATGGAAAAGTGTTTCCATTAAAAGCATTTGCGGAAGAGAGCGTCTAGATTGGCACGGATGCTTTTCCGCAAAAGCACTTTTTGCGGAAAAGCGTCCGTGCCAATCTAGACGCAGTTTTGCGCAAGAAAGCCCCGATCGCCATTTTCGCGATTGGGGCTTTTTTGCGCAAAACAATACCGCGTTGTCTACACTGGCTCTCTTGCGCAGAAGCATTTTGCACAAGAGGGCTTTTGCCCAAACGGGAGCAGCATAGTATTTCCACAAGAACACTGACAATCTTACATGAGATCGTCCGTGTTCTTGCGGAAATTCAAGCGGCCAGTGTAGACAGCTGGCAAGTTTTTCTGCAAAAGCAGCTGCTTTTGCGGAAAAACTTGCCAATCTAGACGCAGCCATAGAGTTCACAATTCTAAGGAAGGGTAGAAGGGAGAACAGCATAGAGACAGTGGATTTCAGGAAGGCAGATTTTGGTAAGCTCAGAGAGCTGATAGGTAAGGTCCCATGGGAATCAAGACTGAGAGGGGAAAAACAACTGAGGAGAGTTGGCAGTTTTTCAAAGGGACATTAAGGGCCCAAAAGCAAGCTATTCTGCAACGTAGGAAAGATACAAAATATGGCAAAAGACCGCCTTAGCTTGACCACGAGATCTTGCATGGTCTAAAAATAAAAAAGGAGTCATATTAAAAAATGGAAACTAGGACAAATTAAAAAGGATTAATATAGGCAAACAACACAGGAATGCAGGGGAAAGATTAGAAAGGCAACAGTACAAAATGATCTCAAACTAGCTACAGGAATAAAAGGAAACAAGACAACTTTTTATAAATACATTAGAAGCAAGAGGAAGATCAAGGACAGGGTAGGCCCACTGCTCAGTGAGGAAGGAGAAACAGTAACAGGAAACTTGGAAATGGCAGAGATGCTTAATGACTTCAGACTTCTCGGTGAAGACGGAAACAAAGAAGGAATGCCTAGCATAGTGAATTCTAAACCTACCCCCTTCCCACTAGCCGATACAGTAAAAAAAAAAAAACAAGTAAAAATTACCTAGAAAAGTTAGATGCCTGAAAGTCACCAGAGCCTGATGAAATGCATCCTAGAATACTCAAGGAGCTGACAGAGGAGGTATCTGAGCCTCTAGCTATCATCTGTGGAAAATCATGGGAGACCGAAGAGATTGCAGAAGACTGGAAAAGGGCAAATCTTGTTTCCCTTTTTACAGAGGGGAATTATAACAACCCAGGAAACTACGGACCAGTTAGTTTAACTTCTGTCCCAGGGAAGATAATGGAGCAAGTAATTAAGAAAATCATATGCAAACACTTGGAAGGTAATAAAGTGATAGGGAATAGCCAGCATGGGTTTGTGAAGAACAAGTCATGCCAAACTAATCTGATAGCTTTCTTTGATAGGATAACGAGCCTTGTGGATAAGGGAGAAGCGGTGGATATCATGTATCTAGACTTTAGTAAGGCATTTGAGACGGTCTCGCATGATATTCTTATTGATAAACTAGGCAAATATAACTTAGATAGGGCCACGATAAGGTGGGTGCATAATTGGCTGGATAACCGTAGTCAGAGAGTTGTTTTTAACGGTGCTAAATCCTGCTGGAAAGGGATAACAAGTGGAGTTCCACAAGGGTCTGTTTTGGGAATGATGTAGATTTTGGGATAGAGAGTACGCTTATTAAGTTTGCAGATGATACCAAACTGGGTGGGGTTGCAACTTCTTTGGAGGATAAGGACATAATTCAAAATGACCTTAGCAAGTTAGAGAAATGGTCAGAGGTAAACAGGATGAAGTTTAATAAAGAGAAATGCAAAGTGCTCCACTTAGAAAGGAACAATCAGTTCCATACATACAAGATGGGAAGCGACTGTCTAGGAAGGAGCATGGCGGAAAGGGATCTAGGGGTCATAGTGGACCACAAGTTGAATATGAGTCAACAGTGTGATGCTGTTGCAAAAAAAGCAAATATGATTCTAGGTTGTATCAACAGGTGTGTTGTAAGCAAAACTCGTGAAGTCATTCTGCCGCTCTACTCTGCACTAGTTAGGCCTCAGCTGGAGTACTGTGTCCAGTTCTGGGCGCCACATTTCAAGAAAGATGTGGAGAAATTGGAAAGGGTACAGAGAAGAGCGACAAGAATGATTAAAGGTCTAGAGAACATGACCTACGAAGCCAGGCTTCATGAACTGAGCTTGTTTAGTTTGGGGAAAAAAGAAGATTAAGGGGGGACATGATAGCGGTTTTCAAATATCTAAAAGGGTGTCACAAGGAGGAAGGAGAAAATTTGTTCCTCTTGGTTTCTGAGGACAGGACAAGGAGTAATGGGCTTAAAGTGCAGCAAGGGAGGTTTAGATTGGACATTAGGAAAAAATTCCTAACTGTCAGGGTGGTCAAATATTGGAATAAATTGCCAAGGGAGGTGGTGGAATCTCCCTCTCTGGAGATATTTAAGAACAGGTTAGATAGACATCTGTCAGGGATGGTGTAGACGGAGTTTGGTCCTGCCTTGAGGGCAGGGGGCTGGACTCGATGACCTCTCGAGGTCCCTTCCAGTCCTATGATTCTATGAAATCAAGTCAAACCAATCTGAGGGTATGTCTACACTGCCACCCTAGTTCGAACTAGGGTGGCTAATGTAGGCATTCGAAGTTGCAAATGAAGCCCGGGATTTAAATATCCTGGGCTTCATTTGCATCTTGCCGGGTGCTGCCATTTTTAAATCCCCCTTAGTGCGGACTCTGTGCCCGCGGCTACACGCGGCACGGAGTAGGTACTGTAGTTCGAATTAGGCTCTCCAACTTGATTTTCATGCAGACCTGCACCTGGGTCCGCATGTGGCCTCTGGTGGCCAGGCTGGCAGCCATGCGGCTGTAGATGTCCGCCTTCCCGTGCCTAGTGTGGAGATCATGGATGCTGAAGACCTCCCTCCAAACCTTGATGAGGTCCGCGATCTCCACACTAGACCAGGCGGACGCTCGCCTTTTGCGGCCCCGGGCAGGATCCTATGAGCTGCCAGCCTGGTCCTAGGAAGAGGTGGAGGGCTGGGTGGCAGCGGGTGGCTGGCTCATCCCGTGCCAAGTGCAGGGTCTGCTGGCTGGATGCTGGCAGGCTTGCAACTGGCATGGGCACTGTGGGCACACCGTGCCCCTTTAAGCGCTCCGGGGCTGGTAGGGGGGGTAGAAGAGTTTCCCTGGTTTGGCCCAGAGTGGCCACTAGGGCAACCTGGGAAGGGCTAGCCTCCAACTAGTTTGAATTGAGTGGCTACACAGCCCTTAATTCGAACTAGGCGTTACTCCTTATAGAATGAGGTTTTCCTAGTTCGAATTAAGTGCTCCACTATTTCGAATTAAATTTGAAATAGCGGTTTGCATGTGTAGCCCCTATTAAAGTTAATTCGTACTAACGACTGTTAGTTCAAATAAACTTTGTAGTGTAGACCAGTGTTTCCCAAATGGTGCTCCGCGGAACCCTGGGGTTCCGTGAAGCGAACGTAAGGGTTCCGCGAGAACCCGAACACTCCCCTCCCCCCGCCCATAAAGAGACAGAGGAGCCCGGCGCGCAAAGACACTGGCTCCTTCCCCGCTTCCCTTTCAGACATCTCCCACGTCCCCCGCTGCCGCTCTGCTTTTACCACTGGACCTAGCAGCAGCAACAGCTGCTTGTCCCGCTTCTGCCCGATCAACCCAAGATCCCTCTCCCGTGTCCCCTGCTGCCGCTGTGCTTTTATCACCGGACCTAGCAGCAACAAGAGCTGCTTGTCCCGCTTCTGCCCGATCAACCCAAGATGACGAGGTGGATCCAATCAGGGAGGATGAGGCCCACTTCTAGTAGCTGATCTGGAGGTGTGAATTCCAAGAGAGCAGAAGCTGCTTTTGTAGTTAGCAAGCCATTCACAGTCTTTGTTTAATCCAGAGTTGATTGTGTCAAACTTGAAGATGAACTGTAGCTCAGCAGTTTCTCTTTGAAATCTGGTCCTGAAGTTTTTTTGCTGCCGGATGGTTACCTTGCAACAAACCTCGGTGCCAACTCTGCCCACATATATACACCAGCAACACCATCACAGGACCTAACCAGATCAGCCATACTGTCATTGGTACATTCTCCTGCACATCTACCAACATAATATATGCCATCATGTGCCAACAATGCCCCACTGCTATATACATCGGCCAAACTGGACAGTCCCTACGTAAAAGAATCAATGGACACAAATCTGATATTAGGAATGGCAACATACAAAAACCTGGGAACACTTCAATCTCCCTGGACACACAATTGCAGATCTAAAGGTAGCCATCCTGCAGCAAAAAAACTTCAGGACCAGACTTCAAAGAGAAACTGCTGAGCTACAGTTCGTCTTCAAGTTTGACACAATCAATTCTGGATTAAACAAAGACTGTGAATGGCTTGCTAACTACAAAAGCAGCTTCTGCTCTCTTGGAATTCACACCTCCAGATCAGCTACTAGAAGTGGGCCTCATCCTCCCTGATTGGATCCACCTCGTCATCTCCAGCCTGATTCTGGCCTGCATATTTGTACCTGCCTCTGGATATTTCCACTACATGCATCTGGCGAAGTGGGTCTTTGCCCACGAAAGCTTATGCTCCTACACTGCAGTTAGTCTATAAGGTGCCACAGGACTCCTTGCCGCTCTTCCAGTCCTAGTATTCTATGATTCTATGACTACTGAAATATCTGGGAAAGGTAAGCCCTCTGGCTGGAACTCTGAGGAGGAAGTAAGCACCACTTTTACAAGCACTTAGTGTGCTACTCATTAAATAAAATATTTGTTCAACAAAGGAGTATTTGATGCTGTTTCTGTATGGAAGCCCTTTTCAGAATACCTGTGTTGATACCTTCTTTCTTTGTCTTATGCAGAGAAGACCGTGGCTCTTTCTCTGTGGATGTTTCAACAGGCTTAGAAATACAGTTGGCATTAAGAGCTGTAGCTGTTTTTGGGAGGAAAGAACTCACTAAACCAAGATATTGACAACCCAGATGAATGTCATATAATGGTTTCCCCTTTGAAAATATCTACCTTCATAGCCTGAGCTTAGGATAAATTACTCTGGCATACTTCTTTGGTAGGTGGTGTGGATGATTGGGGAGAGGATAACAGTGAACTACCAACCACTTCCCTTTGAATCACCCAGCCAGTTCGGTCCTTTTATCTTGTAGGAAGTGTGACTTTACTAGAACTTTATTTTTCTGTTCCTGTTCGCTGGCAAAATGATTTATATTCTCTCTCTTGGATGGTATAGAGAAATTTGGGGAAAAAAATCTCTCAAAATTAACAATTAAGAAATTGTTGATGCCCATTCATCCTCCTGCTGAGCACCTCCTGTCTTGTACTGAGTTTG
This sequence comes from Pelodiscus sinensis, assembly GCF_049634645.1. Classification (NCBI taxonomy): domain Eukaryota; kingdom Metazoa; phylum Chordata; order Testudines; family Trionychidae; genus Pelodiscus; species Pelodiscus sinensis. The sequence continues at coordinate 160,895,345 of NC_134712.1, forward strand.
TAGATTATCATGTGCTCTGAGCACAGCATCTAATAACTAAACATGTAACATGTTTGTTTTAAAAATCTGAAATATGGGTAGAAATAAATACTTTGTGTGCACTTTCCTTCTTTTTTGGTTCATTTCCAATCTTGCCGAACTTCAGAATGCGGCTTTATCAATGATGAGATATTTGTGGAGCTGGTAAATGCACTTGGTCAATATAGTGACGATGAAGACGATGATGATGGAGATGACAATCCTGATGAGCAAGATGAAAAACAGAAAGACCGAGAAGGCAGCAGAATGGGTATGTCAGTCCAGTGGATTTTATTATAACAGTTTTTCCTGTATTTATTTCCTCAGTACAGGCAGTCCCCGAGTTACGCGGATCCGACTTATGTCGGATCCGCAGTTACGAATGGGGTTTTTCTCGCCCTGGAGGATGGGAGCGGCGGGACGCCCAGATGCGCCACGGTACCGCCGCCCACGTCCTCCGGGGCGAGAAAAGCTGCTCCGTGTCTCCCTGGTCTGCTGGGGGGGGAGCCCCACCCAGCAGACCAGGAAGATGCTGAGAAAAGCTGCGGAGCACGCGGGCAGCGGGACAGCCCAGACGCGCTGCGGCTGTCCCGCTTCCGGCATCCTCCGAGGCTTTGCTCTCAGTCTTCCTGGTCTGCCCGCGTGCTCCGCGGCTTTGCTTCACGTCTTGCTGGTCTGCTGGAGACCAGCAGACCAGGGAGACAGGGAGCAAAGCCTCAGAGGACGCCGGCAGCGGGACAGCGGCACCAGCAGACCAGGGACATGCGGAGCAAAGCCGTGGAAGACCCGGGCAGCGGGACCACGGTGCGTCTCGGTCCGCCGCCCGCGTCTCCCTGGTCTGCTGGGGGGGGGGGGGGGGCCACAGCTAGTGCGCCGCCCTCCCCCCTCCCCCCCCCAGCAGACCAGGCTTTTCTCAGGACGCCTGTGGTAGAGCAGCTGGGGCACTGCCGGTTGGTCCTGCAGCGCCGCTCTGGGCACTACTGGACCAACCCGGCAGCACCCCAGCTGCTCTGCCCCAGGCGTCCTGATTCAGCTGCTGCTGGTCAGTTTCAGCAGCGGCTGAATCAGGACGCCTCGGGCAGAGCAGCTGGGGTGCTGCTGGGTTGGTCCAGTAGTGCCGAGGAGTGGCGCTACTGGAGCAACCCAGCAGCACCCCAGCTGCTCTGCCTCAGGCGTCCCCAAGTCAGCCGCTGCTGAAACTGACCAGCACTGACTACAGGAAGCCCGAGGCAGCGTTGCTCTGCCCCGGGCTTCCTGGAATCAGCCGCTGATCAGTTTCAGCAGCAGCTGACTTGGGGGACGCCTGAGGTTCTTAAGTTGAATCTGCATGTAAGTTGGAACTGGCGTCCAGATTCAGCCTGTTGAAACTGATCAGCGGCTGATTCCAGGAAGCCTGGGGCAGAGCAACTCTGCCTCAGGCTTCCTGTAGTCAGCCGCTGGTCAGTTTCAGCAGCGGCTGAATCTGGACACCAGTTCCAACTTACATACAGATTCAACTTAAGAACAAACCTACAGTCCCTATCTTGTACGTAACCAGGGGACTGTCTGTACATGGATGAGAAGTCCGTTTTTGTTTTGTTTGTGTTCAGTGCAGTTAACAATATCATTTCTTCTAGTGATTTCATGTGTCCATTCTGCTTCAGGGGTGCATGTCTAGTGCACTGTGGGAGGCTTTTCCTCAACGTTGTGCATTGAGGCAGCATATATGCTGTATGCTGTCTTGTGCCAATGTGCAGTGGTGTAAAGGGCAGAGCCATTCCTGATTCCGCTTGATGGTTCTTAACTACTCATGATGGTTATTGAGTGTGTTATCTTGCTATTGCAAGCTTTTCTTAAATTGTCGATTTTTATAGATACTTGGTTTTCTCCATAGTTTTAGTGTTAGGTGCTTCTAGTCAAAGTGGTTTTTTTTTTTAAAGTGTTTTCTTTATATTTTTGTTCTCATTGCTGGGCAGCAGTACTGGTGCTGGTATATGCCTCGGTCGCTGGATCTCAAAACCTCCTGTTCTCTCAAGAAACCAATGCCAACGAACGACCTGCCCTCCAGTTTCATGAAGTGTCATTGAATCATGCTTCAGGAATTAATGCCAAATTTGCAGGGACTTTAAATATAGAACCAAGAAAGATAAGGAATCCGGACGTAAATTTCTTCTGATTGAGGCCTTGTACCTATCATCAGAACCACACTGCTCGGAGCAGATATCAAAAACATGATATCTTCTCCTATTTTGGCTGTATCCCAATGCTTGTCATCTTTCTGGTACCAAGGAAGAAGCACTGGAAGGTGGTCTTGAAATATTCAGAATATGGAAGATTGAGTTCCCTGGCACCGAAGTCTAGCAAGCATGCTGAGAAAGGGAGTAAAATACACTTGACACCAAGGCTTTGCTGTCCCTCGAAAAGGCAGGCAAGCATGCAGCAGAAGCAGAGAAACGACTATCTTGTGGAGGGGTGGGGGTGAGGTGTCTCTTTGTGAGTTTCTCTGCAAGGCTTCTGCACCAACACTCAGAAGAAACTGGTGACCCCAAAGCCCTGCCTGAAGTGATTCCGGGTTGCCTTTTATGCAAGAGATAGTCCAAGCAGTCTGGATGCTCTCTTTTGAAAAAGCGATGTGCTTTTTTCGATGTGCTTTTTGTGTGGATGATCTCTTTCGGAAGAAGTTTTTTCCAAAGATCTCTTCCGAAAAAAGGTATTTCCAAAAGAAGCCTGCAGTCTAGACAGCTTCAGGCGGGCCGTCTGGCCCTAGGCCAGTTGGCCAGAGACCCACTCTAAGTGCAGCTCCTGGTATTGGGCTTGATACCGAGCAGGTGAATCTCCCTTTGGAGATATCAGAGGAGGCTCCACCACATGCAGCCTTGTTTTCATCTTCTTCATTACGTGACAGAGCAGGTGCTCCCTTGACTCCCCTGATGATTATCGAGCCCTTTGGGACTGTTTAAAGAGAATGACTTACACTTTGGCTATCCACGTGGAAATAGAGGCTTCAACCGACTGATGTTTTAGCCACTGTAGACCTCCTCCAGTGGTGCTTCCGTTTACTTAACCTATTCTGGAGACCACTAAAGTGCACTAACAGACTCCATCTTCCCTTTTTCACTGCAAAACAGGCTGAGTGCAGGTTTTATGTTTCCTCACAGGTGTGGAGCATTGACTCACTCACTCCCTTCTGGCATCAGTGGTGTTCTCGGTTGCCATTCAGAGTTTGCGAGGGTCAGCAGACATATATCCCGTAACAAATAACATAATAACCCTTGATCTTTGTCAGAAAATGTTATTGAATAGTTGGCTTGCGGCTGAGGATTGCTAATCACCAGGCATTGCTGGGGTGCTACCTCTGTGATAGCTGAAAGTTTTAAGGACTGATTGCTAGAGGACAAGAGGGGAAGAATTCCTTGCTATGGTGGTTGAAAGGAAGTTGGTGCTCAGTACCTTGCTTTAGATGAATTTTGCTTCTGACTAGTGGTTACCATTTCAACGCACACATTAGTGGCTCTAGTTAATCAGGTCTTCCTGAAGATAACCAATCAAGCATTCATGATCTTCCTTTTTGAGGGGCTGTCATTGTTCTCCATGCAGACTAATAACAAGCTGAATAGCCTCAAGGACTCCAGGACTACCCTCAGATGTTAGGGCATTTATACATCTGTACTAAAAAACAGCAGTCACACCACTTTCCATCATTTACACCTTGACACCAGAATTTATTTAGGAAAAAGGGCGGAGGTTATAGGAGGAGACCACCCTCTCCACCTTCTTTTACACTAACACCCAGTTTGTCTAGACAACTTGGGAGTTTTGAGCAACCATTTTGTTGTTTGTCAAGGACTGCTTTGCTGTAAGCATGGTGGAATTAGGATACAAGTTTCAGTATGTTTCTGTTGCTCCCCTCTCCATCTTTCCTGTCCCTTTTTTTCAGGGACCACTCTTACAAAGAAGTTCTCCTTTAGAAGATCTACTCTAGTTGGAAGTTTCTCAGATTTTCAGAGGATAGAGATTTTATACCTGCTATTTCTTGATCCCAAAAGCATACTAGATTTGCCACAGTTCTTAATCTAACTTTTCTGAAATTATAAACCAAAATCTTAAGATTTTTTTAAAATTATTTGCTTTGTAATTTAGGTTGTTGGTCAGCTTTTTTCATCCTTAAATATTTATATAACTGATACATTTACAAGTAGATTAACATTTATTAATCTATGTGCGAAATACCAAAGAAGCAGCTATTATTCAGAAAATATTTCTTGTTAATCTTCATATTTTTCTGCTTCTCTTTGCAGACAAAGAGAGCCATCCACCTCGAAAGTTTCCTTCTGACAAGATATTTGAAGCCATTTCCTCAATGTTTCCGGACAAGGGTACAGCAGAGGAATTGAAAGAGAAGTAAGATTTAATTTCTTAAGAAGTGTTAGTGCATTGCATAATGTGCAGAGTTGGATTTCTGTATCATCTAGAAAAGAGATATAGTTTAGGGGCTGGGAGCTATACAGAAGTGAGAATTCCCCCCCCCCCCCCCCAAAAAACCCAAACCAAAACCCTCACTGACCTAGCTCCCAAGGAAGAAGTAGAAAAAAGAGATGCAACTCCCTCGTGCAATTCAGAGCACCAAGGTTTCCCTTGCACGCTCCGGCCCCGGGGAGCAGTAGTGCGAGGAACTGGCTTTTAAGCCGGCTCCCCATGTGTGCTTTCCTCCCTGGCCTCTCCCCCAGTTGCCTCCCACAGAGGCTTCAGGGTGGAGGCAGTTGGGACCTGGTACACACGTGAAGCCGGTTTTCCAGCAGACTCCCCTCTCATACTGTCTTTTGCGGAGCTGCCTCCTTCCTGTTCTGCTGCCTCTGCACCTGATTCCCTGCATGTAATTTTCAGTGGTTACACATTTAGAAAAACAAATGTTTAACATCCCTATCGAAAAGTAAACACATCCCTCTCCTGTGTTCCACCTGCCTCTCCCAGGATTAATAAGTAGAGTTACTTCCATGCCTTTTAATGTTGTCATTATTGATATACTTTAAAAGCAAAATTATGTAAATCAAATATTATGTAGTTTGCTTTAGTATTACAGAGCAAAGATAACGTCACATTTTTGTTAAGAAAAATCATGTAATACAATATTTTTAAGCAGGCAGAGTTCATTGCAGGTATCTGGTGTCAGACTTTTCTTGGTTACACCGGTAAGTCCAGAATAGACGCACTGAAATCAGGAGTTACTTTGGATTTACAGTGGTGATACAGCAAAACGTGACCCTTTATGAATAGAATAAACAATGTTTTTTATTTACTTTGCTTTTGAAGATACAAAGAACTCACAGAGCAGCAGCTTCCTGGAGCTCTTCCTCCTGAGTGCACACCAAACATAGATGGACCAAATGCAAAATCTGTTCAGAGGGAGCAGAGTCTACACTCCTTTCATACACTCTTCTGTAGGCGCTGTTTTAAATATGATTGCTTCTTACATCGTAAGTTCAATAGCCTTTTTGTAAATCTGCATTTCATTTTAGGAGACTGTAAGAAACTTTAAAGTAGTCACAGAGTACAATACAGAATAAGAAAAGAGAACAATAGATGTAATAACATCTGCTAACAATAGACATGCTAATATCATTGTGGTGTAGAAATTTTCTGATTTTTAAAATATTGGCTATATTGTTGCTGTAGTTTGATTTATTTTTTTCCATTTGCATTTTTAAATAGAGTACCTGACCTGGACCATCCTATAGTACTGTTTATTTTTTACTTTCTCTAAAAAAGCCTCAAAACAAAACAAAAAAACCCCTGTTTTGTTTTTCAATACTATTCCATACATTATCCCCCCCCCCCCCCTTTTTTTTTTAAATCATGGAGAGATTGAAAACTGACCAGATTTGTGTTGGAGAAATTTGTTCTTTTCCCGTTAAGATTTTTTGATACTTAGTTAGGGAAACAAGTATCTGCTTCTCTTCCCCCCCCCCCCCCCCCCCTTCTGAGAATGCACCAGATGGTACTCCTAGCCATCTTAGTCCTACGGAGTGAAATTAAACAGTTGTGTCTTAGAAATCATTCAGAAAGAATGTCCTCTTCAGTTATAATTCCTATTGCCTGTTGTAAAAGGTTTATTCAAAAGTAAAGTGTTGAGACACAGTTAATTTCCATTTTCAAGTGGAAACAATGAAGAACTTTCCTGAGAACCATCTTCTATTTCAGGCGCTTCCACCGGCTCCCCTGTGCTCACCGGGGGCAGGGGAGCTGTCTGGATCCAAAATGGTGGCTGCGGACGGAAGCCTGCTGAGGCCAAAAAGCCTTCTTAAAGGGCCAGTCACTATTGGGTTTTTTTGGTTGGTTGGTTTTTTTTTGCTCTACCATTTTTTGGCCCCGGCTCTTCACGCTGGATCTTGGCTCTTCGTCCGGAATGGGTTGGCCATCCCTGTTCTATTTCTTCATCCTGACGTCAAGGGCTCAGAATGCAAGAAGCAACTAGAGAATGAATGCAAAGCGTTTTAGACTGTCTGAATTTGACACTGACGGGTGAACAATATAGAATCATAGAGTTGGAAGAGCTCTCAGGAAGTCATCTAGTCCAGCCCCCTGTCCAAAGCAGGACCAACTCTAACTAAATCAACCCAGCCAGGGCTTTGTCAAGCCAGGACTTAAAAACCTCTAGGGATGGAGAGTCCACCGGTTCCCTAGGTAACCCATTCCAGTACTTCACCACCCTCCTAGTGAAATAGTATTTCCAAATATCCAAACTAGACTTCCCCCTACTGTAACTTGAGACCATTGGTCCTTGTTCTGCCATTTGTCACTACTGAGATGAGCCTCTCTCCTTCCTCTTTGGAACCTTCCTTCAGGAAGTTGAAGGCTGTTAGCAAACCCCCCTTCCCTCCCCACACTCTTCTCTTCTGCAGTCTAAATAAGCCCAAATCCTTCAGTCTCTCCTCATAGGTCATGTGCTCCAGTCCCCTAATCATTTTGGTTGCCTTTCGCTGGACCCTCTCCAGTAAGTCCACATCCTTTTTATAATGGGGGGCCCAAAACTGGACACAGTACTCCAGATGTGGCCTCACCAGTGCCAAATAAAGGGGAATAATAATTTCTCTAATCTGCTGGAAATTATTCTCCTAATGCACCCTAATATATTGTTAGCCTTCTTGGCTACAAGGGCACACTGTTGATTCATATCCTGCTTCTCATCCACTATAATCCCCAGGTGCTTTTCTGCTGAACTGCTACTTGCCAGTTGGTCACTAACCTGTAACAATGTTTAGGATTCTTCCATCCCAAGTGCAGGACTCTGCACTTGTCCTTGTTGAACCTCATCAGGTTTCTTTTGGTCCAGCCTTCCAATATACAGTCTACTTATTAGTCAACTGAGGAAAAGAGACTCATTAGCCAGTAGCTTTGAGAAACTCTCTTCAGGACATGACCCACTTGAGGATGGTGAAATCATGGAGGATTAGGCCAATAGTTTTCTAACCCCACAGGAAAAGAGACCATTATATTTTTTTAAAAAAAGATTTGTCTGATCAGATTGATCACTAAAAACAGAAAAAACTAAAGCAGGAAATTCAGTAGATCCAGTGCCTCTTTGAGTCCATAATGAGCACTGGAATCATTAGCTCTGCGCTTACATGTTGAAGAACTGATAGACCAGAAATGAGAATTCCCAAAGTCTTTTCTGAATGGGTTCATGAAAATACTGTGTGTTACCTAGAGAGGACACAGAGGTCTTCACTGAGAAGCCCCCGAAGTACATGTTGACATTCAAAGATGGCTATTTTCTCGATGGGACAATAGATGTTTGAGAAATCAAGGTACTCTGGCTACCCATCTTCAAGCAGAATTATCTAGTGCAGCACTTAGATGGCTGTGGAACCTTGCAAAACCTCTAAGGTTGAAGATGAACACTGAAGTTGTTGTGCACTAGGCTCTTTTAGATGTAGCAGTGCAATTTATGTATGATATCACTTGTTTCTATCACAGAGGCCACATCAGTTGTAAGGAATTCCTTTGGCTGAAGCTGTGATCTACCTGTTACCCTTCAGTGGCCACTTCTATTTGACAAAGAACTCTGGTACATGAAATCTGGGTTCCCTACAAAACAAGCTTCAGAAATGGCATTACTTCTTTCAGTCTAAACTTAAGTAGTTGTTGGCAATGCAGAGGAGGGAGCTCAATGTAGTAAAAAAGGAGTCCGGGTAAAGACAATTCCTTTTGCCTTTAAGGAGCTCTTTGTTTACCTTCGGTCAGACTGGCATGAAAATATGCTGATCCATGCAGTGCCAGATACCATAGTTGGTAGCTTTTGTCTCATCCTCAGCAGATTGGCCAACATGACTTTTTTGACCTCTCTTGTCTTTAAAATAGGTTATTCAATAGACATAAGTTCTGAATGGGGTAGGAAGGGAGTGGATCAGCATTCACATCACACTCCTTATCACCTGGGCCAGAGAAGATGATGATCCAGCCAGCAGACTAAATTAAGTGATGAATCTTGGATATGTACTATCTCAGCACATTTTTTATATGCAAGTAGTAGTAGTAGTAGTTCCAAACCCAGATACCTTATCCAGAGTTCACTTGCTGTTGCCTCACAGAAAGGCAGAACTTCTACAACACTTTGGCTCACCTGTTGGAAATCTTGTTTTCCCAGACCAAAGGGGAACCCAGTATGGAGTCAAACATTTTAGTTTCCAGAAAAATACAATTTATACACAATGTAGCAAATTTTCCTGAAGTCACTGGCCCATTCAATCAACTCAGAATAACTTCTGTTACATTTTCAGCGATTCCTGTACTTCTAAAATTTTCAAGTCACTTATGTTCCTAAATTGTAAACAATCATACAGATATTTACCAAGGTGATGATGGTACTTGTAGCAGCCTTGAAAGAAAAGCATATACTGGGATGACTAGCTGACCAGATTAGGATAGGAAACTAATAGATTGTCATTGCCAGGTTGTACACCTTCCTAGAGAAACATAATTGGATTATTTGAACAAAGAGGCCCCTATCCTTATCTCAGCAGTTAGTCTGCCTGGGAACCAAAGTCAGCTCAGAAGCTGGAAGTGTTCTCTTAGCACAGGATAGGCATGTTTCAGATACATGTTTTTTTTTTTTTAAACCTCAGTCATTGGTTGTAGCATTGCACATACTGGGGTCTATAGTGGTGAAGATGGAAGTGGTGCTTGAGCCTGCTTCTGTAGAAAAGTGCTGTAGTGCTTTCTGGTTCCCTGTAAGAGAGCAGAATGTAACTTTTTTTTTTTTTTTTTTTTAAATGCTGGCTGTGGCTCTCTTAGGTGCTGGTTGACAACATTAACTTAGGGGAAGGGAAGGGATGTAGTCTGGCTCATTCCCATGGGAGACCTTTGAATATATCTTGAGTCTATTGGAATGTGCTACTGTGCCCATCTTTCCAAGGGGAAAGTTGATAGACGTGGTTAATAGACTGCCTCAGTATGAAGCTGGTGAGACTACTGATACACAACCTTGCCAAGTAGCCATTTGGAGTGCAGTTTGATAGCACAATCACAGTTGCATACATAAAGAGGCGGTGAGATACAAGAAGCAAAAAGATGGCCAAAGAATTGAATATAGTGTTGATGTGGGAAAAACACCCACTAGAACTGTTAGACACTCTCCTCGCAGAGAATGGAAACAACATGAAAGACTAGCTAAGCAGAAAACATATGTCTAGTGGAATGAGGAATAAGCCACAAGCTGTTCAGGGCAATATGGAAAACAAAATATTGATCTAATTAATACCAGAGCAACAGGATGTCATGAGTATTCCAGAAGTTTTGAGAAGAGATTTGCTGTTCCGTATTCTGTTTTGAAATAATAGATGTCTAAAAGTTGAGTTTGCCTTGACATAGGAATTCTCACTCTTGCTCCTGGTGAGGAAGGTACTTCAAGAGAGAGCCAGATGCATAGAACACATTATTCTCATGGTGTCCAACACACTAGTCCGAGGTGGCCAACCTTCGCATGCGGCTTGCGAAGAAATAAAATTGTGGCTCCTGACAGAACTGGGACAGAACCCGGAACTGCTCAGGTCAGCTGCTCTCACGGCCGGGGCACTGTGAGCCTCATGCGTGCTCATGGCCCGCGCCATTCCGCTCACGGCCCCCAGCACACTGCATCATATCCTGCATGTGCAGGCTGGGTTGCACACAGTGTCCCAGCCTGCACGTGCTAGCAGCCGGCTGCTGAGCGCAGGCAGCGGCAGGGGCTCAAGGTGTGATGGTGCCAGCGGTGGCTCCAGGACTTGGGCATAAAGTTAGTGGGAGTGGGGGATTGGATTAGAGTGGGGAGGGGAGGTGTCTGGCTCTGGGGAAGGGGAGGGGGATTGGGTTGGGGGATATGCCTGCTTCTGGGGAAGGGGAGGGGGATTGGGTTAGAGCAGGGGGAATGCCCTTGGGACGGGAGGGGAAGAGCAGCCAGCACGCTCCCTGAGACCCGGGATCGCCAGATACTGTCCCCAGCTGTCTCTGTCCCCTCCTCCTGGCCAGATCTCCCCCCTCTCCCTTCCCCCCTTCCGCCCCCGAGTACCCTGCCCCAGCACCCTGTCCTTTGCCCCCACCAGCACAGTTGGGGTCACATTAGTGAAGCTTGGGAGGTTTTGGAGCAGTTATTTTTTTGCATCTCACTTGTGTGGCCCCAACTGACTTTTCTGTGGGTCAGTGACCCCTGACTCCAAACAGGTTTCCCACCCCTCTCATAAATAAAGACAACGCTGAAACATTTTGTGTTTGACATAATACTTTATTTAAAAGTGAAGCCTGGCCAACAAGCCCCCATCTGGCCACAGCATCATAACACTCCTGCACCCCTTGCGCTCCCCCCCCAAGATCCCAAACCTGGGCCTATCATACATTGGAACCCCCTGTCCTGAGCGTCTCACGTCCCCAAACTCCTGCACCCCCACATCCCCAGTCTCCTGCCACAACACTCCTGCACCATCCACACACTGAAAATCTGTGCCCATCGTACTCCCAGCCTCTCTGCCCTGAGCCCTTCATGCACCCCAGACCAAACTTCTGCACGCTCACAGCCACAAGCCTGCAGCTTGCTCAGCACCCCAACTCTCCATTTGATCCCAACACTCCCCAGCTGGGAGCCCCCTCCTTGATCCAGCAACCTCTTCTCTACTTCCTCCTGCACCTAAATTCCCTCCCAGAGCTTGCACTTCTCATCTCTTCCCAGTACTTTTTTTGTGATGGTATGCCCCGGGACAGTGTACCGGCACCTATTTTCCCTTGGCGCGGTAGTGTGGGTTTTTTTGCTTTGTTTTGTTGCTCAGATTGTCCGCCCTGGGGTACATGGGTCTTTGCACTCTATCCACCGCTGTTTTGGTTCTTTGTCTCTAACGGGTTGGCTACCTGTGCACTAGTTGCTAGCCACGTGTGGCTGTTTGGCCAGTTGAATGTGGCTAGTTGTCTTGAACAATGTGGCTAGTTGGCTGTTTCAGTGTGTCTAGTTTGCTATAGCAGTAGCCGCTATAGTGGCTACTGCTTCAGAATTGGTTGGACACCACAGCATTATTCACATAAGTGAGGACTGGCCAAAATGATACTGGTTCATAGTCTGAATGAATCTGCAATTATCATTTTGGCTTCCAGTAATAAATCTCCAGTCACCCATAGTGATCAAACTCATTTCAAGGATATGGCATGACTGTAAGCCTTAGAATATCCTGTAATACAATTTTAATCTTGATAAACAATATATCACGTAAGAGTATGAGAATTTGGAAGGCAGTGTGGCAATACAAATGGTATGTGTCTTCTGTTTAGGAAGATCATATATTCTGGAATTTTTGCAGGAAAGTTGGAACATGGAATTGAATGCTGGCTTGCTGAAAGTTAATTCAGCAGGAACTGTAATATTACAGGTTCATACTGATATGTCACTGGAGTCTCATGTTACAAAGTTTTGGGATTTTTTTTAGAAGACTGAAGAAATTGAGGCATTAATCAAGCCATTGTGAAAGTGTAATTTGGTCTTACCTGACCTCTTTAAATCAGTTTGAGCCATTATGAAGGATTTTACTAAGACACTTATCCCTCAAAGGTCTGTTTTTAGTTGATGTGTATTTGACTATGCAAAGCATAGAGCTTCAAAGCCTACCTTGAAAGCTTCCTTCCTGCACAGTTTATCAGGACAAGGTAGCATTTATGATCGTATCACGTGTTTTTTAATGAAGTGTCTCTCCCCCCCCCCCCCCCCTTAGAAGCAGGATGTACTGCTACTTTCCTTGTTATACCCCCAGCAACAACACCACAAAGATTAGTTCTATGCAAACAATACAAACTTGAAAATGTATTTTCAAAGAATCCAGAAATTCAGATTGTCTGAGACATCTTTTGTTTTATATGGAGGTAGTAAAAAAGGACACCTAGCCTTGTTGAATTGTGAATAAACTGCTAATTGGCAAGGTTTACTTCAGTAGTGAGAAGACATTGTTGGCAGAGTTTAGGGTCCACTCAATATGAATGATTTGCCTCTCAAAGAAAGCAGGTGAATCTCTGATAAGTTTGTTAAAATGCCTTGTGTGCTACCTTCATTACCTTTGCTGAAAACTAGAGGATGAGGTCCAGGCTTCAGTAGATGCGTTTTTTGAAGGAAACGTCTAGTAGCCTATTTTGGAAGCTAGTTTCACACTATAGTAATCAGAATGCTACTTTGGGAAGTCCAAATGTCTGGAATGGCACAAGAAAATCAAGAAGAGAATGCAAATTATCGGCTTGATTTGTTTTTCTTTTTAATCCTCTTGTTTTAGTCCAGACTGCCTTCTTTTTGAAGCTAGCATCACTATTTATAGTTTCAAGTTTTATATTTAAAAAAAAAAAGTTTCTAGCTGCATGCCAGAAAAAAATTATCATTAACTTTTGAAGTGTCGAGTACACTTGATAGCTAGGAATCCAGACAGATTTGAAAGGGTTTTCTTTCTTATTGTATTTAGACTTACAGTTGACAAAATGAGACTAGGTAACAGTTACTATTTGTTGAGGTCTTGAAGTAAGATGTTTTTGATGTACAGAGTCCTTGATTTTAAGAAGTTTTAATCCCACTGGTTGTACCAATGCTACGTCTGAAAGAGTGTGATAGAAACACAACTCCCCCAGAAAATTGCCTCTGGTATGATAGGCTGAAAAGGATAATTAATCCATTTTACGTAGGATAGTTATCTGAACAGGTGGAAACAGAAACTATAAGTTATCTGTTTTGCACAGTCTTACTTGTACACTCTATTTCCGTTATGTTTTAAATGACAAAAATGTCATTAGGTTTTTCTTTCGCTATTATTATGGTTGTCATCAGGCTATTTTTAGTAAAATTCAGATACGTTTTTAATTTTGCAAGTATTTGTTTGTGAAACACATTTTAAAATGCTTATTTGGAAAATATTTTTATTTCACAGCATTCCATGCAACTCCTAACACTTACAAACGGAAGAATACAGAAACAGCAATAGATAATAAGCCTTGTGGGCAGCATTGTTATCAGCATCTGGTAAGATAATTTCTTTCATTAGGTAGATGGAGATTTGAGAGTTTTTGTACTTCTTTCTATTTAGCAAAAAAGAAAAATCAAGTGTTGAAACAGGTTAAACCCATAGTTAAATGAATTCACTAAAGCTATACTATGCAGTACTATAGGAAATTCTGTTAGTAATTAATGTCCCACATCATGTTAACAGATCTTGTGTTATTAAAAATGTAACATTTAGGTACTGGCAACTTGTAGTCAACACTTTCATAGTACTTTTCACAAAGTAAGTAGGGATAGTGACTCCAGTGACCAGGCAAAAGTTCAAATTGGGAAGTTGAATTATTTCATATGAAAGCTTGCACCTCAAACATGGTAACCCTGTACTTGCACTATGTCAGTTTCCCCAGAAAAAGACGCTACTAGAGGCAGAACTGAAGGGGAGGAGGGAGTTGAAAGGGCGAGTATACTAAGAGTGGGTATTTGAGGATGCAGTAGGGGTGTATGTGTACTAAGAGATGGGTATTTGGGGGGTGCAGGTGTGTGAGTCCTAGGAGAGGATGCCTATGATCTCACTCTCCAGGTGTGGGGGAGGGGGCGGCGGCGAAGGGGAGGAGCTGCGTCTTTCCCTGTAATGGTGGCAGTCAGCTGGCATAGGCTTGGGACACAGCACCTGCACTTTGTCTGCATCTTCCTGCCTCTCTCCCTCCTCAGGGCTGGGAGCTGGGACCTGGTTGGGTAGGATCCAGCAGCCGTGGTTGTTGGGATGTGGAAACAGTTCTTTGAACAGCAAACTCTGTTTCCAATAAAAAATTTTTTTGCTATATGTTCTCTCAACCATCTCCGTCTCAAAGAAAATGAGAGAAAATACTATGCTGTATTCATCTTTCCCTGAACTACTAAATCTCTTTTCTATTACATCTTAACGGTTCCCAACATTTTTTTTTTTTTTTTTTTTGGCAATGGACTTTGTGCATTTCTGCCATCAACAAAGAAGATGAAAATAGTTTTTCATTTCTTTTCAGTCAAAGAGAAATAGAATTTGGGTACTAATATCAAAGCTAAATAAATTGATCTCAAACTGTGTGTACTTTACTGATGCACATAGTAAAATTCATGAGCGTGAAAAGACTCATAAAATATCATGGATAAAATTAAAATATGTAAATAGGATATTTTATCGGACACCTGCTGTGCAAATTATGCATTTTTCATATGTCAAGGTTTGGCTTCGAGTGACTGAGCATCCATTCTCACCTACCCAAATTAAAACATTTCAAACCCATATATTGAAGATGCTAGTATTTTTTATTTAGGAAGGGGCAAAGGAGTTTGCAGCTGCTCTGACTGCTGAGAGAATAAAGACACCACCAAAGCGCCCAGGTGGCCGCCGAAGAGGAAGACTTCCAAATAACACCAGCAGGCCAAGCACACCAACAATAAATGTGTTGGAATCCAAGGACACAGATAGTGACAGGGAAGCAGGAGGAGAAACTGGAGGTGAAAATAATGATAAAGAGGAAGAGGAGAAGAAAGATGAAACATCCAGTTCTTCTGGTGAGGCCAATCATTGCTTTAAATAAGAAATGAATTGTAGTGATTGTAAAGAGAGGGCTCAAAGTCTAAGCAAGCAACTTTAGAAGGCACATATTTTGAGTGTATTTGGACCTAGTTAGATTATATGGAGTAGTGCTTTTATCACAGAGCATGATAATGAAACTTCATGAATGCTTTCAGAAGCTAGACTATACTATCTGCATTCTTCCCACTGATTATAGCTTCTTGTCTATAGATGTGTAAAAACTTCTGTAAATGGTGTTCTTTCCTCCCCACCAAAAAAAACAGAACTTTGTTCTGTTATAGTTTCACACATAACTGAGTGCTTTTAAGGATCATGGGAACTTAGGTAAATTGAGAGAGAAATCTCAACCTAATAGATCTTCTTGATGTTGCAGAGGCAAATTCCAGGTGTCAGACACCAATAAAGATGAAGCCAAATATTGAGCCTCCTGAGAACGTGGAATGGAGTGGTGCAGAAGCTTCGATGTTCAGAGTTCTCATTGGCACCTACTATGATAATTTCTGTGCAATTGCTAGATTAATTGGGACCAAAACATGTAGGCAGGTAAGAAGTGAAAAGTGCTTATTTAAGTGGCAGGATGCTATTTTCAAAACTGGAGAGAAAATATATATTAAATTGTCATGTTAAAATGAGTGTTGTTAACCAACTTGGTTTTTCTGAGAATGCTGTCTTCTCTGATTTTTATAAATTTGTGTAATGGAGTTTAGTGTTTTCAGTGTATCATTGAAATTTCAGTTTACATATAGTTTAAAATGCACAGCTGTTTTTGTTCACTTAAGATCAAATAAGATAAGAGCAATAACTGTAAAGGGAAGGAGTGTTGTGGCTTATAATCTGTAAGGTGTTGGAGGAAATCATTCTAACATAATAGAAAGCTTTATTTTCTGTAAGTGAGATGTATGTTATGGTATCTCTTGCTAGGTGTATGAGTTTAGAGTAAAAGAATCTAGTATTATTGCTCCAGTTCCTGCTGAAGATGTTGATACCCCTCCAAGGAAGAAGAAGAGGAAACACAGGTAAATCTGTTACTAAATAACCTTTAGAAGCCAAACATAAGCCATAGGAGACTTATTGAACCAGCAATGCAAAATAAGGACTTAAGAAAAGGCTGCTTGTCTCTTCTTCAAAGAAGCAAAACCTGCTTCAATGAAACAAAATTGCCCAACTTAACAAATGTTTTGGCCTCAAACAGCACTTCAAAAACAAATCTGTTCCACCTTTAAAAATAGTCAACTTCTTCACAGTTGCTTATAGGCTAAATGCAACAAGTAAATTCAAGTTAGTTAGATTCACATTACTCTAGACAATTGGTTATAATGTTAAAAAAATCACATTAGTGTAGAATAGGTTAGGTTTTGCTGAATAAGAGGCAAAAAGAGATACTACTACTAAGATTTTATTTTGGTTACTTTTCCACAAAAATGGATACCATGGGTAATTTTTTAGAAATAACACTAATGAAGTCATGTGACTTCAATAGATGACTTAAGAATAAACTGAATCAGTAGTGAATAGAAGATACTCTTGCAAATTACTATGCACAGTATGTCCATATAGTAAAATGTGTGACTTTGTTGAAGCACTGGAAGCAATAACCACAATACTCAGGAGAAAGACATCCTCCCTTAAAAAACAAACAATTCTTGACCACCTACATAGATTCATACATCACAGCTTATTTACCCACAAGCTATTCAGTTGAAGAGTCAGGCTACTAAAGTTCCAGTACAAGGCAAAGATCATATGGCAGCTTTTCTACATTTCTTGACAAGGAAAAGTGTTAAAAGGCTCCTTCTGAGGGCAAAAAGCTCATCCAAAATTAACTTTCTATACATTTTAAAAAATGCCCAGTCCCTATGTCTTTTATAACATACGAACATTTTTTTATAGGGACAATATCTTAACTTCAAATCTGGGGTCCAGTAGGACCCCAAGCATGGGACTGTTCTCTGTGTTCTGGTGAATGTATTTATTCCCAGAAGGAGAATGAAGGAAGGGAAAAATTCTCATTTACTACAAGTAATCAAGAAATCTTTGAAAATATTTTCCTTCTTTTTCCCAAATGGCCACCTGCTTTTCCCCACCCCCTCATTTTCCCAACAAATAATTCGTATAACTTTTTTTGTTCCTATCCATCTGTGTCATAATTTTCTTGTTCAAGGAGAGCCTTCCATTGATCTTAGTGCAGAAGCTGCTGCAGGGATAAAATGAATAGACTGCTTATAGTGTAGAGACACAATCAGTGCAGAGTAGAACAGGGAGTCAGAGCTGCTGGAAGAAATCCTGCTTTGTTCAAATCACGGTAGTGCTGTTGCTCCCTCTTTCCTGCATAGCTATCAGCTGTCCTGGGGCAATTGTTGGGCAAGATTTTCCAAACCTGGAATTGTCCAGCCAAACTGTCCTGTTGGCAGCTAGACCTAGGAAGATTGTTATGGTTTTCTGTGATGTTCTGGTTAATTTGGAAAGACAGAGGGGAGAGAAGGGAAGTGCTATGTACCAAAGTGTTCTTTCTGACAGGTTGCCAATATCAAAGTTACTGTGTCAGTAATAGATTATTGCAAGATGCCTTTAAAGTTTTATAACATCTCACTGGAATCTGCATTTTACTTTGTCAGATCAGACTAATGGAATACTTTTTGACCTATATAAGAAGCATTTGAGTAAAACAAAATAATATTGTCAACACTTATTCCTTGTGGGTCTCTCTATTTCTTTGCCTCCTTGGGAGAGATGCAGCGAGAGGTTTACAAGTGGCTGAAACACTCAGAGGGAAGACCAAAAAGTGTTACATTGTTTACAGTCTGACTCTACCATACTGAGCCAGACTGCAACAATTAAAGAGCAACAATTCCGCCAGCTCTGAAAAAAATGTGATCACAAATGGAGAAGAGAAAAAATTGATACTTTTGTCTTTCATATCTAGGAGATAGTTATCTCCCTCTGATCTCACTGAATCAATAATTACAGCTGTAATGAGTTTTTCCTCATTAAATGGGACTTGATTCCTTTGACTTGTTTTCACTTTAGGGGAGAAATATTCTTGATGATTTTTTTTATCCACCTATGAGTTAGCTTCATTTGAATTCTTCTTTCTGCCCTCATTCCTCAGGGACTGGTTCTTCACAGCATCTAATTATAGCTTTTCTATATTATGCTGTCCAAAATAATATAAGATTTGGTTCAAAGGCATCTTAGTATCATGATAGCATGGCAAGCAGAGTGGCTGAAGTCTTAACATAAATTACTCGCATTCCACTGTAAAAGGCCTCATCTCTAGAGAGAGCCTAGACAAGGCATCTTTAAGGAGTCTAATGAGAACAGTAGGAAAAACCTGCTTTTCCAACAGATCAAACTGCATACATCAGTTGAATTTTCATTTCTAAATTCAAGAGACAGATTCATATACTCGTGATATCCTCAAACCTTTACTAAGGACAGATTGTAGCAGTTTCCTAAGAAATGCCTATCGTTGCTATCTGACTTCTGGATTTCTAGCAGGAAAGGTCAACACATATGTAAGACAATTTCAGCTATTGGAAGTGAACGTAATTCAGAAGCAGTCAGTTATTAAATGCACAGGCAGGCAGGAATGAGATGTAGAGGTCAGTTAATCTCCCACTTTATGGGAGATTAGTCATCATTAACTGATCTATTGTTCCTAAATCCAGGTATCAGGAACAAGTCTTGTGAATGTTTCCAACATGTATTTATATACTGAAATTGCTTTTGCCTGGAAGATTCTTCAAATACCACTTTTTGGTAAACCTACCTCTTCTGGCTTGATGTTTGCAACATCTCTGGACTATTACTGGGGAGAAAAGGAGAAATGGCATGAATAGTAAGGGAAATTGCACATAGGGTGTTTATTATGGTTCAATATTTATTCCATTCCATGTCACTTGACATTTCTTTATTTTATACTATCCTACTAGTACATTGCTGTGGAATTCTCCCATTTGACGCATTTGCCTTTTTACTTCCTAGTCGTTGAAACTATAACATTGTGTTGTGTTACTAAGTAGGATGGGAAAAGAGCGAAATCTTACTCCCACCACTTCCCCTAGCATCAGTCACTCACTCATTGAGGTCATTAGTGGAAAGGCAAAGTGCTTCTAGGCAACCTTCCACCTCTTAGTCAGACAATTTCTGAAAGCCACATGCTAATCTTAAAGTTTATGTTGCCACCTTGCCAGTAGCCAA
Organism: Pelodiscus sinensis; assembly: GCF_049634645.1. Taxonomy (NCBI): domain Eukaryota; kingdom Metazoa; phylum Chordata; order Testudines; family Trionychidae; genus Pelodiscus; species Pelodiscus sinensis. The sequence goes on from NC_134712.1 coordinate 160,914,607, forward strand.
GAGCACTAATCAGACTTCTATTTATCCCAGTTGACTAACGTTGAAGCATTCACTCAGTCCATAATGTCATCTTTAATTCCCCCTCTGAACTTATTGTCACGATATACCTTTATTCTCCAAGTGCTCTTTTGATGGCCCTAGTCTCTTTGAGAAAAGTCAACTTGCAGAATTCATCACGACTACTATATCTGATTTTCTACCATATACAGTTTATTTTGGTTCTGATTTTCTTGCCCAAAGTGTTATCTTTAATTTGAATCCATTCTCTTCGCCAAATGGTGTACAATTGACTTAACCTTTAGAAAGAAGGTGGCATACTTCTGCAGTATGTTAAAACTGGAGAACTACTTAATTCTTTGACATTTCATGATGATCAAAGGTCTGATTTAAGTTGTGCATTCAAGAGTTTTATTTATTATTTTGGCCCAAGATGACAGTATGGAAGGATAGCTTCTGTGGAGGAAGTATTGTTCAGCTATGTAGTCTTTTCTACTTTTAACTAGTCTGGAGAGTTTGGAGAATGTAATGTGACCATATGAGGGATATTACATTTTTCTGAAGTGAAATCTTATTTCTCCCTTTAAGTAGTTGGAGAAGTAGTTTTCTAGAGAGGTTTCATGCCTATGAATTTAAGTAATACAGTGCAGAGGGAGGCATTTTTACCTGTTAGTATCCTTTTGCTGCAGCATTACTGTATACCTGCTTGGAGTATTCCACCTTGAAAAGGAATTGAATCTATTTTGTATAATACTTTTTGAAGAAAAGATAACTTTTAGTTATAAAGTTACCTTGACAAAAGTCTAAATGGATGGAGAACAGATTAACTTCAGAAATGTATTTAATGTGAGCTAGTTGTACGGAGAATAGTGTTGTGTTTGTTTAAAGCTGCTGGGTACACTTGAAAAAATATGAATCCTCTAGAATCCAATTTGATGTAATGCTGTGCAGAATAGGGATGTGAACGAATACCCAAGTACACAGTTACATGCAGCTCCCTCTACCCCACCCCACGCTGCTGCCTCTGTATCAGCAGGGGGACAGGTACACGTGGGGAGCCAGCTTTTAAGCCCCCACACATGCCAACTCCTGTGGAGCCCCCCTCTCCCATTACAGGGAGAGGGTAGGGGAACAAGAAGTGGCACTCAAGGAGAACGGGCAGCACCAGCTCCCACCTCTCTCCCTGCTCTCCTGGCCCAGGCATGTAAATGTGCAACTGCTGAAAATTTCAGTGGTTACATGTTTACACAAATAAACACATTTTAAAATCCCTAATGCAGAAAGGAAATTAAAAAGGTGTAGAAATTCCTGTTCGGTTAAACATATATTTAAATATTTCTACGTTTTTAAAGAACAACTTCTGGGTGTAGTCACTAGGAAAAAAATGCAGATACGTGGTTCTGTTTCTGAAACATTTGACCCTTACATGAGAATTTCTTACTACATAGTATATGCTGCATTATTTGAGCCGGTTACAGTAATTAGAAATGGACATCTGTACAGAAACAAATTGACAATCTGTCCCATAGTTAAACAATACAAATTGAATGTTGGTAATTAAATCTACGAATTACCTGTGTGGGAACATAAATTTAGGAAATCTTGGCCGGAAAGGATTTATTAAACCTGGTATTTCAATTAGCTTTAACTGCTAAAGAAAATTATATATTGGAACTATAGCTTTAAAGCAAAAGTAAAAACACTGGTTTCTAACATCATTTTTAGGAGGTTGTAAATTGTCTGAAGCATGTTATCGCCAAATGTTACTACTAACCTGGGCTAGTGTGGAGGTTCGTCTGTAAAACTTTGATTTAAAAGGTTTAGGAATTCTTGTTCCAGAAGAATTTCCCAGTTAAAAGTAATTTTGTAGGTGCCTAGAACGGCAGCCAGTTCCACAGCCCATTACAGGAGGAGTTCCTGTCAACTTTCTTGTGTTTCTTTTGTGTTTTTGCAGGTTATGGGCTGCTCATTGCAGAAAGATACAGCTGAAAAAGGGTTAGCATCTTTCCATTCAACTTTCTGTCCTGAATTTTTAAGATCCTACTGTTTTCTGAATGAAGTTAGGCCATTTTATACTTTTCGTGGGGAGCCAGCAGTCACAAGGAGACGGAAGAATAGTAACCATAAGTTAGTTATACGGCAGGGATAGGGGATATTCCACATTGTTTATGCAGCTGTTGAGAAAAAAACATTGCTTATTATAGGAAGGAGGCTGTGAATTCATAACATTTTAGGAAGGCTTTGGAATAACACTGCACAACTCCTACTGTGATGAGCTGCATGTTTGCAGCCTTTTTGTTTTCTTAATTCTGAAATATGCTCTCTTTGTGGGGATGGGAGATACTGTGATAAAATAAATCCACCTCTGAACAGATTATTTTTTAATGTATTATTATTGCTTGGTTGTTAACTGAAACAAATGTACAGGGTGTCCCTGCTATCAGTTGCCCTGGTATATATCCATTCCGCACTAATGTCATGGACGCTTGTAAGAACTGATGCATTATAAGTCCTCCTATTCCCCTGTAAGTCGCGCCAAATAAATAAATAAACCCAACCCCATTTTGCATGAATGGAAGTCAGCCATGGGAAAAAAATCCCTGCTTTAAGTTGTTTCTCTATCCGTTTTTTGGGACGTATCTTGGACTTATAACAAGGATGGCCTATAACATTATACAAATGCATCTAAACCAGCATAAATACTAGTGGATTGAAGGCAGGTATTAATTTATATAGGACCCAAAGTCTACCCAGCTGCCCTCAGAGTTTAGGGCTTGTTAACACAGGGAAATTGACAAGCAGAAATATAGGAATATAATATTGCTAAGCAGTATAATTCCCCTTGTGGAATAAAAATTACCTTAGTTTAGACAGTCCACACAGAGCGACATAGTATTAACAAGCTGCTGTTTTAATTTTCCCCAGAAGTGTTCAACTCCTGCTCTGCCCCACCTCCACTCCACCCATTCACTAGTGCCCCCACTCTTGTCCTGCCTTTTCCCACCCCCATCTTTCTGCTCCTGGGTGCTCTGTCTCTTCTCCTCCCCTTCCTTACCAGTGCCTCCTGTATGCCACTAAACAGCTGTTCCAAGGTGTGCAGGAGGGAGGGGAGAAGTTGGTTGATGGGGGGGTCATGGAAGGGGAGTGTGGCATCTTTCCACGAGTGATACAGCCCTGGAGCACCCACAGTCTCAGCACCTATGCCAATACTATTATATTGCTATAGTTTTGCTTGTCACTTTCCACTGTAGATAAGTTCTTAAATTCTCAATACACTGAACAGATGAGTAACATGAGGGGTCAGGTGCAACACGAGCAAAGCAACTCAGAAAGAAAGCTAAAGTGCATCTTGTTAATGCCACTATTTCTGGTTAGTGTACTTTTCTATGATTAATACTTTACGAGTAGGCTTGGATAGGTTTTTTTATCATTTAAGTGAATTTTAAGAAAGGGCTTCCCTTTTGAAATTTTGAAATTTTTGATTAAATCTTTTCAAATTTATTACTATTTTTATTCAGATGGGTCATCTAATCATGTTTACAACTACCAGCCATGTGATCATCCTCGTCAGCCTTGTGACAGCTCATGTCCTTGTGTAATTGCTCAGAACTTCTGTGAGAAGTTTTGTCAGTGCAGCTCAGAATGTAAGTACTAATTTTGGAAGGTGCTGCAGTTGAGTGTCTTTTTGTAGACTAATTTTATTTGTAGACACATTTACTGCTAATATTAAATAAAAGGCTTAAACAGGGTCAAAAAAAGGCGTATGCCCTTTTTTGCTTTTTTTTGACATTTAAAAAAGGCCTGGAAAGTTTTTTCAGAGAGCCTTCCCTCCCCCCCCTTTTTAAAGAATTATTTGAGGTTACATCTAAGTGACCAGAAGGCTAGCTAGAATGAATGACATTATAAGAAAGGTGTGAAAATGGTTTTTAGTTAGGCTGTTAACATATTTGGTTATGTTAACTTTTGTTTTTAACTTTAATGACTGATTACACTTTGAATATTTATTAGAAATTCAGCACACTCACCCATTTAACTAGGGAGGTAAGAGCTCACAATAAATATTCTGCCTCCAAGTGGTCCTCCAGCAAAACCAGAAAAGACCGGATTTTGCCTTACTGATATTTCTAAGATAAGAAACAAGAGTGCGCACACACCCCTACCCTGGCTTTCTGAGCCTTCTCAGAATTTATAAAGATGCAAGAAACTCTGAATGAGTTAAGCGTTACCAGCACCAAGTACTGCAACATCAAAGTATCTTTCAAATACATATTTATGATGTAGACTTTAATGAAACTGCATGCTCTGAAACTTGTTTAAATGATCGAGGATGGGGACACTAAGGAGCAGTGAGTTGGTTATTCTTGCATGTAAAACCTCTAAGTAACTTACCGTATCTATATTTAAAAGAAGTTTCTAAACTAGTACATGTAGTGAGCATTAATTCAGTTAGTAGAAGACTGCAAAGGGAAAAACCCCAGAGGGTATGTCTATTTGGCCCATGGCAATGAGCCTCCCAACCTAGGCTAACTGACTCAAGCTAGTGCTCCAGAAATAGCTATAGAAATGTAGCCGTGTTAGTCTGGGATAGCTGAAGCAAAATGCAGGACAATGTAGCACTTTAAAGACTAACAAGATGGTTTATTAGATGATGAGCTTTCATGGGCCAGACCCACTTCCTCAGATCAAATAGTGGAAGAAAATAGTCACAACCATATATACCAAAGGATACAATTCAAAAAAATGAACACACATGAAAAGGACAAATCACATTGCAGAACAGGAGGGGGATGCGGGGGGTGGGGGAGGAAGGAAGGAAAGTGTCTGTGAATTGATGATATTAGAGCTGGGGAGAGTGGGATGTTTGTGAGTTAATGGTATTAGAGGTGATAATTGGGGAAGCTATCTTGGTAATGGGTAAGATAGTTCGAGTGTTTGTTCATTCCTTTTTGGAGAGTGTCGAATTTTAACATGAATGACAGTTCAGAGGATTCCCTTTCAAGTGCAGATGTAAAAGGTCTTTGTAGCAGAATGCAGGTGGTTAAGTCATTGAGAGTGTGTCCTTTCTGGTTAAAATGGCAAGAAACTGTTTTTTCTTTGTGATCTTGTCTGATATCTGTTTTGTGGGCATTAATCCTTTGGCGAAGTGTCTGAGATGTTTGTCCAATGTACATAGCAGACGGACACTTTCGGCACATGATAGCATAGATTATATTTCTGGATGCGCAGGAATATGTGTTCTTGATCTTATAACTCACTTGGTTAGGTCCAATAATGGTATCAGCAGAATGAATATGTGGACAAAGCATTTTGCTTCAAAAATAGCTAGGGAGACTGTATTTTGAGGTTGCTGATTGGCTCAAGATCAGGCTGTGAAGTGCACTCCCTTCCCTTGGCTTTAGAGCCCATCCTGCAATTTCAGAGCGCTAGCATGAGTCTGTCAGCCTAGGCTGGGAGGCTTGCAGCTCCATGCTGTGTAGATGTACCCAGGCCTGAACTGTTCGCTGTAAGTATTGGGGAATTGACAGCAGGAGAAAGGAATCAATGTATATTTGCTAAATTTTAGGATGTATATGGAGTCTTTTTTCATGTTTACTTATTTATTTTTGCTCGTCATAGGCCAAAACAGGTTTCCTGGATGCCGTTGCAAAGCACAGTGCAATACTAAGCAGTGTCCTTGCTATTTGGCTGTACGAGAATGTGATCCAGACCTCTGTTTAACATGTGGAGCAGCTGATCACTGGGACAGCAAAAATGTTTCTTGCAAGAACTGCAGCATTCAGAGGGGATCGAAAAAGGTGTGTGCGCTTACCATCTACACACAGTTCTTCCTGGATCCACTTTTTTTGCCTTCTGCAATGATGAAGGGTGCCTACTATTGTTTTCTTGCCTACAAATCCCATGACCTGGAGTTTGCACTCTGCCTTTTAAACTAATCTCTCTCTTTGCTGTGGTTTCCACCAATTTTGCCTTTGAGTTGTGCACCACTTTACTCCTCTTGACTACTATGGAATGGAACAACTCTTGTTTTCTTCAATACTAAATTGTGTGCAAAATATGTTCATTTAAGCTGAGCCTCTCACCCCTTGTCTTGTAGGTTGAGGGGGAAAAAATTGCCATACTCTCTCTTGACAAGCCAGATAATTAATCATATAATTTAAATGGTAAAAATTGCATTTGTACAAGCAGAATTGTGCAGTCTAAAATATCTGATCAATTTTTTTCATTAGCAAAGTATCTGGCCTCCTTTATGTACATATTTTCCCTCCTTGCCTCCTTCCCAAATGATAGTGTGCAGCTTGTAGTTTTTTTAAATATTTTTGTATCCCATCTCACATCTTAGGCATTATGCATGTTTATCATTTAAACTGAGCATTCCCGAAAACCCAGGTCAGGTGATAAGTTTCTTATATCTTCCTCCTGTAGCATTTGCTGTTGGCACCTTCTGATGTGGCAGGCTGGGGAATTTTCATCAAAGATCCCGTACAGAAGAATGAATTTATCTCTGAGTACTGTGGTGAGGTGAGGAAAGATCGTATCCTTCAACCCAGTGGTTTTCAACCTTTTTTATTGGCAGACCCATACAAAATTTCAGATGTGGTAAATCTTTAAAATAATCCACAGACCACAGGTTGAACACTGCTGCTTCAAATGTATGTTTTATTGTTACAGCTGTACATTGGTAAAAGAGGAAGAAATTTTGTTTATACATACATGTGTGTCTGAAGTATTCAAGGTTACTTTCTTCAACGATGTATCAGTTTGTGTCCTTGACTAATTATACAGCAAAATTGGTTAAATAATGCCTCCAGGCTTGGGAACTAGCTTGTTTGTAGACTTAGCAGCCTTCTTTGGAATAAAGGAATGTTACACAGTAATTCACAGCCGGTGTCAAGGTCTTGATAGTGCCAAGTGAATAAGTTTCCCTAGCACCTAGTATACATAGCTGAATCCACAGCTGATACTGGCTTTTCCCACTGGCAAGATATTTTCCTGACTTTTGGGTGCCTGTGAGGATGAGGCTAGAAGACAGGGTGGCTCAAAGGAGCAAGTCCCAGTTCAAGCATATCTGGAGCGTCCTGCAAAATCATTTGACTTCCAGCATAACACATTGCCAGAATGCAGATATCCCACTATGTGAAAGGGAGAGCTAAGGACCAGAAGTGAGTGAATGGATTTATATCAAAGCAATTTAAATTGTCATTCTCAATCACAATATGATTAGGAAAAAAACTAAAGTACAACACGATTTAAAGAGAGGTTGATTCTCCTTTTTTGGTAAATGTAAAGTATTGATTTGTAACTAAATCTTATCTGTCAGTTTAGTGCTTTTTTGGCTACCTAGGAAATTACACTATAGCTGTACACATTTATTTAGCAGTTATGCAGCTTAACTTGCATTTAGATTTTTAATACTTTTAGAAAATGTTAAAAATGCATTTCTGCTCTACTACATCATTAATTTTATATCTAGCTCTATTTTCTGATTTGATTGAAAGTGCACATAATGTATCAAAACATATTTTGTATTTAAAACTGATTGATGGCCCTGACCTTTAAGCTTTCAGAACTTAATAGATTACATCCTCTCACACTTAAGATTTTATTCATAGACTTGAAGAGGAAAACAAGAAACCTATTGGGAGCTGAAACAGCAGAAAAGCTTAACTTTGAATGAACCTGTCATTGAACTAAATTAGTTGAATAAACTGCAATAGTAGAAGATACTATTAGGGATAAAAGCTAGAATAGCAGGTCAATAAACGGGTTCCAAATACTTAGCTAGGGACTTCTGCCAGTTCCGTCATTTGACCTTCCTTACATGTGAGAGCAAACATGTACTGCTTAATATTATTTTATGTATTTAAATAATTATAAGCTTAGACTTTAATAAAATATCTACTTCAACATTAATTTTAAATGAGTTGAATTGAAAAATCTGTTTAAATACAATTTGGTTTGTGATTTAAAAATCTTTACTTTTTATACATGAAGGTCCTGTAAGTTTATATTAGGACTGTCAATTAACTGAAAAAAAAATCATGATTAATCACACTTAAACCATAAAAACCAACTGAAATGTATTAAAGAGTTTTGGATTACCAACCTTTGGGTTTTGTCAGATCTGCAATGAAAGCTCTTGAAACAAACATGCTGAGTCATCAGAATACAAGTAAAGTAGATGGAGACATAACATTCCCTCCCTTCTCCCCCCAAGGAGTTCAGTCACAAATGTAATTAACACAATTATTTTAAGAGGAGTCATTAGCATGCCCTCTGGAATGGTGGCCAGAGCATAAAGGGGTATACGAAGGTTTAACACCTGGCATGTAAATTACTTTGTCATCCAAAAATCAGAACAAAAATGGAACCATTGTAGCTGCCATTATATTGTAAATAGGAAGTGGGCAGTATTATCTCCTGTAAATGTAAACAAAGTTGTTAGTCTAGTGATTTGCTGAACAAATAGGACAGAGTACTTGTAGCTCTGAAGTTTTGCATTGTTTTGAGTGCAGTTATGTACAAATGTAGTTTAACTTTCACAATATAGAGAGAATGCACTTAGGTACTTGTATGATGTGAATTGAAAAAACCTACTATTTTACAGTGCAAATATAAAAAATGAGCACTATATGCACTTGGTATTTCATGTTGTAATTGAAATTAGTATATCCGAACATGTAGAAAATATCCAAAATATTTAAATAAATGGCATTTTATTATTTAACAGTGCAACTAATTGCATTATTGTGATTTTAAAAAAAAGTCACATGATTAACTGCGATTATAAAATTGATCACTTGACAGGAGTACTTTATATATCTTTAGTTAAATGAAATTGTTCCCCTTTTAGGCTGAGTGGTGAGTGTCACTTACTGGTTTGGGCTACTAAATAAGAGGGAGACATTTCCAATTCAGAAAAAGTTATATTAACTAGAGCTCTAAGATGATAACTGTAGATTTGTATTAGTCTTGCAGTCATTGTCTATAACCATTTGTCAGCCTTAGCTATAGTTAAAAAGTTTTCCCAAGCTTAAAATTCACTTGGGCTATGTCTGTACTGCAAGTTTTTTGCACAAGAACTGTTTTGCACAAGAGGTCTTGTGCAAGAGTGCATCCACACTGCCATGTGCTTTTGCGCAAGAGCGTCCATGGCAGTGTGGACGCTCTCTTGTGCAAGAAAGCTCGAATGGCCATTTTAGCCATAGGGGTTTCTTGCACAAGAGGGCTTATTCCTTGTGGGGAGAAGAACAACTCTTGTACATTTACTTGCGCAAGAACGTGCATGCAGTGAAGACGCTCCGTAAGTTTTTGCACAAGAATGGCAGTGTAGACGTAGCCTTACAGTATAAAACTTCATTCCAGAATGGAATATGTCTTCGAAAAGTTAGGACTTTAAATGTGGAGCAAGTTTGACAATGTCTGAGTGGGTATGAGAGAAGGGCATACTTGGGGGCTATGTCTACACTATGGGGCTTTATCGGAAAAAGGTACGCAAATAGCACTCTGCAATTTGCGTACCTTTTTCCAATATTTTTTTGGAAGAGGCTTTTCTGAAATTTGGCTCGTCTACACTGGGCTAATTTTTGGAAAAACCCCTCTTTCGAAAGAGCCCTTTATCCTCATGGGAGGAGGAAGGAAGACAGGGCTTCTGAAAGAGCGCATCTGCTCTTCTGAAAAAAAAAAAAAAAAAGGGGGGGGGGGCAGAAGAGCAGATGCGTTCCCTGGACGTGGTAGAGTTTTTCCGGGATATTCTCGGTATCCTGGAAAACACCCATAATCTAGACATCGCCTGGGTCTGTTACCAGAAGAAAGTCAATTTTTCTGATGCAATATTTTTCTTTCAGATTATTTCCCAGGATGAGGCTGATAGGCGAGGGAAGGTATATGACAAGTACATGTGCAGTTTTTTATTCAATTTGAATAATGGTACGTATGTTTAGCTATTTTTAATTTACACTGCCACTGTAGAAGAAGTGCCTGTAGATGCCATTAAATATATTGGCTTCAGTTGGCCCATGATTCCACATACACAACAGTGTCAATGAGGCATGAAGGACAAGGTTGTCAAAATCAATTGACAAGAAGTACATTGAAAATAATGGCATGCAGCTCCCTTCACCCATTGGGGTCCACAGAGAAGGTACTGTAGCTGAGGAGAAAGCAAATTGGGATAATTCGGGCTCTCCTTACACATGGGAAATAAAACATTCAGTTATTAAAATCTATGTACACTGTGGGCTGGATCCAAAAAAAGGGCATAGGCCCCTAAGTCCAATATTTTGACACCACAGGTTTTCAAAATCTCCACTTAGCTACCACCTAACCTCCAGGCACCTGAGTTTGTTGGCGGGCATACACAAAACTTGCTAAGTTCTGTGACAGCTGAGTGCAGAAGTTAACTGTTTTGTCCATATGGGATTCTGAGTAAGTGATTCTTGCCTGCTGGCGTTGATCCAGTAGGCATTCTCAGAGCATGCCTACAATGCTGGGCCTTACATGCATGCAGAAAGTCATCTGAAACTGTCTTTTGTGCAAGTGTCTGTCCAAGACTCAGGTGCCTAAAATCCTGTGATAGGTGGGGCTATTCCTTTAAAATTGCCTACTAATTTAGGCCCCTCCCTGCTCAGCTTGCTGGCTTCTGAGAAATTCTATTAGGAGCCTTACTATTCCTGTGCACCGCATAGGGAGCGTGGCTGGAGATTCTACAGTAGGGTGCTTAAATGTTAGCTTTCACAATTCTCACTGTTGTACTGCGTCAGTCCCTTTGTGGATCTAGTCTTAAGTGCTACAAAAAGTTTATACAGGACCCTTTTTCACATAAAGGTCAGCACATTTTTAGATAGCTTATGTACTTGGAAAGAAAAGAGTTCCATCTAATTTAGAAACATCATTGTTACATTCCACCTCCATCTCCCGCCCAAATGATGTCAATTATTAGCATTCTCAGCAAGTGAAAACACCAATTTTAGAACTGCAAAACCAACTGTTTTGATATGGCAACTTGTTAGGCTTTTCTGAGGGAAAAATGAACATCTGAGGTTTTTCCAAAATGATATTCGCATGTAAAACTGAATACACTAACGTGGTTACTTGGCAGGTAAGTAAAATAGCATTTTCTCAGAGGTGCTTAGAAAGCTCTTTAGAGGCAATCTGTTCTAACTGCTTGCTTTCTTTTCTAGATTTTGTGGTTGATGCAACACGCAAGGGTAACAAAATCCGATTTGCAAACCATTCAGTAAATCCGAACTGCTATGCAAAAGGTAATATCAGACAGTTAAACCTAGGATTAGTCAAACAATATGTGAAACATTACTGTAAAATGCTGATTACGGACACATTTTTAAGTAGTGGCAGAATGTGTAAATACAAATAAGTCATTCAAATGTAAGCGTAAGGCCCCGACAGTATACTTACACTCTCTCTCTTTCCTCTTTTTAAAACAGTTATGATGGTTAATGGAGATCACAGAATAGGTATATTTGCTAAGAGAGCCATTCAGACGGGTGAAGAGCTGTTTTTTGACTACAGGTTGGTAGAGTATAGCAAGATATTCTTTCATTCTAGGGACATTGGAGAAGCCTGATTTTATGGCTCACTGACTGCCAGTCACAAGAACACAAAACAACAACAATGTTGGTTAGCAAGTTGTATCCTGCTATACATAGGGAATGCCATCATCTGTCCTGTTTTTACAAATGTATCAAGCTAGTGCAGGGCTGTTTCACTCTTCTAATGTTTAGAAACATCTAATGTCCAGTCTAAATTTCATGATCAGTTTATATTCAGGCTTGAAACTATTACTTATTGGTAAATTTCAGTAAGTATTTCATTGTATGTCCATACACAAACTGTTGAGAAAAAATTCCCAGATAGGCTCAGAGAGAAAAAAGGCTGTTTGAGACCGTGTTTGATTTCAGGATAGTTACTTTGATAAGCAGACACTGTCTGTCTGCCCCTCATTTCCTACAGCTGAAAACTTATGTTACGTAACTAAATGTTCCAAAACAAGCATTATCAGTTGAATGGACTTCCAACCACTGGACCTTATGCATACCAATTTCTACCCCAGTGTCTCTTCATGTGAATTTGCCTCTCAACACTTCTACAAAAAACAAAGTTGCTTCTGTTGTTTTTTTTTTCTAGAGAAACAACTTCAAATGCAAGGGCACATAAGTGATAGAATTGTGTTCAACCTTTTCTGTGATTGGATCTTTGTGAGAGGCTGAGCCTCCCCAAATCAACTGGTGCACAGCATGCTACAACTTTTTTTAATCTTGTATTGATATGGATGTCTTTTCCCCTCCCCCACAGATATAGCCAGGCCGATGCACTTAAATATGTAGGCATTGAAAGAGAAATGGAAATCCCTTGATACCAGCTACCTCTACTGCTGAACAGCTGCCTTATCTCCAGGAATTTTCTAGTACTGTGGGCAATTTAGAAAAATGATGCAATTTGAAATTCTGAATTTGCAAAGTACTGTAACAGTAATTTATAGTAAATTTCAAAATCAACTTTTTATTGCCTTGTCACCAGCTGCAAAGTGTTTTGTACCAATGAACTTTTGCAATAATGCGGTGTGGTACATTTTTCAACCTTGAATAAAGGATACTTGAACTGCTTCACTGTGAGTGTATTTGAGTTATGGTAGTTCACCTAACTGTGATATTGGTGGTGAAGCTTTTGAGGATACAGTGGGATTAATGCAAAAGTAAATCAGCACCAGGGGTTTAAGGACAAGTTAGTACCTGAACCTTATGTAGTCACTTAAACTGATTAAGTTGGAAGCCTTTAGAATGGAAAAATGGTCTGCCTTTATTAATCTATTGCCTCCAATGTGCAACTTATTTGCCTTCTGAGTGACACTCAAAGTTAAATAAAGGTGTGTATTTAAACACAGAGCTTCCATTGGCCACTTTCTCTGAATACTGCTAAATAGTACTAAGACACCAGAACCAAGTGGTATTCACCCAAGAGTTCTGGAAACTCAAAATTGCAGAACAACTGTAGCTTGTAACCTACCCTTTAAAACATCTTCTGTACCAAATGACTGGGGGCGACAGCTAATGTGACACCAATTTTTAAAAAGGTGAGCTTAGCAGTTACAGGATGGCAAGTCCAGCATCAGTAAAGACGAAAATTCTCAGCTACATAGATGAACATAATGTGTCAGAGAAGAGTCAGCATGGTATTTGTAATGGGCAGTTATGTCTGACCACTCTACCAGGACTCTGTTGGGGTCAACAAGCATGTGGACAAGTGGGGATCCACTTGATATACTGTATCTACCTGTAGAGCCTTTGACAAGGTCCCTTACCAAAGACTGTTAAGTAAAATAAGCTGTCATGGGATAAGAAGGAAGATCCTCATGAACTGGTACCTGATATAAAGTGTCAATTTTCAGAATGGAGAGTGGTAACTAGTATTGCCCCCCAGGAGTGTACCTGGGACCAGTCCTCTTCAACATATTTATAAATGGTTGGGGTAAACAGTGAGGTGGCAAACTTGCATCTGAGAGAGAATTGCTTAAGACAGTTACGTGCAAAGTAAGAAGAGCTTCAGAAGGATCTTGGAAACTTGACAGGGCAACAACATGGCAAACAATCCCAACTATAGGTATAAAATGATGTGGGGGGAACAGATCATGGAATCAGTGTGCATAGTTTTCTGAAAACATCCAGGCTACATCTAGACTAGCAAGTTTTTCTGCAAAAGCAGTTGCTTTTGTGGAAAAACGTACCAGCTGTCTACACTGGCTGCTTGAATTTCTGCAAGAACACTGATGATCTCATGTAAGATTGTAAGTGTTCTTGTGGAAATACTATGCTGCTCCCGTTCGGGCAAAAGCCCTTTTGTGCAAGAGGGCCAGTGTAGACAACACGGTATTGTTTTGCGCAAAAATGGCGATCAGGGCTTTCTTGCACAAAACCGCATCTAGAATGGCACAGACGTTTTTCCGCAAGAAGTGCTTTTGCGGAAAAGCGTCCGTGCCAATCTAGATGCAGTTTTGCACAAATGCTCTAACGGAAAATCTTTTCCATTAAAAGCATTTGTGGAAAATCATGCCAGTATAGACGTAGCCCCACTGAATGTACAGCAGAAGTCAAAAAGCAAACAAACCTGGGAATCATCAAGAAAGAGATACATAAAGAAAATATATTGCCTCTATATAAATCCATGGTATGCCTACATCTTGAATACTGCACCCACCCCTAATCTCAAAGTTAGTGGAATTGGAAAATGGTTAGGGGAATGGAACAGCTGCTATGAGGTGAGCTTAATAATGGACTTTTCAGCTTGGAAAGAGAGATGAGTAATGGAGATTATGATGACAGAGGTCTATAAAAATCATGACTGGTGTGAAGAAAGTACATAAGGAAAAGTTATTTATTCCTCCCCAGAACACGAACTAGGCTCACCAAATAAAATGAATAGGCAGCAGGTTTAAAACAAAGCACATCCTGTAGAACTCCCTGCCAGAGGATATTGTGAAGGCAAAGACGTTAGCTTTCAAAAAAGAACTAGATGAATTCATTGAGGACAGGTCCATCAATGGCTACTAGCCAAAATGGGCAGGGATGATGTGTCTCTAGACTGTCAAAAACTGGGAGTGGGTGTCCAGCAATCACTGGTCTCTAAAATACAAAACATATTCACTTTCACAACAGTTTTTATTACTGTAAGGGCAGTCTGTTGACAGACCTAGTACAGGTTGCACCAGGACTTTCTGGTCCAGCAATATCAGGCCACAGATGTTCCTAGACCAGAGAGTTCAGTGGTGTGGCCCAGGAACCTTTGGGCTGGGGTAACAAAGTGTGTCTCCCCCCCCCCCCAGTGAGACTCAGGTGGCAAGGGGGTCCAGCTTCCAGGTCTGGCAAATTCTCATTTGGGACCAGTCAGGTCGCAGGTAGGGATGTAAGCAACTAAGTCAATTAGTCCCTGAACTTTTAAGCTTCCCTCCGCGCTCCCCCCCCCAAATGCACACAAGGTGTTTTTTAAATCCTTTCTGGTAATTTGTTTAAGCCTTCATTAGGGCAAAGCAACACTTTCAACAAAGCAAGACCAGAAAAAAAAGAGTTGCTAGGACAATATCTTCACATCATTATGGGAAATGAAGAAAGGTGGCTCAAAGAGGAATGGGTATTTCTCAGAAAACAATGGCTTAATGCTGTGGTGTCTTTGAGTGCCGGATGTGCACCATAAAAATAAAGATGGAGCTTCTGCTCACAATGACAATTTGGAAACACTAAAAGCAAGAATTTTACATTTGTACCAATAGTGAGTACAGCACTTCCACCATTATGAAATTAGGTTTTCACTTTTTCATTTTAATCAATCAGGCTTTCACAGCTCGGAGCAATGCTCAGTCACATACAAGTTATAAAGAACTAGAGCTCACTTGTTCAAAAATGAGAAAAAAAACTTAGCTAAATGTTAAAATGGGAATAATCTCAGAGCACGTGTGTTAAGTACACAGTTTTGTCCAAGAACGTGCATCCAAGATGTACTGCCACACTATTGATAAAAGTGGCCTAATTTGCTTAACCTCGTGCAAAAATATTACCTGACCGCTTAAGTAGATGAGTTTAGCATCTGTTGTATCCATTTTGAGAAACGCAAACTGCAATGCCAAAACATTTGTGCACATTTTCCAAGTATCTGCTATTGAGATTTATTAGCATATATCGAAAAAAAAACAGTATGCACAATTCAATGAACACTTCCCTGAATTCAGTCACTCCCTCCTCCAAAAAGCCACAAATACAGATTCATTTTTCAATCCTGGGAAGTGTTTTGCTATAATCACTGGAAAACAGGAAAGGAAGAAAGCAAAACTAACAAATTATTGTAGCTTTCATAATCATTATACCTTTTATTTACATTTAGAAAGTAGTGAAACTTAAAACAATAAAACCAAATGCAACTTGTACAGAAATCTTTTAATTTTTTTTATTTATCACACATTAAAAAATGAAACACACTATACAAATGGTTTTTCATAGCAGATTACACATACGTCCATTCAGACTCGCTCTCAAAGTGCTGCCAACATTTCTAAGTGCTGCCTGTGGTGGCAGCTATTTATCATATAGCCAATGTATTGATTTAAATGCAGTAGCATGCAACCCTCAGGGTAGAAGGTTTTGATTCCTTTCTGTTCTTAAATTAGGTTAAATGGCATTGGTGTCCATATTTACATACTTGAAATGTATCAATCCTGAGCAGTTCCGATGTAAATCTGAGACTGGCTGATGGGAGTCCTTGTCTCAGTCATTAAAAAGGGAGGTCCAAATGGCAGCAGACGGGCTGCTATGAAGTTCAGTTGTTTTCATTCTTTCCATCACATATCTATCTGCTGAGTGTCTCACAGAGTCAGACAACTGCTAATAAAAATGTTAAGCCAAGTAACTGTAGGTGTCCTTCTCACCATCGACACGCTCCAAGTACTCCTTTTCAATCAGAATGTCAATGCATTTCTGTAGGGGAAAACGTTGAAAGGCAAGTAATGCATTTCATAGTATTTAATAAAACAAACCCCAGGTAGGCACTTTAAGAGCAATAAAACAATTTTTGGTTGCTGAAAGCTTTTTAACAGTTTTGGCTACTAAATATCATGCTGAATACATGTTTATTTCAAAGACTTGCATTAAATATTATGCAGGGAAATGGCATAAACAAACAGACTATTCAAACAATGGCAATTTACTCAATTTTTGACCATGCCTAGAAGAGGCCACTCCGCAAACACTATTCAAGGGAGTAACGATGACTGAACACAGCCAAATGTTACTAATTCCCTAGAACATTATTATTCTGTAAGTGAGCAATAAAACATTTAAGCCAAAATGTACGTGGTTCCTTTATTTTGACAATGATATGATAAATTATGTCACAATAAACACTGTAGCATGCTTACTGGCACATGATGAGGTCTTATTATTTAGCCTCATCATATCAATATGCTGACTAGTCTTTGAGAACTTGTAAGGGATTAAATTAAATGTTTCCTACTTAAAGTATAATAGTTGAATAATTTATTTCTTTAAACCTTAAAAAATTAACAGGCTGAATTTAGAAAACAAGCATCTGAGTTAATATATATTACTGCTATTTTGACATACCTTAATTACTGGAACTCGTGGTTTGAATCTTGAGGACAGCTGGGTTAGAACTTCTCCAAGCAATTGCTGGTGTTTTAGAACCTTTCGCATTTTCATAATTCTCACAATAGCAGCCTAAATAGCAAAGTAGAAACAGACCTTTTTAGGAAGATACAATTTGCCATTCTGGATCAAGCCACTTTTCCCAAAGTTTTCACTAAGACAATCCACAAATTACTTTTTGTCTCTTTCTGAGACTTAGCCAAGATCCAAATTTGTTTGGGGAGGGTGGGAGCAAAATCAGAAGACAAAATCAAAATCCTCCTCCTTCCTCACCCAGCCACGGATACCAACCAGCAGCAACCTTCACTGAAACCATGATTCTGTCTGAGTGTAGCACAGCAGCATCTTCTGTCCCATGGGGCTAGGGCCAGCTCCTCACTATGGGGATTGCAATGTTGCATACAGGGTGACTGCGCCACTCAGGTTTGACCCAACTTCTCCTCTGTCATAACTGAGAAACAGCTGAGCCAAATTAGGGAGAGTAGTTTCATCAGATCACAATACCTGGAGCTGGGCTCAGTCCTATGGAACTGGAGTCACCACTGAACAGTGGGCTCACTCCTGCACCTGGCCCACAACCCATCTAAAACCTTTCTGTGACCTGCTGTTGGGGAAACATGGTCTTCAGAGCTTTATCATGCAGCTACCAGTGGCTTGTACCTGCTAAAGAGGATGTAAGCACTGCCTAGTGGTGGAACGAACATGCACAGAGTTCTTACTGAGAACTTTCAGTGTCTCATTATATGCTTGTTCTTAGACCCTTGCTAATCTACCAGATTACAAACTGTTTTGTACAAGGCTAGTATTAGTAATGGACATCAATGGCAATATTAGCCAGAAAACTTCAAAATGAGGCTTACAACTTTTTCTTCTGGAGGTGGATTCAGAATTGTAACAGGTACAATATAAATCAATTCCACTGTGATTATTTTAAATCTGAACAACATCCTGAAGTTTACATTGCACCTAGGTGCTCAGCAAAATCAGTGCATGAATCCCCAGAATCTAAATCCTCCTTAGTATGCTCTTCAATGTCGGCAACAACAAAAAGCCTTTGACACCCTCCTATGTCTGTTTTTATGTATAAATATAAAAGCTATCTATTTGAAAACCCTGTTATGTTTTGTTTCAAGTTTGTTTTGCAGAGGAATATTACACTATCATGTTCTCTTGGGCATAAATATTAAAAGCAAGCTTCTGCAGAAATACAGAAGTGTTAATGAACTTAAACTCATGGGGCTGAAATAGATTCACACTTACAGACTAAGGCCAGACTGCATCATTGTGACCATCTAGTCTGACCACCTGCATACTGCAGGCCACAGGACTTGACCCACCCACTCCTGTAACCTCTGATGTAGTTACTGAAGTCATGATGTAAAGACTTCATGTTTTAAAGAATTCACTATTTAGTCTAGGTAAACCAGCAAGTGACCCATCCCGCACACTACAGAAGGTGGCAATCCCCTTTCTCCCAGAATCTCTGACAGTAGGACTTGATATTGACCACATGCCATTGGAGGCAATATATTATCACATCACTATCCAACCCACCTGAATCAGTAGTTTCCTATCTTCCTCTATATTTTTGTGTGTAGTTTCCTGCTCCTGCTTCTGTTCAGTCTTCATTGGCACATTTATGTTGACCCTCAATTTTTTGCTGCCAGGAAAAGGTAGTTAAGTAAATAATTAGTCTAATTTCAAAAAGGAAATTTGAATGGAAATATCTGAGTACTCCTCCTATTTCCAAAAAGAATAAATTCCCTGCCCATTTGCTCACAACACAGCTTTTCTTCTTTAGGAGAGGAGAGGAATTTGTGGTGGTTCCATTTATTTCACAATTTCTCCCCTTCTCCAAACGTGACAGGGCAGTGATCTTTAAAAGATCTTAACACTGTGACATTCTTCATCGTAAGAGCTATCCAGGCCAGATGGAATACAATTCATAGTACTCTAGAGTGTGCAGGCACAACTGGGCACTAAATTTAAAGTAGGGATGTTAACAGGTAACTGGTTACCCAGTAAGCATCACCCATAATGGATTATGCTTACCGGGTAATAGTTAACCGGTATCTGGGAATGGCCAGTTGTAGGCAGAGGGCAACTCCAGCACAACTGGGCCCCTACGCAGGGCTGGAAGAGGCCTTCTCCCCGCCCCCACCAGCCCTTCTGGGCACATGCAGGGGGGGCCACTTGAGCCCTGCCAGGCTGCAGCAGGGCCAGCTCCCCCCCCTCCCCGCTCCCCTTTAACACTACATTTAAGCAGTCAGACAATTAACTATTGTGTTTAATGGTTAACCAATTGAATGGGATTTTACATGCCTGATTTAAACAAGCTTCAAAATACCATAATCTCCACAAAATGGTTAATACTAGAAAGGGCAGTGATCTGTCCAAGCAATAAAGGGATTTAGCCATCAAACTCCTCATGTGAATGGTCCCACTGAGTCTGCAGGATCAGACCACAATTGGACAAATCCTGGTACAAAAGCACACACATGAACTGCATATTTAGATTTAGTTTTGTGTTTCAAGTAGAAAATTAAAACATCTCAAATTATGAATTTGTTTTAAAAATATTTAAGGCAACCAAATGTAACCTTTGAAACAGGAATTTTGGTTACAAAATGCAAACTAACAAAGACTACTTGTGTACTGACTGCTAAAGGCGTACAGGCTGCAAAATTAAAAAGGAACTTACTTTTACAAAAATACAAAATGATTTACCTAAATTACTCAATTCTAAAGTGAATTTATTTTTGCCATTAATATCTGTTTACTATTTACATTTTAATTCTATTCATATTAAATGTATATAAAACTAAAACATACACAGCTAAAATTTTATTCTGGGTACCAAGGATAACATTTTCAAAAGAGCCAAAGCTGTATTTCCAAATATGACTTGGAAAGGTAAACTTCACAGTGAGGCTTGTAAGTGACTTTTGAAAGCAGAACTTTGACAGTTTACTACAGGCAGTCCCCGACTTACGCGGATCCACTTACGTCGGATCCGCACTTACGAACGGGGCTCTCTCACCCCGGAGCTCACAGGCAGCGGTCAGCCACCTCGAGCTCCGGGGCGAGAAAAGCTGCTCCCGGTGCCCCTGGTCTGCTGGGGACCGTCTCCAGCAGACATGGGGCATCGGGAGCAAACCCGCAGCAGCGGGGGGGTCCCGCGCTTCTGAGGCTGCTGCGGGTTTGCTCGCGGTGTCCCTGGTCTGCTGGAGACGGTCCCCAGCAGACCAGAGGCACCGCGAGCAAACCCGCAGCAGTGCGGGGACCCCGCCGCGGCTGCGGGTTTGCTCCCGGTGCCCCTGGTCTGCTGGGGACCGTCTACAGCAAACCAGGGGCACCGGGAGCAAAGCGGTCCGGTCACAGCAAAGCCTCAGAGGCGCAGCACCCCGCTGCCGCTTTGCTCCCTGTGTCCCTGGTCTGCTGGGGGGGGGGGGGGGGCGCAGCTAGTGTACCCCCCCCCCCCCCAAGCAGACCAGGCTTTTGTTGTGGACCCTGGGGCAGAGCAGCTGGGGCGCTGCCGGTTGGTCCCGCAGCGCCGCTCTGGGCACTACTGGACCAACCCGGCAGCACCCCAACTGCTCTGCCCCAGGCGTCCTGATTCAGCCGCTGCTGGTCAGTTTCAGCAGTGGCTGAATCAGGACTCCTGGGGCAGAGCAGCTGGGGTGCTGCTGGGTTGGTCCAGTAGCGCCGAGGAGCGGTGCTACTGGAGCAACCCAGCAGCACCCCAGCTGCTCTGCCCCAGACGTCCCCAAGTCAGTCGTTGCTGAAACTGACCAGCGCTGACTACAGGAAGCCCCAGGCAGAGTTGCTCTGCCCCGGGCTTCCTGGTATCAGCTGCTGATCAGTTTCAGCAGCAGCTGACTTGGGGTTCTTAAGTTGAATCTGTATGTAAGTCAGAACTGGCAGTCAGTTTCAGCAGCGGCTGAATCTGGATGCCAGTTCCGACTTACATACAGATTCAACTTAAGAACAAACCTACAGTCCCTATCTTGTACGTTACCCGGGGACTGCCTGTACTTCATCTTCTTCAAGAACAAGCTGTGAACAATTTGGATTATTTACACATCAAGTGCAATTAGTTACCCCCACAGACTTTTGGCCTCATCTGGTCAAATACAACATTAAATATGAAACAGCAAATAGTCCTGTGGCACCTTAGAGACTAACAAAAATATATAGAATCACGAGCTTTCATGGATAAGATCAGGTTTTCAAAATATTTGGTTAGTCTTTAAAGTGCCACAGGATTACTCATTGTTTTTAAAATTACAGACTAACACAGCTACGCCTCCAAGTTATTTTTGGAATTTTGCCTCTAGTAAGAGAGAAATGAAATCGATGCTGAGCTCCAATTATATGAGTATACACACATGGACAATAGAAAAATGACATTTAGGAGAAAAGTCAATGCGTTGGTGTACTTATTACATTCTGCTCATAGCGAGGAGATAAAAAAAATCCCAAAATTAATCTTTCATAAGATGTATTTTGCCCCAAGTAGGGATACTGTTGCAATTACACATTTGAATATTGTAAATATTTGTCGAAAGTGACCCAAAAAAACGACTGAAGTTTTATACTTTTCAAATAAGCCGTATTTATAAGCTTCAGAGGGTTAGCCTGTAACTGGAAAAAACTTAAAACAACAAATGCTCTAGCAACACCTTACAGACTAACAAAATATGTAGATAGTAAGATTGTACCCATGAAAGCTAATGACACCATTTATATATTTTGCTAGTCTTTAAGGTGCTGCGAGACCATTCATTGTTTTTTAGGTTTTGCCATTTTTATAAGCATCCTTGTGAATCCACTGCACTGTTGAAAACAGATTTTTATCAATTCCACTGATTTTGAAACTCAAACAAAAGTAGTTGATTTGAAAAAAAGAGTATTAAAAAAGAGCGAAAACATCGTCACCAGAACCAGGGAAGTGATTATTCCTCTCTATTCGGCACTGGTGAGGCCACATCTGGAGTACTGCG
This sequence comes from Pelodiscus sinensis, assembly GCF_049634645.1. Classification (NCBI taxonomy): domain Eukaryota; kingdom Metazoa; phylum Chordata; order Testudines; family Trionychidae; genus Pelodiscus; species Pelodiscus sinensis. The sequence goes on from NC_134712.1 coordinate 160,936,772, forward strand.
TTCAGTTCTGGGTCCCCCATTACAGAAAAGATGTGGACACACTGGAGAAAGTCTACTACAGGGCAACAAAAATGATTAGGGGGCTGGAGCACAGGACTTATGAGGAGAGCAGAGGGATTTGGGTTTATTTAGTCTTGTGCTGCCACTCTCCTCCCCTGTATCTGAGGGAATGGCAGCATGCAGAACCTCTTCCCCTGAGGCTTTTCCCCGCTGCTCTGGGGGCAGTGCTCCGTAGTGGCACGGAGCCACATGTGCCCCCAGGAGCGGGGTGGCAGAAAAGTGCCCTATCCCCAGCCCCTCATGCCCAGTCCCCACAGCACCCCTCCCTGACCTGGCAAAATCTTTAATCTGGCATACCCTGTTTCCCACCGTTCCTGGATTAAAGAGGTTCAAGTGTAATCACTTATGATTTTTCGCAAAACAGAATACTCAGCGCTCTAGTCATTGTTTAGATACAGAAGGGAAAAAATTAAATACAAGGCAGGATTTCTCAATAAAAATGTTCATTTCACATGAAATGGTTTATTTTTTAGCACGTGGATTAAGTTATATGTGCTAAACTAAAAGGATTCTTAAATACATCAACATCAGTGTAGATTTCATACCTGAGATTAAATATACCCCTTGACTAAGTACACAAAAATCACCACTATAGGTAGTTTGAGATACAACGGTGAAAGTAAGGGTGTGTCTAGACTACCTAGTTTTGTCGACAAAAGTGGACTTTTGTCGACAAAACAATACCAGCGTCTACACTACCGCGGAGTTCTGTCGACATAACGTCGACAGAACTCCGCGGTTTTGTCGACGCTGGTAAACCTCATTTTACGAGGCAAAACACCTTCTGTCGACAGAAGGTGTTATTGCCTGTAACGTTGCGTCCAGACTACGGAATTCTGTCGACAAAGCAGCTTGCTTTGTCGACAGAACTCCATGTGTCTGGACGCAAATTGTCGACGGAAGTTTTGTCGACAGTATCTGTCGACAAAACGCGGTAGTCTAGACGTACCCTAAGAGAGTGACTTGCTGGGAGAGGGGCTCTGGATGCTATTACTACACCAGCCGCTGTACTACCATAGGGTTCCCATGCCAGTGCTTGGCATAGGTGGCTCACCCCTTCCCTTTTGCTCTCTTCCCCCTCTTCTACCCTTCTCTTCTGCAAAATCCCAAGCCCCAGCAAGCATCCACAGCCCCTGGATAGCAGAGCCATAGCAGACCCAGACCACAGCCCCAATGGCTGGGCAGTGTGGTATCTGTACTCCCGGCCCTGAGCCTCCCCACATCCCACAAACTTCTGCCATGAGCCCTCTACACACTCCTCCCTCCCCACTCTGTGCCTCTGCACCCTAACCCCTCATCTTGAGTCCTCCACATCCCCTCCCACAATTAAACTTCTTACAGGTACTGCTGTAATGCAACCCACACCCCTGCACTGAACCACTTCTGTGCTGAAACACGAGAGGGGGTGGGGGGAGAAAGGGTTGTAATACGACAGTACCTGTTCCTTTCACCCCTGTTGACACATATGACTATAAATATGACACTGGAGTAAGAGGAGCTAACGAAAAGACACTGCAAAGAGAACCTTAATTTTTAAGACACTTCAGAGTTTAAATCTCTAAATAAGCACACTGATCTTTTTCCAGAAGCTGATTTTTTTCAGGGGCTGTTTTTAATGGCCATGTACTTAAAACTTTCAATTTGGTGCTTGCTTTTATTTAAAAAAAAATTAATAATTAAATTACATGTAATTTACTTGACATGTGAGAGTCAGGACTAATGGCAAAACCCACACTGATGGCACACAAACTAAATGTGTCTATTTGATCAATGTCTGTCTAAATTACACCAGATTTTACTATGCCCCAGTGACTAACAAGAATCAAGAGCTGAAGATGTGAGAGTATGTTTACTGACACTGCTGGTGAGTACCAGCTTATTTGCTTTAAGGATCTTTGCTCAATTATAGCTATAGCAAAGTGACACTATAGATAGCAGATGCTTCAGAGAAACAGGTTGTTACCATTTATACACAACAGGCTTATTCTATTATATTTTTCTTACTTTTTATAACCAAGATATAGTTTTATTAAGGTATCTGGCTTCAACTCCACCTCATCAACATTTGCATTTTCATCTTCCAAAACCTACAAGAAACAAAACATTATTATAAGATATATATTTGCTAAATTGTGTTTGAATGAATCAAATATGCAAGAAAGCAAAAGACCTTACCAATAATTTTGACTTCAGTAAAATCTGTAGAACTTGTGCCAAGATATCCTACAAGTTACAGGAAACATTATCAATGTGAATTTACAATACATTTTGTGCAAATGTCAAATGAATTTTGACAATGAGTTATAACAAAATAGCTGACAAGTTCTGCATGCATTGGAGCTATTCAGGTTTCATTTTTCATAGCTACAAAAATATGTACTGTAGGCCAAACTGAAAAAAAAAAAATCACCAATATAGGAAAAAATTGCAAAAATAGAACACAAGGAGCAAGGGTGGGGAACCTAAGGCCTGGGTCTAGATGCGGCCCCCAGCTTGCCTGGATCTGGCCTCCAAGGCATGGGCTCCCTCCCAGCATTGGGGAACTCATACTGGTGCTCCAGTCTCCTGCCATCCCCCCACACGGCTGGAGCACACAAATTCTACTAGCTCCCAAGGCTCTGGTATGTAAGCTGATTGATTTTAATGTGGGTCAGCAGCCCTCCACATATAGAGCATCAAGACAGTGATAATTAGTGATTGAAAAATACCATAAAAGCATATGGGAAATATTAAAGACTTAATTTTACCAGATTACAGACAAATACCACCACTTTAGCATCAACACAATAGTAGATTTTCCCCTTTTTTGTGCCAGACTGCTCTGAGGATTCTCAAATAGGCCAATTTCAAAGAACAATTCTTTCCAATTACCCCTTTAATGACCCTTTCCCCACTAAATGGTGCTGACATGTAGGGATGCATCTGGCCAAAGACTATTTCATTCATGCTGAGTAAGAACTCAGAAAATGCACCATAGCAGCTTCCTGAACATTTTTTAGGTCTTATCTACATTGGGGCTTATATTTAAGTACAAACACTTGAGGCCAGGCCCTGAGGAAGTTGCACTAGTGCCTCTCTCAAGTACATGTGAAGCTGCTAATTCCTCTGCTGAAACTGAACCCAGTCTGAAGCAGATAGATGCTACATCCATGCAAACAGTATTGAGTTTGCACTAGGTGCAGCTACATCGGTGGCTGACAATGTCCATAACAGAGGCAATTATTCAATGCAGACATCACCCTATGAATTTTCTATGGAGCATCCACAGCTCTAATTTGTATTCACAAATTTATTCTCTCTTTGGCAGGTCACTTAAGTTCGCTGACCAGGAATAATTTGCCTTTTCTTAACATGCTTTAGAGCAGACCTCATGTGAACCTATTGGAAAAATATCTAGTTTTTAAACAGTTGGGGTATAGCATCTGCTTTTGAAGGAACAGTAGGGAATTGCCTCTCCAAGTAAAGCAAACACTTAGCCAATGAACCTATGTTCTCAATGCATTCATGTTCTTAATCTTTCAGGATATAAAACACATGGAAACCTCTAGGAACCTAATAAAGGGAAACCAGCACCTTCCCCCAAAACAGAAGTTTTAAAACAAAAACACATGCACTGGAAAACCAATGACTAGTTATAGGACCTGAGAAGGGAGGTAGTGAGTAAGTGAAATGATAACATAAAACTAGTATAATACAATATATTAAGTCACTACCATTTTTATTTGAGTACTGTCTGTCAGCTGTTGCACAGTATAGGCATCTTCTGTGTTGTACTGCAGTAGGATTGCCATCTGGAATGTTGATGCCTTCCAGACACCAAAGAAAGAAAAGAAAAGGCCAAATATAAAATCTGAGTGAAAGTACACATAACCTGAATGTGTATTTGAACTTGAAGCCCTGGAAAATTCATGAATCATGAATACACACACATGCAAACTCACTCCTTCTCCCACCAAACTGAACTGAAACCTTGATGAAGCCTGATAGCGATAACTATTTAATCTAAAAGGAGGAAAAGGTTTATAATACTCAATTTGAAATTATCATCACTTTAAAAAAGTAAATGCGAGATGTACTTTTCAATGACCCTTCGTACTCACGTCTACCATTTCTTCTCTGCTATTAAACAACATTTTGAATGGATGTTTAAAGCAAACAATTCTGAAAGATGTACTTTTTTAAAAAAAATAAGGGTTAGAAACTGTGCTACAGGTTTTTTTTTTTAAAATAGATTATGAGTAAAATTCTCTCTATGCCTAAGCATGAGAAAGCAAAGAGGCATAATGTTTGTAATACAACTAAAAACAGTGAGACATTCATGCCTTCAGATATGTCTACACAACACAAACTTGAATGTGTGAATGATAATTGAGAACTGAGAAATTAGGCCACATGCTTTCAGACTACGTTCTTTAAAGAGCTTCATGGGACTGCCAATAAAACACAATTTTCTATTTAAAATGGGAGATAAATCTTCACTAAAACTCTCTGTATGTTATTTCACATGTGCCAGCATTGTATTGCCTATGTTCCAGTATTCTTTATATCTCAATCCTAAGCTTGTGACCAGTTGAACTACATGCAGACAGTTCCTTCCAAGTATCCTGGTGTCATAGCTAAAGCTTTGTCTTTTACCCATACGATTTCTAATTTCACAATATTTCCCTTCAGTTTGTTACTCAACTGAAGCTAGAGCTACACTATCCTCATCTTTTCAGAAAAAGCCAGCAAATTACGCTCCACAATTTGGGTAGCTTTTTCCGATTGCTCTTCCGGCAGAGACTTTTCTGCCATTTGGCTCCGTCTAGAGGGGGGCCAAATGACAGAAAAGCCTCCTCTTTTGGAGGAGCCCATATTTCTTGTAGAACGAGGTATACAGGGGCTCCCCGAAAGAGCGCATTTGCTCTTCCACAAAAAAGCAGAAAAGCAAACGCATTCCTTGGATGTGGCGGAGTTTTTCCGGGATAGCTCCAGTATCCCAGAAAAACCCACCAGTCTAGGCATACCCTGAGAGTAATTTCCATTTTACCTTTAATATGAAACCTAAACACAGTTTATTGGTTTTCACTACTTGACATAAGAAACATTTGAAATACAATTGTACATACTGTAAGACTAATTTTTCATCAAGATCTATAGTAAATTAATGAACTACAGTGCTCAGACCATTTTATAGGGTTGCCAGATGGTTTCAACAAAAATACCGGACATGCTTGACATTACATCACAATCTACATCTTATTTAGAAAATACCGGACATTTACATTTTCTTAATTTGTTTCCTGAACAGAAAGCTCAAAACCGGACACCTGGCAACCCTACAGACCAATGGTTTTCATTCAAGTTTACCTCTAGTAGAATTAATACCATAAATGCATAAATTCAATAAATAGTCCAAGTAAGGCATTTGTGAACTCAAAAATCTGTTTATTTTAGTTCCTCTAATAAAAGACTGACCCTGCAAATCATAATGCACACATTTATGCACACACATGCTCCTGCTGCTACACTGCTGCTCAATGAGCTTGGGAATAACACCCGTAGTAATGTAGGCATTGCCTTAGGAAGTTACAGAAAACACAAAATTAATTTAAAATGCCAATATCAAATACTATTAGATAGTGTTTACTTGACTTCCAGAGTTCAGAAAAGTACCAAATAGAGCTGAACAGCACCTATATTTATATTAGGTTGTTTGTGTGCTGACATAGGTAGGCAGGCACTGTTTTAATTCACAGGAGAGTCTAAGTCAGATTTAGTCCCTTCCTAAAACTCAGAAGTTTACATCATACTGAATACTTCTAGGAGAATGTAGAAATGTAGCCGTGTTAGTCTGGGGTTTGCTAGGAGAATGTAAGCACTCCGCCATTTTAAAAAGGAGCATAAAATAGGTCCTAAGGTTATAAAACTTTTAACCCAGTGATCTCAATTTTTTTTAAACAATTATCTTATTGTAATGACTATATCAAGGATTGACACAAGCTGAAAAGTTTTTTTGGGGGAAAAAAAACAACAGAAAATGTTTTAAGACCAGATTTTCTAAAGAGCTCAGATCCTGTTTAGGCACTAAAATAAAGCAGGAAAGATTTCCAAAAGGAGCCTGTCAAGGTTTTGAGCACTTTAAAATTTGCCCCTTTCATTTCTTATGTCTAAGTGGCTGCCAAACTCTTGAGAAAATCTGGCCTTAAACACTTTAAAGAAATACAGTGATTATGCATCATTTTTAAATTATTTTGTCTCGCTGTTTAACCACCTCCAAAATTTGAAGTTAAAACATAGTTTCTAACTTCTTCTCAACTATTGCACACTCATGTTTTGCTATTGCAGGGATGGCCATGAAGGCTTGGCTCTTATTTTTAAGGTATGTGAAACATTTGTTCTGAAACTTTTCTCCCTAGCACACAGACCTACATATATATTTTGTCATTTGTTTGACATTAAAAAAAATAGAGTGAGGTAGGAACTTCCAACAGCAAGGTTCCTCTATGTTACACTTTGGAAGAATTCATTTAAAAAAATGTTTAGATTACTCAGTTATTCACTAAACCTTTCCCTAATACAAAGTTATTTTTACCTGCAATGTGTATCTATTTTTGAAACAGTTGGTAACCAGTTCTCCTTTGGATAGCTGATACAACCAGGTCAATTTTCTTCCACTATGACGACTGGCATAAAAAGCTGTAAATCTCTGGTAACTGCGTTCCAACTGCATAAAAAAAAATAATAATAATATTTCCACCACTGTATTTTCACACTTGTAAGTGTATTGGAATCGACAGCATATAGATCAATCCAGACTACCCCATGTAAGCATGCCCTTTGCTAGACGAGCTAGATAGAACATTTTTTAAAAGGTTCTTCAGACTTGCATACAAATTTCCTTTTGTGATCAACTTCATTTTAAATGTCATATGGAAAGGAAAAGAAAACAGGCTTATGTTCTTTTGCTTCTTTGCAAAGTATTAAGAAAGGCCTGAAAGGTCATTTCCTTTCCCTTCACTTCTCCTCCCCATCTCACTAGTTAGGGCACGTCTATACAGGCAAATTTTGTCGCCAAAAACCCCAACAGCATGCGGCCACAACCAAGGGGATATGATGCTCCATAAGGTGAGCGTGCCAAAGACACACCTCTCTCCCATTCAACCTTCCAAAGGCACATTCAACAACCATGAGGCATCAGCTTAGCCTGTTGTCGAACCATTCCTTATTGCTGTCCAGGTATCTTGTGCAATGGGTAAGCCAGGTAACCGAGGATCACTATCGGCATTTCCACATCCCCCAATGTAATTCTGTGGTCTGGAAAGAAAGTCCCAATCTACAGCTTTCTGTACAGGCCACTGTACCTGAAGATGAGTGTGCATCATGCACCTTTTTAGACCACCTGTATTTATGTCTATGAAACACCTACAATGATGCACAAGCATCTGAAGCACCATCAAGAAGTACCTTTTCCAATTGATGTACACTGTGGCAAGATAGGGTGGTGCTACACTGGGAATGTGTGTGCCATCAATTGTCCCACCAGTTTGGAAAGCCCATGTCAGCCAAGCCAGCCACTATGTCATACACATTTCTCAGAAACAGAGTTCTATGCAGCAAAATGTGATTTAGTGCCTTGCACACTTGCAGAAGTGCTGCCCCAATGGTAGACTTCTCCACTCCAAACCGATGTGCAACTGAACGGTAGCAATTGGGAGTTGCCAACTTCCACAAAGCAATCACAACACGCTTCTCTACCAAGACAGCAGCTCTCAATGGGTGTTCTTGCACCACAGTTCAGCACACAGCTTCAGGAAGGTTGCTTTACACATCCCAAAGTTGTGTAGCCACTTTTCTTCACCCCACACCTGCATGACAATGTAATCCCACCACTGAGTAGTGATTTACCTAGTTCAAAAGTGACACACTACTCTGCACAGGTGCTCTGTGGCAGCCAAATAAAATGCCAAGTTGCTGCTGTTCGTGTCACTTATATTGTCATTCGCATCTGAGTCGTCTTCTGACAGTAAGTTCAACAGTAGCTCTGCTGTCATGCATAATGTCCTAAGAGCACTGAATACAGCACAGGAAAGAAGTCTGGAATCCATGATTTCTCACAGCAGATGTTGGAGTGTGCAGTAAGGACTGGCGGTTTCAAATAACTCCAAAGGAAGCCGGAAGCCCGTGAAGCAAAGAGATGGAAGACAGGATGTTTTTTCAACATTCCCAAAATGTCTTTCACTACGTTGTGCGTTTCCACAGTGCCTAGTGACTGAAGGTGACACCAGGCACTATGAAATGCATACTCACATTGCTTTGGTCTTTCTGTCGATGGGGAAGCTAACAACGTGTCCATAGTATGTCGTCAGAGGTTGCAGTCTAAACATGACTTGGTGACTTTCGCATGTCGACAGTACTTGCATGGCCAAAACTTTCCAGTCTAGACATACCCTTAGGTTAGAAATTCAGGTCTGGACTAGCTGGAGGACAACAGTGACTGGAAAGCTGGTCATCATGTAATCTCAAGAATCAACAGAATGAAAGCTGAATAACTGAGAGGGTCTCTGTTTCTTAACTACAACAAAAGCTTTAAAAGCATGAACCTATTTTACTTTAATGACTACTGAATGTTTTGGAAGAAGGACATGTTGGTAAAAGATGTTCAGGTCCAATCAATTAAAAAAAAAAAAAAAAGCATCACACACCTCAGACCTTCCCCCTGAAAGGTCCTCCAGCACAACCAGGGAAGACAAGACTTACCATTTCTGATATTTCAAAAATTAAAAAATGAACAGGAAAAACATTTCAGGCTCTCTTTACATACCGTAAAAGAAGAGATACTTAAAATTTCAATTTTATTTGAATAAATCTTTTGCAGGACATCTTTACCAAAGGCAAAAGAGATCAAGTCATGACATTTTGTGTTAGAAAGCGTTGGGGAGTTCATTTTAGGTCCTCCATGAAAAACGTAAACTGAAACTTTAAGCTTTAATATAAGATTTAAAAGCATATTGGCTTACCTCAGTAGGTAGAGCAAACGTGCAGGACTGCTGAAAGGGCCATGATCCAGAACTGAGAACCTGTATGCTGAAATCCACTGGAAAAGAAATGTTCATAGATTAATAGACTATCAGCTATTTCTCCTTTGTTATTATGGACCTGTCCGTGTGCAGTTTGGGAGAAGCCAACTCAAACAGGAGAAGTTTCTGTCTTGCCTAACCAGAAAGAGTGATGACACTAATACAAAAGACCGTGGGTATTACTATTTGGAAAACATATTATTAAAATTAAAGACACTGTGGGTCGAGGGTTCAAATTTCTATTTACTCCAAATATAACTCAGAATTCCCTGACATTTCTATAAATGTAATCTCATTAATTAGTAAGGATGTAAAATCTCATTTCATTTGTTAACAGCTAAACTTAACATTTAACCAGTTAACTGATTAATGGGGACATGATGGAACAGCCCTTGTGCTATAGTAGGGGGGGCATGGCCCAGTCACTTCTTATCTACTTTAAGAGCAAGCAACAGGGGGACGGATGAGTGAAGGGAAAGGCCTCTGAGGAAAGAAGTGGAGTGGGGGACAGGGCTGTGGACTGGGTGCCAGTGGAGGTCCACTCCCTCCATTCTTTTATGGAGCTTATCGTGCTCCAGTGTAGACATTCTCACTCAGGGTGAAGCCTGGGTGCTTAGCCACAGCAAGGTGGTGTAGTCCTTGGAACCCAGGCCACAGAACTAGTGGGAATGTCTTCATTGATATTTTTAACCCTCTTGATAGGAGATCTGAGTCTCACTGCCACAGGGCTGTTTGTGCAGCATAGACAGATTCTCAGATGACAGGCAGAAGTGAATACATTATATAGATTATAATATAAAATTATGTAAAACCTGAAATTGACCTTGCACAACACAGGACTGTAATAAAGTAAAAACTCAAGTGATGATTCTGTTAAAGCATTTTTCAACAAAAAAAAAAAACCAGAGACCTCTCACTCTGAAAGCAACAGGCCTATTATAATGAGCCAAAGGAGAATCTATCTTTTTTCAGTACTATCCTACACAAATATTCCTATTTAAGCAATGATTTGGCTCAAAGAAAAAACACATTTAAAACATCAGGTTTCACTTTGAGCAGAGGTGGATAAACTAAGATGAATCTTCTCACTGGCACAACTAATCTCCTTGTGATCTGTATCATATCAGGCATCACAAAATGCTGTTTGGAAATCCAAAAAGTCTATCCAAGCTGAAGTTTTAATAACTCTAGTTTTCATTGGTATGCTACATGAATCAAACAATTCCCTCATTCAACAGTTGGTCATTTCCCTTTGTATCACTACAATTAAGGGAAAGTGTGGCTAATTCAACAGTTACTCAAGCTTTTAAGAGAAAGGTTATATTAAATTTAATACTTACAATCTAATGGTTCTGAATTCGTCAAGTGCTTTTTAAATTGTTCATTCAAGTCCTTGCTTACACCAATGTCTTGGAACATTCTCTGAAGTTTAGAGGTGTACTCAAAACCACAAGCTTGCTGTAATTAAACAACACAACTTTGTCTGCAAGACCATGTATTTTGACACAGGGAGAACCAACACAACAAGAAAATAAGGGGTTCTCTATTTGGAATCAATTTATTCCCTGCCAATCAAAATCACTCTGAAAGTTCTGAACCCATTTAGACAAGTAACATATTTTATTTGCTTTTTCTGTAGCTGTTCTGTCACCAAAACTGTGAGATCAACATTTTAAAAATAAAATGAATCAGCTAGGAAACACTGTCATGAAAATGTAACCAACTAGTCTCAATATACAGTCTATTTGGTAGCCCTTTATAACAACTATCAAAATGAAAAAGTTATTGGCACTTTACTCCCCCTTCAAAAAACTGCACAGAAATAAACAGCAGTTATACAATTTGATTATGAACCCAACTGTATTGATTAATGATTACTACACTTATCTCCACTGTCCAATTGCAGCACGCACAGAAAAAAAAAATCAATTGTTCTCCTAGCTTCAGGGCCAAAAGTGGCAGACTGGGGAACAGTTTGTAGCTGTTTGCTTGGATAAGACGACAGCTTAAAGATCTTATTTAAAACAAACCCCTTAAACAACGAATAGTCTAGTAGCACCTTAAAGACTAACAAAACATGTAGATGTTATCATGAGCTTTTGTGGGCACAACCCACTTCAGATGACAGGCGTGTTGGAAGTCCAGATCCAAGAACCAACACTTCCAACATTTCTGTCATCTGAAGAAGTGGTTGTGCCTACGAAAGAAAGCTCATGATACCATCAACATGTTTTGTTAGTCTTTTAAGGTGCTACTAGACGATTTGTTGTTTAAGTTGTAGTTACAGACTGACTTGGCTACCCCTTTGAAGATTCCAAAAAGAGACATACTAATTGCCAGCCTATGGGATTAAATTACTTGTGAACATAAAGTTAATATGATCAAAATTAAAAAGCTGTAAAATTATAGAACTGAAACGTTATATTCAGCAGTGCCTCCCAAGCCACTGCTAAGAAAGGGAAGAATTACCTTAAGTTTAGAGATCATGCTTGCTTCAGCATCATCACTAGCACTGTTTTGGTGTACCAGTCTCTTTGCCAGCATTTTAGCATAGAATTTTTGAAACACATCCTTGTCTTCAATGTACTTGAATACAACCATCTGTAAAAGCCAAAAAAAATTTTTTTACAAAAGGAACAGACTTGAAAATTTGTATCAAGTCCAAATTTTGTTTAAAATGTCATACAATTTAATGCTAATTATTTTTGAAAAATGCAGTCTTTTTAATCTTTGAAGTAGTTCAGAAGAGATCAAATGATTTTATGCCATAATATAAATTAAAGAGAATGGTGATTCTGTTCAGCTTTTTAAGGTATAATATTGATTGAAGGAAGAGGTTTTCCAAAAAACAAAGACTTTTGACTTTTAAACAAAAGAATGTTACCAAAAACTTTAATCTTAAATAGAAAAGAAAATAATGAAATACACAAATTAAAAGTTTTGACTGCACATGGTCTACAATCTTCTGTGATGACCTTCAAATGATTGTGAAATTAAAAAGCTTATATTATATAGGGGAAAAAAACCATTTAAAAATCTTACCACTTGATTGAGTGTATCTTCTAGCTCCGCTTCTTCTGGATTCTTAGAGCTGCAGTCAAAGAAGTGCACTACTGAGCAAATTTATTAATTTATGAAAACCCTGCCACATTCTAGATTAATGACTTGGTATATATGGAAATTTATTTAATAAGCAAAGAGTGCTAGCAAAAGACAAAGCGGCTCAAAATTTTTATTTCTTTCGGAGAATTTCAATCTACCAGCGAGTTTCCCTTCAAAAGGAGTAAACACGGTTTTCCCACATGCTAATATATAGATTACATAAACTAATGCATTTAAATTAAGAAAATAGCTTTTTAGTTGAAGTGCAGACTATGGCCCTCAAGACTGCAGTGGACCATGCTTGGACTCCACAATGGCTAAGAAAGAGCTATGTCCACATGGAAAAAATGAACCCTGTACAGAATTTCAAGCTGTTCTCTGCAACTGAGTGCTCTCTCGCTCGGTCTCTCTCACTCTCTGATTATCCTAGACACAGCCTAAGAGAATTTCTGAAATTTTTACACTTGCATTCTAAAAAAAGACTGATGTTTTAGATTTGAATCTTGGTAGGCTGAGAACGTAAGCAGACAACACAAAGGAAGATTTTCACACCATATGTTCATCAAGCGTACCCTAACCTAGAAAAACCAAGCATCCTATTATAAAGCAGTTTCTCAAAGTGGCCCACGAAACCACTCTGAGAAACACTGCTATTAAAGGGTTAAGCCAATATTTATCTCTCAGGGTATGTCTAGACTACATGTCTCCGTCGACGGAGGCATGTAAAATAGGCTACCTGACGTAGTCAATGAAGCGGGGATTTAAATATCCCCGGCTTCATTAAACTAAAAATGGCCACCACGCTGTGCCGGATCAGCTGATTGTCGGCATAGCACAGCAGTCAAGACGCAGCTCAGTTGACAGGGGAAGCCTTTGTCAACTGCTCCTGTAAGCCTCATTTCACAAGGCATAAGGGAGCGGTCAGACAAAGGCTTCCCCTGTCAACCGATCCACGTCTTGACTGCCGCGCTGTGCCGACAATCAGCTGATCCGGCACAGCGTGGCGGCCATTTTTATTTTAATGAAGCAGGGGACATTTAAATCCCTGCTTCACTAACTATGTCGGGTAGCCTATTTTACATGCTTCTGTCAACAGAGGCATGTAGTCTAGACATACCCTCAGTGAACCAGTTATCAGGGTTGCCAAATCAGTGCCAATATTGACTCAAGTTCCTTAAGAAAAGGGATGATTTCAACTCAATCCACAAGTTGCTGAACCATTAAATAACAAATACTTTAATCAAACCATGAACCACAAAATCTTACAAGGAAGCTTTTTTGTCCTTAATTTGCAATCACGTGGCCAGAAAGACACAGAAAACTAAAAAGAAATACCAGAGTTTTGAAGTAAAAAAGGAAAATGATTCTTTTCCTTTGTGAACTGAAACTTAAGAGCAACATGGAATTTTCTTTGGATAACAGATTTTAGAAAATGTTCCTATTCAATTTTGTATATAGAATTTTCAAGCAACCATTACTGCGGTATCTTTTTTGCTTGAATTAAATGTTTAACTATTTAAACATGTTTCTATAATGCAATGTATAATTTTACTTCACAACTATGATTATTATAAAAAAAAAAAAAAACCCAAACAAATGGCCTGGTAGCATTTCAGAGTAATCTGAAGAAATGGGCTGTGCCCACGAAAGCTCATGATACCATCTCCATGTTTTGTTAGTCTATAAAGTGCTACCAGACCATTTTTTGTTTTTTTCTGTAACAGACTAACTCATCTACCCCCTGATGATTATTATAGCTTTTCAAAAAAATAAATGCTAGAAAACTGATTTTTAACTTTCCTTAGAAGACATACCTTTTCTTTAACAAGGAGTCACAATATCGTGCCAGCAATTCTGGAGATTTACTGGATGACTGAGCCATTTTTGTCACTGCATTATTATTTATAAATCGACCACAAGCCTGTAAATTACACAAGAAAGTTAAAGTTTTGGAAATCCCCCAAATCAAAGCAATATAATGGTTACCACAAACATTAAACAAACTTTACCTTATCTAATGCAGCCACAAAGCCAGCATCATTGTTGAACGCAGACATGACTAGAGCGTTGTATTTCTTATGGACATCCAACACTGTTTGTACATACATTTTTGGATCCTGAAAGAGAAAACAATCTGTTGCTTGTTCAACTTTTTGCAAGTTTCTCTAAAAAATGCAACTGACTAATGTCCTCTTAGGCAGAGTGAAAGTTTAAAAAAAGGGAGATTAGAAGTATTTAAAAAAAAAAACAGAAGTAGATTTGAGACTATTAAATGCATTTAAGTGACAAGGAAAACTTGTCCTAGTCATTACTACAGTAACAGATACGTAACTTCCTCGTGGTTGATTTATACATACATAAGAATGCCGAATGTACAATGACTATTGCTGCTATATAAAGTATAAAAGGAAAAGCAATGATATCCAACAAGGAGATATTCTGAAGACACAAGTTTAATTAAAAATCATATCTAACACTTTGTCGTTCAATAAACCAAAACATGGCAATTTCTAAGATGAAACCATGCAATTAGTTTTCCAGTAATAAGATCTTACTTCTAAATACTTTACCAGAATGAAAATTATTATTAATATTTCCAATAAAGTAAGCCAAGATAGAACCAGAAATTAATAAAAAGGTTCCTCCTTGAACAGCTACAAATATTGCAAGAAGGTTCAGACAGGAAACATTCTGAGACAAGACTCTCAGGAGACCTTGCAAGACAAAAACCGAGTCTCGTGAGCTCAACGTGGTGTCTCTCTGAAGGTGCTAAGTGTCACAAGAGTACAGGTGAGATAAATAATCTAGGTGTATTTAATAGGGATGTTAAAAAGCAGGTCATTATGTAACCGTGTAACTGCTGAAAATCTCAGCAGTTACAGCAGTGTGGGATGGAATTCAGCTCCTGAGGTGAGAGCCTGCGTATAACCATTAATGGTAACCGAAAAGACCAGACTTATTGGTTAACTAAACGGTTGTTTGTTCACATCGCTAGCATAAAAGTATAAGTCCCCAACCAGGGGACTGTGGCAAAGCCTCAGCTCTGGCAAAGCCTCAGAAGCGGGGGAACACGCCGCTGCTGCGGGTTTGCTCCCGGTGCCCCTGGTCTGCTGGGGACCGTCTCCAGCAGACCAGGGGCACCGGGAGCAAAGCGGGTCCCGCGCCAGAGCAAAGCCTCAGAGGCGAGGCACCCAGCCGCTGCGGCTTTGCTCCCCGTGACCCTGGTCTGCTGGGGGGAGGGGGCGCAGCTAGTGTGACCCCCCCCTCCCCCAGCAGACCAGGCTTTTGTTGTGGACCCTGGGGCAGAGCAGCTGGGGCGCTGCCGGTTGGTCCCGCAGCGCCGCTCTGGGCACTACTGGACCAACCCGGCAGCACCCCAGCTGCTCTGCCCCAGGCGTCCTGATTCAGCCGCTGCTGGTCAGTTTCAGCAGCGGCTGAATCAGGACGCCTGGGGCAGAGCAGCTGGGGTGCTGCTGGGTTGGTCCAGTAGCACCGAGGAGCGGCGCTACTGGAGCAACCCAGCAGCACCCCAGTTGCTCTGCCCCAGGCGTCCCCAAGTCAGCCGTTGCTGAAACTGACCAGCGCTAACTACAGGAAGCCTGAGGCACAGTTGCTCTGCCCCGGGCTTCCTGGAATCAGCGGCTGATCAGTTTCAGCAGCAGCTGACTTGGGGTTCTTAAGTTGAATCTGTATGTAAGTCAGAACTGGCGGTCAGTTTCAGCGGCGGCTGAATCTGGATGCCAGTTCCGACTTACATACAGATTCAACTTAAGAACAAACCTACAGTCCCTATATTGTACGTAACCCGGGGACTGCCTGTATATACTTGTATAAGTATATTCAGGGAAGTAGGTGTGATGGTTCCCAAGGGAATGTAATGTAGGTGCTGGCTTGGGATGAACAGGGAGACAGATGCAAGTAATTTGTGGAGGGAAAGCAGCAGAAGAGAAAGGCAATGTTTCTTTCACTTTATCATCTGCTTGAAAGTCATCCACTTCTTTGTTTAAAAACACACAACTGTATAGTCAGTTCCATTATGAGAATATATTCTGCTCTTCCTAAATTCCCTTTTCTCTCCATAAAATTAAAACAAAAATAATACACCTGATAACTTTAACACACACACGTTGCAGATTATTTAAATACTGTTCAATGAGGCAACCTCAATATTTGTTGATTAAAGTGAGGCACCTCATTACAATTCTTTTATAATTAATCAGCACTACTTTCCCTTAATAATAAAAATATTGTACTAGAAAATAATTGTACAGCCGCTCCCCGAGTTACGACCACCTCCATTTACGACCATCCACACTTACGACCAAAGCGGTCGTAAATGCAGATCCGAGTTACGAACGGCGATCCACACTTACGAACAGCACAGTTGCCATGTAACTCTATGGGATCCGAGTTACGAACACTTCGAGTTACCGACCAAGTGTTGGTCCATAACTTGTTCGTAACTCGGGAAGCAGCTGTATATAGTTTGCAGAACTGTTGTAGATGAGAGGATATGAAAGGGTGAAGTGTGTGCTGCACTATGTTCTAACCACCATCTCCTACAGGTAGAAAGGATAAGCTTCTGAGTGCCACTGACTTGAAAAGGAACTCTGACGCTCAAAAGCTTGTCACTTCCATCAGGAGAAGTTGGCCAATAAAACGTATTACCTCAGCCTTCTTGTCTCAATTTTATGCAGCCATATTCAGCATACATAATATTGTATCTGAAGTAATAAAAGTTAAATTGATTTAAAACAAGTCAAGAGACAAGTACATAGGATGCAGTACAGAATAAAGAATAGTTTGTCAGTAGACCTCGACCACTTAGTTCCCAGCTGCTGTATTCCCAAGGAAATATACAGGCCTCTCAGTTAACTATAAAGGCCTCAGAGGCATTCACCTCTCACAAAATGAACTGTTAACAGTCAAATATAAAACTATATCCAAAAAGATACTTGCATTTAGAGCAGCTTCTCCACACTTCTCAATAGCAGCTAGACCCTGATTATGAATGTGCGTTTCCAAGAGTTTTTTCAGCTCTCCAAGGCCATCCTGGATTCGAGATACAAGGTTATACATGCGTCCCAAGTCTGGAAAAAAAGAAAGCCAATCTCTCTCATCTGTATTAACTAGGATTTCCTTTCTCCCAACACTCCAATGCTGCATTTTTTAAGTGGCCAACGAACATAGCCACACATCCATCAACATATGCATAATTGCAAGTATTATTACATAACAAATCAAACAATTTACACTAAACAATTGCAGAGTAATACAAAGAACTAGATGGCACTAAAGGACAAAACCTTATGAAAATAAAAAAATTCTGATTAAGTATTAAATCACTTCTTACTTCCGGTACACAAATCAAGAAACTAAAACCAAGATCTAAACTACAGTAAATAATAACTTATTTCTAGTTTTCATAAAGTTCCCACATTTGCGAGGAGGTGCTGTGTCATACAACTCAGTTTAAACTTTGAGTATGTAAATTAGGATTTTTGCCTCCAAGTCCTCTATAACTGATATCACTGTTTCAGCACCACCAGCAGTAATAGTGGTGGGAGTGCTAATGTAGCGTAGGCTCCAGCTGGCCAACAACATAACCACTGTATTCTGTAATCCTCTCAGAGCAAGTACACATAACACAATACTTGAAACCTCAGAAACCACCTGCAGCTTTCTTTAAAACAAAGACACACAAGCGCACACATTATTTCACCCAGTGATGGAAATAAAATAGTGTTAGCAACCGTGGGAAATCTGAGGCAAAAAACCAAGTGCAGATGTGGCCTTTGAGAGAAACTTCAAAAAGTGTGATATCTGCAAATTTTGTTGGAGAAATGCTACTGCCTCCTCATCAACCTTTTGGGACGTGGGGGTAGAGGAGATGATATTCAATGACTGCTAAGTTTTAGCAAATTCTGTTTTGTTTTATAAGCCCAACTAAAAAGAAAGGGATGATTGACAAGAGTTCCTCTACAAAACTCAAGGTCACAGGATGAAAAACTTTATTGAACATATAAAAACAACAGGCTGCAGCCAGGATTTCTCAGTGATTTTGCAGTGTCCAAATTGAAGGAGTTTGATGTCAAAAGTCAAGTACTCAGCTCTTTTTAAAAATAAGGCCCTTTTCAAGGTCTCAGGTTGAGCACCCAAAAAATGAAACACACAAAATCACTAGTTGCCATAGAAAGTCTTGGACTTAATAAACAGATACTCGAATGTTCAGGTAAAGGACAAAATTAACCATCATGAACTACATACCATGAGATGTGATAATCCAATACGGTAATGTTAGATTTTTCAGTCATATCCTACCATTCAATGTTGTGGGACTTTTTTGTATAGCCTATGAGTAGTTTATTAGAAACCCCAAATTACTGGATGTTAAATAAAAGGCAGTACACTATATCAAAATATAAACCACACAAAAATGGTGCCTTTTAATACGGAACACTAGTGACTCCTACATTAATATTGGCTAACTTTTTAAATTTAGTCACTTATAACTTGATGAACTTTCAGGATGATATATACAAACTGCCTCAAGCTTTTTCTAAAATAGTTTTTTCTGTAGTTTTATATATATACACACACACACACACATCAAGACTATCTGATCCACAGTTCCCTCTTTTTGTTTCAAGTCCCTGGTAAAATCTCCTGAACAGTAATTCTATGAGAGAATGTAACTCATGTGGTTGTTAGCCATATCTCAAAAGTGAAGGAACAAGCATTGTTGAATCAGCCTAGTTATACTTAGAAATCCATGAAAGCTTCAGCCTGCTTGTTGCATTTGTCTTCTAAGGTAATTTTTCCTAAGACATCTTATACAATGTTTAATAAAGACATTTATTCCTGGCATTAATTGTACTGATGTGCTTAGATACCAGCTGACTAATGCACACAGTCTCCTATATTATTATTATTGCATAATATGCTTAAGCAATTACACAATACCTCAAGAGCGAGTGGTTTGTAATACAGCGTGCCTAATGTACCTTATATATGGAGGATCACAAGACAACACATTTCTGGCAGATGAGCTATAAATAATATATTATTGCATGTAACTATATACCATTTTCATTGCGGAGTTAAAATAATCTAAAATAATTTACTTCAATGCTTCATGAGCTTAGTTCCAATGACTTGAGACTAGATACAGAGGTCTCAAGACTAGATACAGATGATTTATATTAAGACTGAATTCCCAGGCAATAGGTTAAAGCAGCTGTTTCTAGCCATGTTGAGTTATAAGATACTGGTACTTAAAATGACCAAGGAACAATTACTGCCAGTTGTGCAAGTGAAAACAATTTAAGAGGAAAGAAACTTTTACAAAACCAGTGGCTATTTAAAAAGCTGCTCAGAGATTTGGTATCATAGACATTGGTAAAATTAATGCACAGAGACTTGGAGAGGTGGACAAAGATGCACTAAGGGCACGTCTATACTTAACAGATGCTCCAGAGGTCGATCTTCAAGAATTCAATTTAGCAGGTCTAGTATAGACCTATAAATCAAACGCTGAGGGCAGTCCCCACCAACATTGGGTAGTCCTGCTGCTTACGAGGAGTAAGGGCAGCCCAAGAGAGCATTTGCTCCCGTCACTATGGCTCGGCTGAAGGTAAGCTGACTCCATTATGCATTTTGTAGAACTGGTCTAGTATAGACCAGGGGCAGATGTTTTAAGGGATTTATCATTATATGGTACACACAAGAGCTCACTTGAACCATTATATGCATAGTACTATATTTTTAAAAAGTTAGTTAAAAGCATTAGTTTCTTATTGTTCGGCAGTGGTATTTTTAGTACAGTAAATGGTTTCTTAGCTCTTTTTCCTGCTAGTGAATGAAGGAGATTGCTGGCCTAATTCTGTAGGATAATCCTTTGTACCTTTGATAAAAATAAGTAGTGTTGGCCACTCTAGTCCTCCATTACAGTTGTTTTTTGTAATTATTTCTTAATGTTATCGTTATACAATCAAATCACTTCACTGTCCCTATCTTTGCCTGTGCCTTCTGAAAGACATTCAATCGTGGCAATAAGCAGATCCATTGTCTCTCCCACAGAAGTCTTGTGCCTACTATACTTCAAACAATTTCTTATAAATATTCCTTTAGTTATATATTCCTCAAATTCTCTCTCTCTAAGCTCTTTTAGCCCCCATTTTAGATATTAACTACTGAAGTTTATATTCTCCATTGATCCATTTATATTGATTCATTTCAGTCTGGCTTCAGGCCTGGTTTTGGAGCAGAAACAGCTTTGGTTGCTCTAGTAAACATCCTACACCGGGAGACAGATGGGGGGAGTATGTCTCTGTTAATTCTCTTGGACCTTTCAGTGGCTTTCTATACCATCGACTATGGCATCCTTCTAGAGCACCTGGCGGAGTTGGGTATCGGAGGCACTGTTGTGTGGTGGTTCCAGTCTTAGCTGATGGGACGCTCTCAGAAGATGGAGCTGGGGGCTTCTGGTTGACCCCATGGCAACTGTACTACAGAGTACCACAAGGTTCCCTCTTGTCCCTTATGCTGTTTAACATATACATGAAATGGCTGGGAGAGGTCATAAGGAGATTTAGAGGACAGTGCCATCAATACGCAGATGACACCCAACTTTATTTCTCTGTGACATCAAATCCAGGTGTGGCAGAGACGGATCTGAACTAGTGTTTGGAGGCAGTGACTGGATGAGGTCAAATAAACTGAAGCTGAATCCAGGTAAGACCGAGGTCCTGTAGAACAGGAAGCCATCTGTCTGGGAATATGATATGTTACCTGTTCTAAATGGGGGGTATACTTCCCCTCAAAGAACAGGTATGCAGCTTGGGTGTCCTCCTGGACCCTTTTTTAACATTTGAGAACCAGATTTCCTTGGTAATCAGTGCTTTTGGGCCGCTTCAGCTGATCCACCAGCTGTGACCCTTCCTGAATAAGAATGACCTTGCTATGGTAATTCATGCTCCTGTCACATCCCCATTGGACTACTGCCTCTGAAGAGAGTTCAGAAGCTTCAACTGGTCCAGAATGCAGCTGCTCGAGTTTTAACTAACAGAGCACATTATACCAGTGCACAGGCTTCGGGTATGTTTCCAGGCACAATTCAAGGTCTTGGTTATGACTTATAAAGCTCTAAATGGGTTGGGAGTGGGGTATTTGAAAGACCATCTCCTCTCATACGAACCTGCCCAGGGATGGAGGTCAGCTGGGGAGGCTTTGCTCTGTGTTCCACCACTTACGGAGATACAGTTAACATCTACGTGGAGTAGGGCCTTCTCAGTTTTTGCTCTCAAGCTATGGAATTCTCTCCCCCGGGATATTAGCCTGGCACCAAAGTTGGCACTGTTTTGTTGCCAAGCTAAAGCTAACCTTTTGTACCCATGCTTTTATTGGCGTGCGCGCGCACATGCGTGTGTCCTCCTCCTGAGGTAGTTTAGCAGGTTTTATGTCCCCCCCCCCCTTTTGCGGTCTTGTTTTTTATTTTCTTTATACAATTTTATTCTATACATAAAAATAAAATAATAATATATATATATAGTGTTTTAAAATTTTGGTAAGCAGCTTCAAATATTTTAAAGAGAGAAGGGAGCAAAAAATATCTAATAAATAAATAAATAAATGTTCGTTTCCATTAGTAAGACCTATTTCTCTAATAAAATGGATCTCTTTTTGCCTGAATTAAAATTACTTGTACCTTCCAATGCAATTTTTCCCTCCCCCTCCTTTTTTCTTATGCATTCCATCTATCTCACACCAGTGTTTTGAGTAGCCACTGAGCTGACTCTATGGATTTCCTTTTATTAAAAATTTCCCATTTCTCAGATTTTAAATTTCTTTATCCAGCATTAACTGCACCTTTTGATGCAACCACACCAAAGATATCAAAGTTAGCAATATTATGATCATTAGTACTATTAAGGGGCATCATCTCTGAGAAACTCCAAAACTGAAATTTGAACCAACTCACCTTCATTTTTGTCAGCATCCAGTAAGTTCTGAAACTCTGTATGAAAAATCTCCAAGTGTTTTTCAATAAGTACTTGCTCGCATTTTCGTGCTAATTCATCCTGTGTGCTCTCATGAAGATAAACCTGAACTCTACGCTGTTCCTCCAAAAGACGAGCTTCTGCCTACAGAACAAAGATCCATGTACTAATGTATAACAGCTGAGATGGAACAGCAGTAAAACCAATGGCTGCAGTATAAACTGATTAAAAAAAAAATCTGTTGATGTAACATTATAGCTGTCTATTTAAATACAGAGAATATTGTTCTCACAAGAAAAATAGTGCAGCTTCTTTTTGTTTATATGTAATACTTTGTGTTAGTGTCGACATCATTAATTTTCCTGTTTTAATCTGTTAAAACAGCAAAACATCACTGAAAAATATTTTCATCCTATGGCTCTGAACAGCAATATTTTCAAAATAAATGAGAAATCAATCATGGCAGAGCATCTGCGGCATTTAAGACTTCAGGCTTTCCAGTGTACAGTTAAAAATAAACATGAAGAGAAGGTCCTGTATACTTACACTCAAATTAACAGACAAAAGTAAACAATTTTACAGTATGCGCACAACATGGGTTAGGGGGTTCATAAATACAGCATATAGGATTACATACAAAAACTCTCCAAAATTCACAAACTGCATTAGTATTTATTTTAATCCTTGGAAACCTACATATATATATTTCTGCTGATCTAAAATCCTAACTGTTTAGTGTTTATTGCAAAACTTAAAACTGAATTTATGTATATGTCACCAATTGTCTAAATTTTGTTTGTAGAATATGCTAACAATTCTCTTTATGATCTGTAAAAACAGCAGGGTTAGATGAAGGGGCACAAGGGGCCCCACATTGCAGACTACGGATATTTTTATTAAAAAAATCCATCACAACATAAAGAAAATTAGAACACAGGTTTATTCATGTTCCTAACTGTTAAACTAAGCATTAAGGATAAGCCCACACTGAGTTTTAAAACCTACACATTAGATGGACAGAAAGGCCTTGCACAAAATAAAAATTTCAAATCATGCAGACACTAATCGTTAGCTAAATTCATTTCTATTAGGGATGTCAACAAGTAGTCAACTAGACGATTAATGGATAGCCTAATCTTATTGGTTAATCTCGATATATAGCCTCATACTTCAAGGGAAAAGACTGTGGGGATTAGGAATCAACCTTCCCTACAAGCAAATTATTCTTTAAATTGCCCACTGCAAGATTTACTGCACATTCTTCTGAAGCATCTGGTACTGGCCAGTGTCCATAGCACTGGACTAGAAGGAGAACTGATTTAGTCCCCAGCAATATTTACATTTCTATGAGTCAAGAGACTCCATTGCTTAGCCCCTTCTTATAGATAGTATCAAGAAATGTACTGGTCAAAAGAGAAACACTCAACTTGAAATGTATTCATTTCCAAAAAATTAGCTCAAAATAATTTCTCATATGGCACTTGCTCAAGTTCCTCTGCCAATCTCTGTGCTTTCAAAATTCTATTTTATTAAGCATTTCACAAAGCAAGAGGAGAGATACCTCAAAAATAACAATGGAAACCAACTGATTATACAGAAGAAATACACAAAGAAATAAAAACAGGAAAAAGTAAAAAGTAAATTTCAATATTAACCTGTTGAAATACTCTTCGGTGTTTAGAGTAATAACAGATAATAAACCTCAGCCAGAATTTATGATTTTTCACTTTGATGGGTCTCTATGAATCCATCCTTTACCTATGGCTACACAGACTATCACACCTTTACTCCTTCCCATCTCCCATGGAGTGAGAGCATATTTCCTTTTAATTCAGCAAATATATTACAATGCATAGCTAATGTCCATTTCTGAACTTCAAGTAAGAAACGGACTACAGCCATTTTACATCATAAATCATATTTCAACCTCCATGTGCTTATACAGAGCTAAAAGTGTTGTGGACAATCATGTACCATAAGTAGTATGGGTTTAGAAATTATTGTGCAATAAATACCCTCTCTCGTCACCAAGAATTTAGCTCCTGGCATGAAAGCCACTGGAGTCAATCAAGTGCAATTTGCTTTTTGGAGTCTCATTTTACTAATACTGATGAAGAGAACAATTCTGTTCCAGATATTTATATTGTACAGATCACCACAATGTATGAGCACAAGCATTGTCTACGAAACCAAAGAAAAATTAAACATCCTGTGATATTGGACTCAAAATACCCGACCGACACTATCTACACACTGAAGAGGAAAAAGCAGGAGAAATAATTTAATACCTAATAGCAACTAAACAGTTAGGTTAACTTGTGTGGGTTTTTCTACCACTGTAGTGAGACCATAGAAAAGAATCAGCGGAGAAGAAATTTGTTTCAGTTATCTAGTATCTAGCCCCACTGCATGCATTTTTCCTGAAGGCCCACATCCCTTGGTCTCCGTGTATTCTGTGTGTTCCCATATTCTTTAGACTGGTGTCTAATGCACAGCTTTTTTTGTTTGTTTGCTTCAACTGAATTCATTTGAGGATGAATGCTGGATGAACCCAACGTTTGGATTGGGATTTACGGTACTGGGATTCCTTCACTTTTCAGTGCTGTTGCTAATACTGACTATTTTTGTTTGTGTGTGATAAGGTTTTCTTCCTTCTCTCTTTTGAGAGGACAGAAAAAGCCAGAGCAATAAATCAAAAGGGAAATAAGAATTGCTGATTCAACAGTTATTGGAACACAAAGCTAGATATATCTGAGATTGATTGATACTCAGTAAATAACTCAAATTCAATTATGTTAGGATGGATTTTAATGTACCCTTAAAACTTTTGTATATTTTAAAGTTCCAAGCTAGCTCCTTCTAGTTTGAGGTATGAAGAAACAGCATCAAGAGCGCTCTAGGACTACAGTTGCAAAGCATGTAATCATGTTTTCATTAGAGTACACAAAAAGCCCATGTTTTCATCAAATCAAATGGGAAGGAAGATGGAATCACTTTGAAGAGGGAATTTATTGAAAATGTATATAATGACCATTATCTGAGATAAACAAGATCTATTTATTCTGCATACAATAAAACTGATCCAACGAATCAGGCTCAAAGTTGTCAAATAATCTTTAACCAACTTGTTCCTAATTGTCAGAGAGACTTGCCAATGAAATTATCCAATAATTTCAGTTTTTACCTAGTGCTATTTAGTAGGGTTCATTACCCTAGAACAGTGTTCTTAAAACTTTTTAACCACACAATCACTTTTTTCAATTTAAGTGCAAGGTAAGGTCTACCTCAAACCCAAATACCCTTAACCCATTTTCCTTCCCGCCCCTGCTCCACCTCTTCTCCAAGGCCTCACCCTGCTCACTCCATCCTCCTCTATCCTCACTCACTTTCACCAGGCTAGGGTAGGGGTACATCCTTTGGTCTTGGGCCAAGGAGTCTGGAGTATGGGAGGGGATCTGGGCTTATCCCAGGGTAGGAATTGGGATCTAGGAGGGGTTTCAGGGTGCAAACTCTGGGAAGGAGTTTGGGTGCAGGGAGACTCACGTCTGGGGCAAGAGGTTGGGTGCAGAAGAAGGTTCAGGGCTGGGACAGGAATTCAGGAAGCAGGTTCTGGCTGGGCACCGTTTAACTGAGACAGCTTCCAGGTGGTGGAACAGTGGGGTTAAGGCAGGCTAAATCCTGCTCTGAACCTGCACCACTCCTGAAAGCAGCTGGCATGTACATCAATGGCTCTGTAGCACCACGTGTTGCCCCCCATCTACAGACACTGAGCCCACAGCTTCTACTGGCCAAGGTTCCCCGTTATTGATCAATGGGAGCTGCAGGAGTAGTGTCTGCAGGCAAGGACAGCATGTGGAGAGACCTCGTGCTCTGCCTCTCCCAGGGCCTGCAGGGACATGACAGCCACTTCCAGGAGCAGCATTTACCATAGGAATAATTACTCCAGCCACAATAGGTTAGGCATTGTAGAACTCACTACTCAATAGAATTAAATGTAAGCGTGAGAGAGAAATGAAAATTATAAAATACACAGACCAGTCAAAAACCAAAACAAACCCACTTTGCAAGCAGTAAAACAATTAATAGCAACCCCCCATGTATGTTGGGTCAGGAGATGAGAGTGAAGGACAGAGTGTGTTTGTGAGAATGACAGACACACACAGTGAGAGAATGACAGAGATTTGAATCCCTCCATCCCATTCTCTCTGTGTGGAGATACAGTACAGAAGTGGGGGGAGCCCTGACATCAGCACTTCCTTGCTCCCTCCAATACCCTGCGCAGCAAGCAGGAGGCTCCCAGGAGGGCAGCTCCAAAGCAGAGGGCAGGAGAAGCGTGACAGTGGGTGGAGAGGCAACTGAAGTGCCAGCACTTGATAGCTCCCTGGCCAAACCAGTCAGGATCACCTGTCAGAGGCTGCAAGATCTATCTGTAGATCCTGATCTACTGGTTGGTGACCACTGCCCTAGAAGATCCAGAGGAGATAGATTATTTAATCTATCCCCACTTCTATGGGGACCAGTTTGATAAGGAAGTGGTCTGATGGTTGTTTTTGTTGTGTTTTTTGCAATGTGGTCTCCAGGGCCTACATATATCATTTAGGTGCCACTGGTACTAAATCCCCATGCCATCTACATTTCTATTAGCTGGCATATGCAAAGCTCTGATGCTTCCCACAGTTAAGGAAAAACTTGGAGCTCTAGGTAAATTGAGATTTTGCAGGCCCCCTGGGATTTTCTCAAACTAGGCAAGGGAACACCTCTCTCACCAGTGAGGCTCAGTCCAATCATCACATTCCTAAGTCAGCAGACCTAAGTCCTGACATCTGTCAGACCATGAATAGCAAGTCCAGATGAAGATCACTGAGACATCTGGGCAGCCCAGCACCTACATATAAGATGGCCAGAGACACAGTGAATGTGGGGCAAGAATGACAGAAGAATCCAGCAGAAAACACAGGTTACTTAAGTGGCTAACTTGGATTTGGTGCCTAACTTCAGAGTCTTTGTATTTGAGAGTCCTGAACAGGGGAAGGTGACTATTTGTGGCCCATTAGCCAGGTGCTCCTGGTCAGCTTCTAGCACATAAGCCCCTCTTTCTCAGTTTCACTCTGGCTAAGTTAGGGGGCTCACAGCTCAGCCTGCAGGCATCCAAGGATCCCTTTCTTAGGCACACAAGTCTCCCTTTGCATTGCATAGAGAACCTGGCTCCTACTTTAAGACAAATGATACCCTGAAATTAGGATAACACCAATGAATAGATCAAGACCTAAGTACCTTTGAGGATCTGGGCCTTTGTCTCTTAAAAACAAGACAGGCAAGGTTTGGTATAGATCATTTCAATTCTTAAATCTAATAATAATTTTTAGTGTGCAGTACTCAGCCTTCTTCCTGTTTGCAATCACATTAATTCTCCACACTCTTTCATGTGCCTTGATCTTTTTGGAAGCCTATATGGATTTCAGCCACAGGCAGGACAAAGGATCTGAGCAAACTACATCACAATAAAGTGGTCACCAGATTCGGGGTACATTAACATCTGCTATTCCGATGCATGTAAGAGCTCATAGCTTGCACAATCACTCTCTGAAACTTGGCAGAATAAAAAGTGCTTAAAAGAGATTGCTGATGGTAGGCATCAATTAAAGCAAAAATGCAAAAGCCAAAAAGAATGTCTCTGACTTGTTTTAATGTCAAAAGAGGAGACTATCTATTGTCTACTCCAATACAGCTGGGCCATTGGGGAAGCAGCAAGTGAAATACCTTTGCACTGCAAACCAAACAAAAAAGACCTTTCCCTCTCATGCTGGAACAACAAATGCTCTCAAAGAGAATTCTGCTGAACTTTTCCTAAAATCTGCTTCTTGATGAAAAGGGGATTTTGTCTAACCAACAAAGGCAGTGAGGCCCTTTGGTACCATTTACAAGCCCAACTCTTAGTACTGGAATGGAAACTGGGGCCTGTAAGCCACTACGACAGTTAATAGCTTTTTCATTGGGAAATTTGACAGGCCTTTGACGTACCTGAATGTATGCAATCACTTCATTTGCTATGCTCATTAAGAAAGGAGAGTTTCAAATCACTGTAAAAACACTTAAGGGGAGGAATTTCAAACCAACTAAGAGCAACAGAGATAGGAATAAGAACACCTCTGTTGAAAATGCAGCGGAAAGACAGCAAGTATTTTTGCTTTACTACAATAATTATCATCTTAAGAACTCAAATATTTTATCAGTGCTTACCTCCAATGGATTTTTGGATCTAGGAAATAAGCACTGAACTCCAGCTACTTAATAATAGCTCACCTTTTTCATGTATTCTGTGACTGGGTTCTGTTGCAAGAATTCAGTACTTTCTCTCGTATAAAACCTCTCTGTGTCAGCAAGAAACTGAGATTCAAAAGACTCTTTATACACTGTTAGCGTAGGTCCCTTTGCAAAGGCATCATCTTCATTCAGTCCCAGTTCCACTAAAAACCAAAGTACACAATGATTAATTGACCCTCCATTAAATGATCTACTATACATTTTGAATGTTTAGTTCTCTCCGCAATTAGTTATGAATCACAGAAGTGCATCCTTAATTCTAAACCAATGATGTGCACCAAGAGACCCGCCCCCCCAATTAATTATGAATCTATTCTGTATAAAAAAAAAATTCAGACAACTTTACTGAGGATAGATGAAACTGACAATGTGTGCTTACAGTTTTCATCTAAATAAAAACTCATGAAAATAAATTGATTTTCACAATTTGATCTCTGGAACAAAAGTATCCATTTAGTTTCTTGCTCATCTTCTTTCAAACAGGTATATATTTCACCTACTGAATAAAGTGGTCTTTATTTTATTACTCATTTGAATTACTGTAACATTTAAGAGCCCAAGTCATGGAACAGTATCCTATTATACGAGGCATTACACAAAGAGAGAACAAGAACAGGTCCTGAAAATTGATGTTATTTCACAGAAACATGAACTTCGGCTGAGTTCCGAAGTCTGACAAATACTATACGCTGTACAAAGAAAATCAGAACTGAAGCTGAAATGTCCTTAACCTATCCCAAAGTATGAAAATAAAGTGACATGCAGTTATTAGGAATTTAAACAGAATAGAATCATCACATTCTCTTATGACACTTCACATTTTTAAGTCAATTAACAGAACTCCACAAAGAGTGCAGCCTTGAACAAATGTGTTTTTCTGGAGAAGCTGGCAAAGACAGCAGATTAAAAATTGGCCAGGACTGTATGCCTCAGTCAGCTCCAAGCTGCTGACTGTACTATAGAACAATCTCAGAGGGGCAGCCATGTTAGCCTGTAACATTAAAAATAATTAGTAGTCCTGTGGCATATCAGAGACTAACAAAAATATATAGTGTTATGAGCTTCCGTGGGAAAGACCCACTTCATCTCAAGTTTTGGGGGCTCCAACAAGCAGGGCCTGCATTAGACTTGCTGGGGCCGCAAGCCCCATCATCTGGGTCTTGATCAGCTTACTTCACAGGAGTCCTTGTGGCACTCTGCTATGGAAACAAATAGTTAAGGTATCTTTTTAATATCTTTTCTTCTTTGCAGATAAAAGGCTAAAGCCTTCAGATGCCTACAGAATATCACCTTTCATCTGAGACAAGTGGATTACCTGACTCATATGAAACTCAAAAACTACTTTAGGAATGAATCTAGGGTGAGGTCACAAGACCATCTTCTCTCTACAGAAAGAGCTATAGTGGTAGGTGCACCCTAAATGCTCCAAGCTCTATGGCTGACATTACAGCTTTTAAGAAGGCCAGCTTCATGGACTGATGGGCAACAAAGCACGAGGTCAGTGGCTCAAACGGAGGTTTAATGAGCAACGGTAAAACAAAACTGAGGTCCCACCAAGGTGTAATTTTCACCAATGGTGTAAAGGATTTAATAGTCCCTTTCAGCAATTCAGTTGTGACAGAATGAATGAATATAGTATGGCTGTTGATTGGAGGAGAGAAAGTGACAATCACTGCTAAATACACTTGCAGAGAATCAGAAGAAAATCTGAAGATTTAAGCATAAGATGATACACTATGATAGCAGAGATCTAGCAGATTTTGCAGATGAATTTGAGAGTTCAAATTAAGACATTTTTCCATTTTCCTGAGTAACAGCTTCTTGTAGAGTCTTTGCTATTTTGAATAAGGATGGATTGCACCCTTTTAGAACACGAGCACACTATTTCTGATACCCATTAAATGCCAGGCTTTGAGTTGTATCAATCCTGGACTGGAGTGCTTCAACTTGTCCTTATTCTGGATTAGGAAGTCTGGCAATGTGAGGATGTTCATGGGTAAGTGAACTGAGAACTTAACCAGATCCATAATTCAAAACTGTCTTAGCCATTTGGTCCCAGTGGGAATGATTCAAGCACTGTCTTCATGGATATTCTGTAGAACCTGTGATATCAATGGGATGATAGAAAAGGCATACCCAAAGAGACCCTTCCAGGATACCAGTATGGTATCTTCCATTAAACCCTTTCCCAGGGCTGCTCTGGAATAGCACCGAGAAATTTTCTTGTTCTCTCAGTAGACAAAAAGTTCTTAGACTGGAATTGCCCTCTGGATGAAGATGCCTTCAAGAACTGAATTATGACTCCTCCGCTGGTGACTGAGGAAAAAATGTCTGCTTAACCTGTCCCCTAAAGAGTTTTATACCTTTGGTAAATATGTTGCTAGTAAGGTTATGTGATTGTTGATGCACCAATTCCACAGAAGGGACTACTTCAATACACAAAGGGAGAGATATCACCATGGGCTGCTGCCCTCCACCACACACACACAATTACTTGCATAAAATACCACTATCTATAATACTGTTTGATATTAGTTGGACATTTATGGATTGGGTGAGTGAGAGGAAGGGTTTGCAAGGTTGATGGACTTCCCAGTTCTAGGACGTCCATAGAGCCTAGATATTTTGTTCCATATGATAATTCATGTGAGCTATTCAACCCAAAGGGAGGCTAACAATGGTTACCACAGGAGGTTGAGTGAGGAAAGGGATTTGCCACCTGAGCCTTCTCCTGTTTTGTTCACCAAAAAAAACTTGGGATGGAACGGTCATCTACCATTTAAGATACCCTTCTTGATGTGGGCATGAAGAGAAGCCAGGCTTGTATGCAGCAAAGATAAATCTTGGCAAGTGGCATCAAGTATATGAATAAGGTCATGTGGCCAAGGAGGGAAAGGCAAGTTTTGATTGATTGATCTGGGTCTGAGAGTGACCTGATCAGAGCACTCATTGCCTGAATCTTTCGAGATGTCAATACATTTTTGTTGTAGTCGAGGCCAACATCTCATGCATAAAATGTATGAATCTCATCGTTGTTAATAATTAGTAGTCCTGTGGCATATCAGAGGAAAGGCAGAAGGCTGAGCACAACAACGGTTGCCCACTGAACTTTCCTTGTAGGAACTACCTATCAGAAGCCAGTTGCTGAGGTAAGGAAAGATTATAAATCCCTCTCTTCTCATTCAAGCGGCCACAACTGAAAAACCTTTGTAAAAACCCTGTGTGCTGAAACAAGACCAAAGAGGGTGGATTCTGAATTCATAATGTTCGTGATCAGAGAGGAACCCAAGGAAACTCCTATGGGGACTACATGTTAAGAGCTATAAACCATGTGTCCGTTAACTGGAGAATTATGGATTCCAAAGGTATTATGCTGAATTTTAGTTTTTGAATGAACCTATTCAACTGTGTCAAACTGAGAATTGGCCTCCACCTCCCATACTTCTTAGGGATCAAATAATAAGATGAATAGAAACTCTTCCCTGGATGTTGAGATGGAACCCTTGCTATGGCTCTGGTGGGAGAATGGAATTCACCTCTTGGTGCAGAATCTGCTTATGACAGTGGGCCCTGAAAAGGAATTAGGAAGGGGGTTTATGGCTAAGAGGTACTAGAAACCATCAAACAGCAGCCACAAACAATCTCTAATACCATTTGTTTGTTGTTAGGGCCCTCCAGTTTTTGGAAAATTGAGTAAGGCAGCCTCATATATCAGTGGAAGTGTACTAAGTGGTATCAATAAACTGATGTTGCCCTTGACAGCTCCATCAAAAGAAACTCTTCACTTGGGGGCTAGAGTAAGATACGATGGATGTAGCAAAGGCTGGGTTACTGGATTTAGAGACCCTCTATCTCTTGCATGGTGCCTCCTGAGGACAATGGTGGTATAATGGTTGAGGAGCTATGCTTATCTACAGTGTTTTCTCTTGGGGGAAGAGCTATATGTGCCCAGTGAGCAGAGCTGTCCTCAAGTTTGAGCTAGTAGGGACACTCATCAATCTTATTGTGATGATATTGAAGGGCACATCTTGGAAGGTATTCTGCACCTCACTAGGGAAGTTGAGAATGGCAACCACGATTCTCATTATAACAATGGCAGTAGCCACCCTCTTAGATGCAGTATTTGCTGTATCCATCAAAGCTTAAAAGGAAGTTTTTTGCCATCAATCTGCACTCATCCACTAAGTCTTGTAAGTGAACCCTAAACTCCTTGGGAGCTGGTCAAATTCCAAAAACATGTCATTAGTAAAACTCAGAATTAGCCTTGATAATTTGAGATTGTGAAGTAGAGGACAATGTAAGAGAAGACCTTTGGTACCTAGGTCAAATCACCAGTGTCTTTTATGAGAAATAGCAGCATTTGCTATTGCTTGGACTTCTCTGTAGTCCCCTGCTCCACCAAAGCCTTAGGTGGTAGCTGAGAACAAAAACTCTTCCTTCTTGGATGGAACAAAGTAGCCTTCTGAAAGGAGTCAGAACAAAAAAGCAAGAGCCAAACCATCAGAGGCAGCAGTGAGGGGCAAAAGGCAGCTGGTCCACGAGGGGAGCTGATTTTTAAACTGGCTCTGCTAGTGGACAAGCTCCTGCCTGGCACCCCGTGCTGCTGCCTTTGATACAGAGGCAGCAGCACGGAGTGGGAGGAGGCTCCTTGGGAGTGGGGCCAGAATGCAGTGGCTGCCAGCCTCACCCCCCGGGATCACAGAATAGTCGAGTAACCAATAAGAATTTATGAGGTTAATCAACTATTCAACTGACCGATATTTAACATCCCTACTCTGATGACGTGGTTTTAAACAAAGATGGCTGTTCTTAAGTCTGTGAGAGTACCCTTGGTTCTCATGTGAAGCCTTCTGCTAAGGCTTAACAGACTTAGCCTCCATTCCCAAGCTTGTGTTCAGAGGGGCACTGCCTACCTGGTGAAACTGATGTATAAAGGCAGAGGGTGATTCCTAGCCTGGATCTGATTACGGCCTTATTGAGTGCTATGTGAGACGTTTTCTGAGCTTGAGCTACACAAGGCAGAAACATGAACCTCACCCAGGCCCTATAGGCAGTTTTGATGGTCACTTCTCTGAAGAGGAGCGATTCAGGGCGAGGCTTATCAGGTAATCATTCACCTCCCTATCTACAACAGGAGCTACAGCACATGAGCAGATCCATGGACACTGCCTGCAAAAATTACAGACTTAAACACACATTTCACATGCTTATCTCAAGACTGAAATACAGATAGGGACCATCACTGAAAGAACATCTACAAGCTTAGAGTTCTGATTACTCCTAGCTATGAATTTTTGCCCCTGAAAACAGAAAAGGTTGCATTACTAGTTGGGACAGAGTAATTTGTTTTAGAGATATATACTATCTGTCACTTCCCCCACACCCAGATAGAATTAAAAGTTAAAAATTGTCACGTGGCAAATTACATTACTAAAAGTTAATTCTACTGCAAAAACCTTTCTTAATCAGCTATGGTAAAAAAAGTTGCTTCAGGGCTCTGGTGGAAGATTTTCCAAGTGATTACAATAAAACATTAAGGAAAATTTATTTACCATAGGATTGTACGACTCCACTAATCAGCCTGGTGTTGATGGTTTCACCATTTCTTTCCTTTTCTATCAGTTTCAACACAGCATTTGTTACCTTTGAAATATGGATTAAAATGAGTCAACATGCACTAAAAAAACCAACTACTTCATCAATAAATACAATAATTATTCAGACATGTATTTCCACACTCAGGACAATCCAAACGACTGAAAAAGATTTAAGGCAATGTGCTAAATCTTAACTCCCTCTTAACTCCCGAAAACTTAACTGAAAGTTGTGCGCATCAGTAACTTATAATTCAATACTTCAGCTAACGAACTGCAAAAAAAATACAAAGGCATCTGTTTGTTTTTAAACTGTTTTTCTATAACATATAAGCAATCTCTAAACTTTGGTTTTATAAATTCTCCTTGTTTGTATTTGAAATATATAGTAGAACCCTGCCAATCCATGCTTCGCTAAAGCAGTGGTTCTCAACCTGGGATCCAGTATTCCCTGGTGGGGCTGCAGACGAGTTTCAGGGGGTCTAACAAGGATGGCTGGCATTAGACTTGGTAGGACTCAGAGCAAAAAAAGCCAAAGCCATGATGCACAGGACTGATGCCCAAGAACCCAAGCCCCATCACCAGGGGCTGAAGCCAAAGTCTGAGCAATTTACCATCACAGTGTGTCTATCGGACACTTGCCCGGCTTGCTGCCCTTTAATGCTGCCCCTGGCTTTTATATGCAGAAAAATAGTTGTCTTGTCACAGCTGGGCCATGAAGTTTTTATAGCATGTGGAGAGAGCCTCAGGGGGAAAAAAAAGAAAAAAAGGTTGAGAACCTCTGTGCTAAACTATACCTATAATGTGCATACAAATTTAGAGCCTCTTTGCTTCCCTCATATGTAACAGTCTTACTGATGTCCCATATTACTAAAAATTCATTGAAGCAGAAGCCTTTTCTCTTCCTCTTTGCAGTTTACCTTGGAAAAATTACTTGTGACATTTCAATATTAATCTTATGAAATAATGCAGTATTAATAAAATATGTACCTGCTTATTTAACGGCCTGAACAAACAGTCCCTCCAGGTCACCAAGGCAAGCTAAGAATGGGGAAGGAAGAAGAAAAGAGAAAATGGTTATATATACACAGAATAATCCTTTATGGCACACTGAAATAATGTATTATTCTGAATTTAATTTTAAGAAGCTTTTAGTTATGGCAGCAAGTCTCAATTAGCTAAGCTATCTCAGGGAAAGCTCGCCTGTTTTAAATCCATACCTATAATTTAAATTACTAGATAGCAATATTTATGAACTCCTATTTTCCTCATTCTCCAGAGAGGAATGGGATTGCCCAACACTTACCTTAATAAATACTCCACTCTTAAATTTTACCAAAAAATGGGATTTTCTGCTACAGGCTGACGTAAGGTCTTTGAATTCGAACAGTCAGAGGAACAGCAACTAGGAGAGGAACACTCGCTGAAGACACCCTCCTAAACTCTCTTTTTATCTTCCCATTTAATATACAATTATTTTATAGTTCAATAACATATTTATTAAACAGAAACTAAAATAAAAAGATTCCTTCATTATATTACAATCTAAATTCACCAATGAGTCCAAGTTTCAATGAAAGGGAGAATATGAACACTGTGAAATGACAGTTTAGGCTAATTTTTAGAAGTAATACAGAGGAAATGTAGAGTACCCAGAGCATATCTATTGAGTGGCTGTTTCAAATACAAGGAATAAAATAGAAGAGGATTTGTAGCTTGTGGTCTAACAGCAACCTAATGAAAGAGGGCAAAGAACTCATTAGCATCTAGTAATGAGTTTCAGCTGGCCTGAGCAATTTACTGTTCTCCAACTCACTAATGTAAAAACCTGTATCTAGACCATGTCATGCAAGATAGCAATAGAAAGCGAATGACATGATGATCACTTATATTATTGCATGACGTATGTATAGAGGACAAATTCAAAGTTACAAACATACTGGAGCTCATATCAAAGAGTGGGTGCTGGGCATGGCTGAAGTTACCTCAACTTTGACAAAGAAATGTGGGTCTGCCATCTTGAAGGTTTTCTAAGATACATTAGGCTACATTAAGAGAAAATAAGAATGCAATTTATACAGAAGGACCAATTTACAAATAGGACCAAAAAAAAAACCAAAAAACCCAACAAGGGAAAGATACATCTACTCAGCAGCATGGAAGGGAGAAGAAATTGCAGGAACAGATCGATTTGTATTTTAACAAACACTATTGGGGGAAAGAAAGAAACATAAGACCTCCCTATACCAAGAGATTCCATGTCCCTCTCTTTACAGCTTGAATGAGCTTTCTTTGGGGAGCAGACTTCAGAAGAATCCAGTCAAAAAATGTACTGGACTATAAAAGAGAGGGGCAAGGAACCCCAAGTTACGATTCATTTAAGACGGCAAAGAAACCAAACGCAAAGGGAATGGTCAGCCATCTTACAGGAAAGTAGACTGGTAAGGTAAGTACCACAATCAAAGGTTGTAGCTTGTTTTGTTTAATCTTAACCCCTTGGAAGTGTTTTTCCACTGTTATTTTCTTGTAACTATTTCTAACTATCCTTTTTACTTGACTCACTCAAAATGCTATCTCATTTTGTTAAAAATCTTGTTTTTACTTGTAATCAAAAGTGAATGTTAACAAAACAAAAGAACCATAATCTCTCCCTGAATGGTCCAGGAGAGGGTTGGATATCGCAGAACACATGATTTTAGGTAAATTTAGGACTGGTGGGTTTTGAGTCACCTTTCTAGGTGTAACCAAGGCTGGTGGAGGCCACAACATGGCAGTGGTATAACAAGAAGCCTGCTGGAATCAGAGTTGCTGAGTAAGAGTTCCTAAAAACAGACACAACCAGTGCATGCTTGTATGCTGTCTAGAGCAGTATTTCCCAATTTTATTTGGTCATGGAACCCTTTTAAACTCAAAAGAATTTTGCGGAACCCCTAAAAACAGTCTTATATATGATATATAACAGGCAATTGCACCACTGACTGACTGCGTGCACAGCGCTGAGTAGTGACATCATTGTCCCCACTCTCTGGCTTAGCTGGCATTACACAGGGACACTTATCGTGGCACAAATGAAAATTGTTTTCAATAAAATTCATAAATTCTTAAATATTATTTTTAATCA
Organism: Pelodiscus sinensis; assembly: GCF_049634645.1. Lineage (NCBI taxonomy): Eukaryota > Metazoa > Chordata > Testudines > Trionychidae > Pelodiscus > Pelodiscus sinensis. Next base: position 160,974,030 of record NC_134712.1, read on the forward strand.
TAAAATATTATTGTCATGGAGTTTTCTCACGGAACCCTTATTTTCACTTCGCAGAACCCCAGGGTTCCACGGAACCCCATTTGGGAAACACTGGTCTAGAAGCATCCACCTAAAGGAGCTACAGCAGCACAGAATTTTGAGGCACTCAGTGTTACAAGGCTGGAAGTGACAGCCTCTCAATAGTCTGGACTGCTCCCCAGAAAATGGCAGCGTCAGAAGAATACAGTCAGGGAAAAGGCTTAGATGGAATACAATCAATTAAATACTGAAATAAAACAAAAGCAGACCAGGAGGCGGTCACAAATAGCATTCAAAGTGGGAGAAAAAGGTCATTTTTTGTGGAAGATGAAAAACCAGTGAATGGGAAGAAGAGGAAAATATGGTGTGTGGTTTTTTTGTTGTTGTTTTTTTTTGCGCAGCATCATATTAAATTGCATGAAAAAGAAAGGTCCAGGCAAAAAAAAGTGCAAACAATACTGATGATAGTCCCCACCAGAGCACAGAACAATATTTTGGGGGCAAAAAGAGCAAGGACATGAATTTTGGAGGACATATAAAATGGCACAATTTAGCTTGTCTAGACATGGAGAAGGAAAAAGGTATCACATAAGCTTGCAATTCTGTCAAATTCTGATGAGCATCATACAAAGAGTGAGTTTTAAGGGGTGATTTGTGTGAAGAGAAAGCAGATGACTGGTGCAAGAGGGTAGGAACAGAGTAGGGATACATTTATATTTCCATCAGAATGTTTTTACTAAAATTCAAACCAAATAAACTACTTGAAGTTGTATAAAATACTTACTGAGTAGATTTCATATATTCCTTTACGACCTTCATCACACTCACGACGAACCCAATGTCGATTGAGGTAGGCACAAATACCATTCAAAACTTTGCTTGAAAACCTATAATCTTCCCATTGTTGAGTGTAAAATTTCAGCACACTCTCATCCATCAAGTCTTCACCATCCTGAAATAGGGCAAGTCCATCAATACTGTACACAGCATTGTATTGTTTATTAAAAAATAAGCTATGTAGACACAAAAGTAATCATCTACTATAAACCAAAATCCATGACTTAGAACATACATTGTTGCCTGTAGTAAGATCTTTACTATAGCAATGGGTATGGCTGCATGTAGGAAACAAAGTATTAGTAAATCCATTCTTTCCTTGACAGTGGCCTAGTAAAATGTTAAAAGTTATGGGTTAGATATCTAGTAAAAACAATTGAGCCAGATCTACTCTACAGCCTCCACTATTAATACCACCTAGATACCTGGAACAGTGGAAAAGTTCACGTGCTAGATTTCTAAAGTATATCTGCTACCCAAAAGTCAAGAGTGAATACTGTCTCATTCTTTGATATCCCTGCATATAGCTGCAGTTAAAAATTGCTACCTTGGTGGAGGTAAAGCATTAGACCTGGCTTTTAATGTGGGGTTGAAGTCTGGACGGTAAGAAAAATGTAACTGGATACAGGGAAAACTGAAGTATCTCTTTATACTAGATTAATATGGATTGTGGGAATGTTCTGGATACAATATGGGATACTCTGGATTGTCACTGCATGACTACAAAGTCTAACTGTTGGGGCCACTAGACACTTTATATACTTGCTTAAATTAAAAAGAAATTGAAAGCAATGGTTTATCTTAATACTGAACAAGATTCCAAAAACAACTAGGATTTTTTTCCTAAAAAATTGTTAGTCCTATTAGTATATCATTGATAATTGCTGTGAGGGCATTTTCAACCGAATGAACAATTTTCTTTTTTTTTGTCAGTAGAGATAATATTGAGGTTAGCATTACATAAACAAAATTCAGCAACCCTCACAGCAAACTAAAGTTTCACAGATAGATTATGAGCACCAGCAAATGGTGTGATGTGTGTGTTTGTTTCACAGTGTACAAGGTAAAGAGTCAAAGGTTAATGGAAGAATTAAGATGTTAAATGTCATGATTTCCTACAAATCAAATCACTCAATTTTACTGGCAATGTTTTCTGATATTTTTAGCTTTAATGTACTACTGGGGGGCTGTGTCCCCTGCTCACTGAGCTCACCATTCCCATCTTGCAAAGGGTAGGCAACCCCGACTCTTGTCCCAGCCACTGGGGAGAGCTGGGTTGGGGCTGCGCCACCCTGGGCCCCTTCTCCCTCCCCTCCCCCATTTCCCCCTTCTTCCTCCCTCTCCTCCTCAGGCCCCCCTTCTCCCTTACACCCCCTCCCAAGCTGCAGCGCAGCCAGGTCAGTCTTTCACCCCCCAGCCACAGAGTGGCTGGTCTGGTTCAAAGCCACGCACGGCCAGGCCTGTCCCCTTGGACCTCCGAGCACAGGGGAGGGGAGAAGGGGTAGGCCTCAGGCCACATGGCTCGTGGCTCCCTGAAACACAGGGGAGGGAAGAAGAGAGGGGCTGCGGGGATGGAGAGTGATGCACGTTGTCACTCTGTCATCCCGCAGGAAAAGTTTTCTTTAATATACAGTAAGGATTTTGACCCCAATCCACCTGAGTTTCATGTAGTTATTCATTTAATTGACATGATGCCACCTTACCTTAAGGAGATTTGTCAAGTAGTTCTTCAGAAATTCTTTAAGCCGTTTGTACAGTTCTAAGCCAACAAACTGAGCTCCTCCAGGTGTCTGGCCTTTTTTAGATTTAGAAGGAGGTACTCCAGCTCCTCGTGCTTGATTAGACTGGTGTACACTAGTACAGTAGTTATAAACATGACTGACAGAAAAGTTAAGGAATATATGTGTGCATGATAAATGGGCTATGCAAATTCTAGGAATTCCATATGAACACGAAAAAGCATTTATAAACAATGATTTATTCCTCCTGTGAGGATTACCTGTTGTGTCAGTAAGGAGCATCCCCACAGGAAAAACTGAAGAGGAGACAGATTACGTTATCTGTCCAAAGTATTTCAGTGTGTAGTGTAGCTGAGAACAGGACAAAGTATTTCTGACTAAATTAATGTAATAACATTCCTCAAAAGATCAAAAGTATCCTGAGAATTGCTTTCTTGTTAATTTAGTTTCTGTTCCCAGCAAAATAATAAAAGAAAATAATATTAAGAGAAAAAACGTAATGAAATACATTTAGGCTACGTCTATACAGCAAGCCTCTTGCAGAAGAACAAATGCAAATGGAGCACTCATTTGCATATGCAGCACACATTTGCATTTCCTCTTCCTTTCCCTTTTGCGCAAGAGCTGTTCTTCCTCAAAAAAATGAGGGGAAGTTTACGCAAAAAGGCGCCGTCTACACAGCGCTTTTTTGCGCAAAAACCTCTTGCGCGAAAGGGAAAGGAAGAGGAAATGAAAATGAGAGTGCTGCATATGCAAATGAGCGCTCCATTTGCATTTGCTCTTCCGCAAGAGGATTGCAGTATAGATGTAGCCTAAGAGGGTGACCTATCAGGAAAAGCAACCATAAGGTTACATAAAGAAAAACTTTCCAGGCTAATCTGACTGCCTTCACTTTTTGCTAGAATCACAAAATTAATGAATAAAGGGGAAACACTATGAATACATTTATATTTTAGTAAACCATTTATAAAAGTCTCAAAATCCTAAGAGGTAATAATAAAATGTATCTAAATGCACAGAGGGATCTAGGAGAGCACTGTTGGGATTGATGCTAGGTAGGAATAATCTTAATTAACATCTTTATTAATAAACAGGAAGATACTGTAAACCATACTAATCTTTTAAAATAGGGGAAAAGAGTAGCTCAAAGCCCAGAGACCAATTAAACACCAATTAAACTTTAAATGGATACATAGGTATTGTGCTGGCCTGCTACGCAGAGGTGAAATTCTGGTTAGTGAACTGAAAGGAATTTAAGCACTAGTTTGAACTAGGGATGTAACAGTATAGTTGATTAACTGATTAGCAAAAGCTTATAGGTTAATGCTATGGACTACATGCATTTCCTTCCCCCCACCCTTTCCAGTACATTTTTAGCAGCCTGGCCAGCAGTACAGATCAGTTCTGGCTCGCTCAAGGTCCAGAACCTACTTCTGCTGCAGCCCTGCTTTTAAAGTGTATTAGGAGCCAGGCAGGCAGCTTGGCTCAATTGTGGCTCATGCCAGGTACAGGAGCTCAGACCCACCTTAGACAGGGGCTGTTGTCACCCTGTTGTGCTGCCTCTTTATCAGAGGCAGCAGCACTGGGCAACAGGCAGTTGGTCCACAAGAGGACCTGGTTTTTAAACGGGCTCCCCTCGTGGACCAGCTCCCGCCTGACACCCTGCATTGCTGCCTCTGATACAGCAGCTGCCAGCTCTGCTCCCAGAGTCTACAGAATAGTTGACTAACCGATAAGAATTCACGAGGTTAGTAGACTATTTAATTAACCGATATTTAACATCCCCAGTTTGAACAGACAAAGAAAAGAACCAGAAACATGGGCTGAAAATAAAACAATAGTAATTTTGAAGTATACAAGCTAATACTAGCTGAGAAAAACAAGTAAGAGTGCATGCCCACACAGAGGGAAAGAGAAATATATGAAGCAGTTATGTGGAAAGAGACCCAGCATCACTAATGAACAGCAAAGTACACATTTGTTTACAATGTAACATGATTAAATAAAAAAGCCAAAGCAATTTTGGGCTGCAAACAGTCATCAAGTTAAGAAACAGAATGGTGGTAATTCTTCTATAGCTTTAGTCTAACCAGACATATACCATGTCTATTAGGATGTAAAATCTCATTTAAATGGTTAGTCTATTAAATGTGAAGGGTTGGAGTGCTGTATTGCATTAAGAATGTTAACTAAATTGTAATTTACTAGTCGAGTAGTCGATGGAATTTTCACTGACTACTCGACTGGCACTTCCACATTCCTCCTTTGAAATGCACAAGAGCCCCACAAGGGGCTCTTGTGCATTTCAAAGAGGAAGCGCCCTCACGGAGTCCAGGGTCAGCAGGGGACTCAGTGTCCCCTGATGACCCCAGGCGCCATGCTGTTCTGACGCTTTGAAATGCCATGTGGAACCTGGGGTCAGCTGGAGACATGCTGCATGCAACCTGGGATCAGCTGGGGACTCCCCAGCAGACCCCGGACTCCACACGGCATTTCCACAGAACCTGGGGTCAGCTGGGGACTCCCCAGCTGACACTGGGCTATGCGCGCTTTGAAATGCCACACTGGAACACGGGATCAGCTGGGGAGTCCTCAGCTAACCCCAGGCTCTATGCAGCACTCCCGCTTTGAAACGCCACGGCAGTGTTTCAAAGGTGCAACAACGCATGGAGCCCAGGTATGGGCTCCATGCAGCGCTGCCACTTTGAAGTATTCTATCTTCCCCTCCAAATTTGCTGCCTCTGTCTGACAGAGGCAGCAAGGGGGAAGGGGGGAGAATCGACTAATCGACTCAAATATCCAGTAAGCATTTGCTTATCAGAGAGTCAATTAGTCAACTAATCCTTAACGTCCATATACCACACCCCTCCTCCCCAAGGCCGAGATGAAGTGGCCCCTCACCACAGGCATTCGTAGTGAAAGAGTGCAACAAGTACATTATAATTACACATATATAAATACTAGGACTGTCAATTGACACAGGTTAACGCCTGCGATTAACACAGAGCACAATTAACGCATTAATCAAAGGCATTTCCACGGCACTTTCAAAGGGGCAGCGCAGTAGGAGCCTGGGATCAGCTGGAGTCCTCAGCTGACTCTGGGCTCCGGGCAGAGCTGCCCTGGTGTTTCAAAGGGGCAGCGCCTGGGGTCAGCTGAGTGGTACTGCCCCTTTGAAGCGCTGCCCTGGCATTTCAGAAGGGCAGTGCAAAACAGCCCAGAATCAGCTGGAGACTCCAGTTGATCCCAGGTTCCCACAGCGCAGCCCCTTTGAAATGGCAGGGCGTTGTTTCCAAGATTAGCCCAATGCAGAGCCCAGGATCAACTGGAAACTCCAGTTGATCTCAGGTTCCCGCCGCGCTGCCCCTTTTGAAGGTTGGGGCAGCCTTTCAGAGGGGCAGTGCTGCACCGAGCCGGAGTCAGCTGGGGACTCCAGCTGATTCCAGGCTCCACGCAGCACTGCCCTGTTGAAATGCTGCCACTGCGTTTCAAAGGGTCAGCACCGCAGGAGCCCGGGATCAGCTGGAGTCCCCAGGTAACCCCGGCTCCACGCAATGCTGCCCCCTTGAAACACCGCCACAGTATTTCCAAGGGGTAGTGCGCGTGATTAATCGCGATTCCATTTTTTAATCTCTTGACAGCCCTAATAAATACATAAAACATACAGAGGTTTACGAATACAGTAAAATTTCTATAATAATAGAATGTTGTACAGGTTGAATTCTAGTCTGGCACCTTTGGGACCTGACTGGTGCCGAAGCAGAGAATTTGCCGAACTATGGGGATCAGTATTGTCTAGCAACATTACCAACACTTCCACTGCTTACAAGGCTCTTAGAAGACATTTAGGGGTAAATTAGAGCTAAAGAACAGCACAGAATGCTGAGTGCTAGGACTGGTGGCAGTAAATACACTTTATAGAATCATTGGAAATTTGGCCGTACCCATGATAAGTGGACATCCAGCTAACTAAAATCATGCCAGACAGCTGTTGACAGACCAGAGTGTGCCATGCTAGAGAGGTTCAATCTGTATCTGGAAGTGTAAATCTGGAGATATTAGGATAGCCTTTAAGCCAGCTGCCCCCAGCACCAGCTTCTGCTCCCCCCTCTGTTGCCTCTGATACAGAAGCAGCAATGGGGATGGGGGGAGTCTACTAGATTAATTGATAATCCCAGTCTTATCGGTTAAACACTCGACTACTCTTTCACATCTCTAGTCACAAGTATCCCAGTGGAGACTTTTGTGCAGCTGTCTTTGGTTAATATAGAAAAGCCTACAGCCTAAATAGCTAGAGCTATCCATGTATTTATATTTTAATTTATAATTAAGTTAGTTTAAGTTTATAGACTGTTAAGGATGTAAAATCCTGTTTAATCAGTTAACCAGTTAAATGTTACGTTTAACTGATTAACAATTTAACATGGGCGGAGGCAGAGTACCACCCCAGTCTGCCTGTTAACAAGTAACAATCATCCTGCATTTAATAGTTATTTTAGTTCATGATGGTAGGTAGATGTGTTTATTTATGAGTATAGTAGGTAAAACTAATTCATCAGAAAAATACTAGAATGTGTCTAATTATGCCCAAAGATATGCCAATATTTAGTTCTACCAGATGCCAAAAAGTGATAAAAGAAAAAAAAATTAGGAATAAAGCAGAAATTGGTAGAACAAAAATTTTAATCACAGTAAAACAAATTTACAAATAAGGAAAAGATTATGCAGTAGGTAATGAAGGTGCCACAAACCATATTTAGTAAAGCTCCTAAATTTAAATATTAAAAATACACTATCTGGGAAATCCTTATTAAAAGTAATATGTAAATTGTTAATCAGAGTACTTTAGTGTAACAAATAGCTTCTGGAGTACCAGGCTTATTGGACCAATGTTTATGTAAATTTCAGATCAATCTAAATTTGGACAGTTCCCTTTAAATTAATTTCTGTGTGAAATGTATATTAATCAAATACTAGTCCTGGGGGAATTCTACAATTGCTGCATTTGGAGCTGTAATAAAATTGCAGAATTCCCCCAGGACTGGAATACTGACTAAACAAACATTTTGAATGTTCTTACAAGATGGGTAACCTTTGTTTTTATTTTTCTTTTTAACCAAATGACATTAGAAAGTCTCTTAAATGCCAGTATCAATTCAAATAGGAATTACTTGATTGAATAAATTACAGATTGTGTACTTCCTGTCTTTTCCCATAACAAATGAAAAAGGTTAAAGCTGCATGTGCATTCTGTGTAAGTAGAATTAGTATTTATTATAAAGGTATAGCTTTTGAAATATTGAAACAGTATAGATTATTAAAGATATGAAAGTAGCCAGATTTTGTTTTTAAAATTAGAACCATATGATTGCTCTCACTTGTGTAGGAATAAGTGCATTAGAGAGTTCCTTGAAAACAATGATTCTCAGACTACATTTTAGTGCTGCAGGGAAGCAGGAGACTAAGGCTATTCCATAAAATTTTATTTAAAAAAAAATGCAGAAAAACGAATTGCTATTTTTGAAGAAAAGAAAACATATGAATGCTTTTACCTAGAGTAAAACGTACACTTATGCTAAAACTCCAAAGAAATTCAATATTTTAAAACTTGTATGTGAAAGGTTAACCAGTAAGCATCCCTTAATAGGTAATGCTTAGCAGTTCCGGTTTATCATTAACCAACAGGGGCTGGAGCAGTTCCTCACATGCCTCCCCACCTTTAAACAGGTTAACCAGTTAAACAATGCATTTAACCAGTAACTAATTAAATGGGATTTTCCATCCTTATTTCATCAGTTAATTTCTTGGTCTATTTATTTATATTTGCATTCTGTGTTAGGTGCCGACAGAAGAGAGATTAATAGTGTAATCGATCAATCGATAAGCAAAAGCATATAGGTTAATGCTATAGACTACACACATTTCTCCCCCAACCTTGCCAGGAAATTTTTTTTAACAGGCTGGCCAGCAGCCCGGCTCAGTACCAGCTTGCGCCGGGTCCAGGACTTATTCCTGCTGCGGTTCTGCATTTAAAGTGTATTAGGAGCTAGGTGAACAGGCAGCCCAGTTCAGTTCTGGCTCACACCAGATATGGGAGATCAGACCACCCTCCTGGACAGGAGCTGCTGCCACCCCATGCTGCTGCCTCTGTATCAGAGGCAGCAGGGTGGGGCCAAAGGCAGCTGGTCCACGAGGGGAGCTGGTTTTACGGAGGCAGCAGCATAGGATAGCAGGGGGCTCCTTGAGAGTGGGGCCGGAGTGCACTGGCTGCCAGCCTCACCCCCGTGGACTATAGAATAGTCGAGTAACCAACAACAACTCATGAGGTTAATCGACTATTCAATTAACTGATATTACACATGCGCATTAGGGATGTTAATCTCAAACCGTATACTGGAGATTTTTCCCACTAGTAGTGCCTGTTTAGCCCACATATACATCCTAGGCCTCCTCATACCAGACCAAAGCTACACAGGGATGCACAGGTGAAGCACCCCAGGTCCTTCTAGGTTATCGGATAGTCGACACTAGTTGACTGGTTGCTTCCCCCCCCACACACACACCTTGCTGCATCTATCAGAAAAAGAGGTAGCAAGGGAGGTGAAGGGAGGGGATGCTTGGGGGAACCAGTTTAAAAGTCGGTTCCCTCAGCTCCATTGGGGGGGGGAAAGGGGTCAGGGGATCAGCATTGGGTTCCAACTTTGAAATGTAAAAAAGAGTCCCCATTGGGGCTCTTGTCCATTTCAAAGCAGAAACGCTGCATGAAGTGTGGGATCAGAGTCCGCCGCTAGCCCCAGGCTCCATGCGGCATTTCAATCTTTGAAAGAGCAGAGCGGGCTCTTGCTACATTTCAAAGCAGAAGAGCTGGCTATTAACTAATCAAATCGTCACTCGAAATTCCACTGACTATTCGATTAACGAGTAATCTAATTTTAGCATCCCTACTCAGTACCAAAAGTCACTTGGTATCCACGAGGAGCAGGGATTACAGCTCATCCATTAAGGACTGATGGTGCCACATATAACTAGATTTTTGCAAGATGGAGTAGGAAATCAGTACCAACACAGTAACAGGATGTGGTGCTAATACTGATAGTATCACTGATGGTGGACACACTGATGTAGGCACTGACAGAGTTCAGCAGTGTTGCTTGCTTGGTACCTAAGGTACCAAATGGTCAAGTATGGACAGCGGGACTGAGCCTGATAGTACCAGGCCAGGGTGCTTAGGCTTGCCCTCCTTGTCTGTAGTAGAGGGTATCAAAGCCCTGTCAAACCCCCATCTGTCCCTAAAATTCAGGGTCCTGTACAGGAGGAGCCCTTTGAAACAGTACCGAGCCACAAGAGGAAATGGGCTTTTTCAGAGCTGGCTCCTTCAGGTGAGAAGCCATACTTCTCTGTCAGGAAACCCTTTCAGAAGCCTCTCAAACTCTCCTTAGAAAAAGCCTGCACCAAAGAGGAAGGGGAATCTGCATCAGTGATTAGAAGTCTGAGCTTAGTCGCTCTGTTTTTTTATGCGCTGAACTTGAGGGCTAGGCAGAAATTGCACTACTAGGAGACAGGACTCCCCAAACAATGGACTCAGAGTGGCTGTTACGCACAAGAAGTCTCTCTCAGCAGGAGCAACAGCGTTTGAAGCCTAGAAAGCCAGGCATACCTGTCAGGAAAACTAGATTTCCTATTGAGAAAGAGGGGTGAGGGAGGGGAAAAACCTAAAACCTAATCCTCTGACTACTATCAATAACTAACTAATCTTAACAAGCAACAACAACAGGAAACTAGCCAAAGCATGCTCAAGATAAGCAGCTAGGGCTGTCTCAGGCCGAAGCAGATGAGAAGAAGTTGAGGGCAATTTGCCCATGGTTCCTTATATAGGCTCTGTGTCTGACACAAAGACGCACATGGCACTGTTAGCAGAAAAATATCTGTGATTGAGAGCTGAAAGAGGACACTACTCAAAGAGGAAATTTACTTTCCCCTCAATCAGGTGAGCACATTACAAACACAACATAAATCTTTTGTGCTTTTTCAGCATATAAATACTAGATCACATAGTTGCTGTCTATATGTTTTCTTCCTAGAAGCTGAAGCCCTGGTCACTCAGGATGGTAATGACTCTAGAGAGTCAAGTGTCCCTATTCCTCTATATGGCAGCCAAACACTCTTCATTACATAAGCTTTGGCAACATAATTCTGCTATCATTTGGAAACTGCCATCTGAATTTAGATAAATGGTAAAAGGCGGATATTTTGAAAAATCATTCTAAAAATCCTTTTTGGAAAAAAAATCTTTGTAGCTCCACCTTGCACTATATTTGTATCATGGTTGAGGAGCTAAACAAAAAAGGAGCACACGCTGGATTTCCTTGATTGATGGAAAAAATAAGAAGGCTTCCAATGTGAGTTCTGATGCTCCTTCAACTATTTTGTTCTGATGAAAATGCTGAATTACTTTTCATTTATATTGGTAGTTCTGTTGTAGCCATAAACCCTAGGATATTAGAGAGAAAAGGTGGGAGAAGTAGTACGCGTTTTATAGGATCAACTCCTGTTCATGAAAGAGAAGCTGTCGAGCTTACACAGAGCTCTTCAGATCTGCTTAGTGATTCCAAGAGTAATGGAACCTAACACCAAGTTATTCAACCAACTAATGATCATTGAATTAGTGCAAGATTGACTAAATTAACATTATTTATAATATCCTCAAATGTAATTCTCTCATTAAAAATGCCTTTTTCAGTATATTTAAGAGAAATTTGACTGATATTCTACCAAGCTCCTTTGACGGTAAAGCTATCGTTGATATCTTGTTAAAAAAAAAAAAATCTTTTCTTTGAAACAAGATCGCTTTCCCACAATGCTTATTTGCTGAATGAAATTTAAAACTCTGGGATAGATGCAAACTTGTCTCAAACCATTTTATAGCAAACCAGTGCTACTGAGGTAAACAACTTTATTTGTGTAGTCTACAAGATGATGTTGCCTTAAAATAGCAAAAGGTAATAAAAAATGTTAAAAAGTAAACTGCACTAAGATCTGAATTTAGTGGCTCTTATACCTTAAATACTATCAAAAGGGTAAATTCAGATCTTGCATTTATAAGAATCTCATATATCGTATGTTATACTGTTTCACTAACCTGCAGCGACACTAACACATGGTGGGTGCCTAGCATTACCACACATCTAGATATAGAACAGAGAAAAGATTATCCTCAAACTATATTTTTAAATATATCTCATCTCGTATGACTTACTTTGTACTACTTGTACTCTATTTGCTTTGGAAAAATAAACAACCTAAGAGTAAAAACACAGACCTGCCACTCCTGCAGATTGGTTTTCTCACAAGTCTTTATATTTCAAGAGATTTTTAGACTCTAGAATAGGAATATTAGATATTGATTAAGCAGTCAAGTAACTGCATGAATTCCTATCAGTTACTCAACTATACTATAGTTCTGGGGGCAGGGCCAGCAGCCAGTGAACGCTGCCCCTACTTCCAGGGAGCACCCTGCCGCCCCACGCTGCTGCCTCTGATACAGAGGGGTTACGAGCTCCTCATAGACAGAGGCCGCTGTGGGCCGGGAAGGAGTGAGAGGCAGCAGCAAAGCAGCCTCTGTCCATGGTGAACTGACATCCGTAGCGGACAGTCTGCTCTGGCATCAGCCCCTATCTGCGGGGGGAGGAAGATCCAAACTCCCTGCAAACAATGGCCAGCTTCTGTACGCAAAGAGCTCGGACCCCCTACAGACAGAGGCTGTTGCTGAGGACCAGCCTCTGCCTGCGGCAAACCCAGGCTTGCCCCAGACAGAGGCTGCTCCGTAAGAGGCAGCAGCGTGGGGCGGTGGGTGACACTTCTGATCTGGTGCTGGAGGAACTGGCTTTTAAGCCAGCTCCCCCAAACACAGGCTCCTGTTTCCCCATCCCTTGCTGCCTCTGTATACAGAGGCAGCAAGGGGGAGGGGAAAATGCATGTTGTCAACAAGATTAACTGGTAAGCTTAGCCTTATCAGTTAATCGTATAGTCGACTACATGTCAACATACCTACTCTTGAAACTGAATACAGTTGACTCCGTGATCGCTAAGTTTCTACTTCACAATAGGGATGTAAAATTCCATTTAATTGGCTAGCTGGATAAACATACTGTTTAACTAGTTAACTGATTAAAGGGGGACAAGCAGGAGGGTGGAGGACTCGGAACTGCCCTCCCCCGCCACCACAGGCCTGGGCTGCTTTCGCAGATGAGGCTTGCCGCAGATGAGGCTGCTCCACGGGATGCTGGAACAGTCTCTACCTGAGGCGGGCAAGGGCACCCCAGAAGCAGGGGTTGCTCTGCTGACCTGGTAGGAGCAGCCCCTACCCGAGGGGCACTCGGGCCTACTGTGGACAGAGGCTGCTCCAGACAGGATGCTGGAGAAGTCCCTGCCTGTGGCAGGCCAAGATGCCCAGCAAACAGGGCTGCTCCTGCATCCCAACCAGAGCAGTCCCGGCCTGTGGGGAGCCCAGGACCACCGTAAGCAGGGACTCAGCTGGAACAGCGCCCTGTGCACGGCAGGTGAGCAACTCCTCTAGGCCCACCTCTTGAACTTTCACACCCTTACTTCACAGCACTTTCTTAAGATTTCTAGCACTCATTTAAATGTTGCAGATTTTTCTAATTCAAGCACACGTTACTCCTCCTAGATATGGGGCTAAAAAAAGTGTAGCCTATTTTATTTGCTCTCAAAAGTCTAAGACCAGATCCTGAAGCATCAAGTGCAGAATTCAACACATTCCCAACTATTACTGAAAGAGCATTCCATACAAATCCGAAGACTACATTGATTATTTCTACTGATTTGGAATCTAAATCCACAGTTCAGAAGATTATTATGAGCAGGGCTTGACGAACGGCAGCGAAAGCCACTCGCCAGCCCCGCACTGCGCATGCATAAGACCCGCACTGGGCACGCGTGCACTGCAAATGAACAGGGCACCCGGCTGAAATCTACTCGCCACGGGCAAGTAGATTCAATACTTTGTCAAGCCCTGATTATGAGCACATTCTATGAAGGTATATCTGAAGAACATTTGATAAATTACATACATCACCTTACCCTCCTGTGAAATTTAGAGGACTGCTTATATTACACAGCCTTCAGCCCAACCATCCTCTACCCCCTTAAACACACACTTTCTTCAAGTTTTGAAACTAATTCCCTATCTACTCACTCAATCTTAAAAATAAGACTACCATCTGACAGATTTACAATTTCCTGAGACTCCAATATTATTTTAAAAAAACTGAATTTAGAGATATTATACCTATCTGCTTACCAACTGTTTAGACCTGCCATTTTTATTCATCAAGGAGCATAACAGAACTAGACTAAAAATTCATTGAGTACACACTCACTTCCCAAAAACATTTTTCTTTATTCTGTCTCAACTTCACAACAGTGTTTTCTTGTGATAAAGCACCTGCCCTACAGAAAACATACAAGGTTCTTAGAAGGGTAAAAAGAGGAAATAGGTGAGTGCAAAGCAGAAAGGGTTTTTTTAGACCTTTGTGAAAACCATCTTATGAACTCTTGAGTTGCATAGTCACTTCTTTTTCTTTAAAGGCTTGAAGATTTAGAATGAGATGTACACCTTTCTGATGCTTTTTTGCTTTTCTCCATCACAAATAACAGATCTGACAGAAGAGTCTTTGAACAGGAACAATTTCCTTGAAAACAACTTCCTTGTATTAGGCTAACATGAACATGAAAACAAAAAACACCACGCTGTTTTAGAATCCTTCTACATTTTAACCCTAGAGCTGCTCAAAAATTTCAACTGCTGTCTCAGAGGAAGCCAGTAATCCTAGAGAGAAGTTCAAAGAGTTAGTCAGTACTCCAGACTGAAAGCTTTGAAACTGATTCTGGTATTCTCCAGAGAAAGATGCTAACCCTATGGCTGGACAAGCCCTACTGCAAAGGAAAATTTTTCCACTACTTCCAAGTAGATAACTGGACATTACAAAAGCCTTACAGCAAAGTGTTGAAGTGAAAAAAATGGAATGAAAAAATATTTCCATAGTGCTGATCAGTAATGAGGAATTACATGGTGCAACTTGTAAACATTAAATTATATACTCAAAATCACCTTTAAGTGTTGCGGTCATAGAATTAATAGCATTCCACTTGACATTTTATAAATAAGAACAAAAATATTTTCAGTACATTCACTTGTGATTTTTATTTATACCAGTGACTGATGCTACTATTTGTTTTTGTCACAGCGAAATGAGAAAGGGTAACTTTTCCAAAAATGAAGTTTAAAAACAAAAAACACCATCAAATGCTTTAAAAAAAAAACACCTTACTTTAAGTTGATTTTAGTTCTTAACTGACAGTAAAAATATTTACCAACTTTTTTCAATTATGTATTAGGATACGTGTAGAGTTCCATATATCTGGATTTTGCCATGCTTTGTCTGGTATAAACCTGTTGAATTCCAGCTCTAAGATCATCCCATATCTGATCAAGACCAATCTGTTTAAGTCCATGTGGGTTCTGACTCCTATTTGACGACATTTTGAGTTTCCTGTAAAGTCTTCCAGAGTAGCAATCTGAGATGGCTATTCCTCCATCAGATTCACAAGTAAAGTAACATTCCAAATTCAGGGACTCAAAAAGATGTTCTTTACATATGAAGAATGATATCCCCTTGCAAGATAACCTAAAAAAACAAAAGGGCAATTAGTTAACATTCACAGACATTAGATTCAATTTCCACGAGGGGCTAGAAAAAGGGATAGATCATTAAATTATTCAAAAGTGAACATTACATATTTAGAGTACTGCCTGCTTAACAACATCATCAGAGCACATATTCTTCAACAACAGAACATACTAATTAGGGGCTATTATTTTCACATAACTGTAAGCTTGTCTGGTGCTTTATAAACAAATATGACAAACAAATACAACAGCTCCTGCAGCCTAAATTCACAAAAAAGAAGACAATGACAAAAAGAGAGGTGAGGCCCAGGTTATAGTGAAAAGTTTGAACAATGTGCATGTTTTAGGAGCTTTGCAATATTTTCCTTGCTTTTTATGACCGGCTGTACATCTGATGGTTACTTGGTGTGTCATATTAGAAATGCAAATCAAGAATGGACTACAATGTATGTATAAAAAGTCTGTAATTTTAAATATATACATTGAAGAGTACTGACTTTATTATGTACCTTCCATATCACTTTAGCAATGTTCCTTAAAATAAGAATTTGGAAGACAACCACACTGTTAAACTACCAAAATATTGCTACACCTGCCAACACCTGTCTCCCTGGCAGCTTTCATGGCCAGATAGAGTTTGGGGGAGCGGTCTGGGAGTGTGGAGGTCTCAGCTTGAGGATAAGTGGCAGGGCTAGGGTCTCGGCAGGAAGATGAATGAGGGGGTTGGGGGCGTGGGGTCTCAGTGGAGGGGAGGCGTGAGGGGATTGGGAGTGCAGGGTCTCGGTGGAGAGGGTGTGTGAGGGGGCTGGGAGTGCAGGGTCTCCACTTGAGGGAATATCAGAGGGGAGTTGAGGATGAGGGATCTCAGTGGAGGGGGATCAGCTAGGCGGTGGGTGAGGGGGCTGGAGGTGCAAGGTCTCAGCTTGGGGAAGTGGAGACTCATACCCTGAGTCCGCTCTGCTGAAGACATATTTAAAACTCCCCCCAGGCATGTAAGATAGGCATGGATTCACCACTGCTCCAAGGCTTGGGTAAGCAGGGTCAAGGTGCAGGGATCACTGTGCATGCCATGTTTCTCCCACCACTTCAGAGCCCTACATACTCTGTATTTGATAACATTTCAGTACAACTTGGCTAGTTTCTATCTTGAATTTCGCAATTAAATGCTTTAATATAGCATTATCATCAATTGAGTTTACTGACTTTATAGACTGAAGAGAGTTGCCTCTTCTAGTTATCTGGCACAAAACTGGAAAGAAAAACAGATGTATAACGCTACTCATTGCTTGCATAGATCTTTCCACATATCACTCATTCATAGAAAAGCTAGAAGTGGAATGAGCTGTTATTTGACTTAAAAGGAACAAAGACTAGCTTTTATCAACACACAGGCCTACATGTTTCTTATAAAAGTAGCCACTCCTACTGATAACAACATACACAATGCTACGGCATGTACAGCAAAAATCAGATTTTGCTATGAAGCAAGGTTGCTGTTAAATACAACTTTTTCCTATGAAAATGTAAAAGCTTTATCCTACATGTAAAGTTATTGAATGGACTACTCAAGTCTATTTTAAAATTCATACGAGAGGGCCCCTGTGTTAAATTGCAAGATATGATCTAGTCCACAATTCCTTATATTTAAGTTTCTCTCTCACATAAGGTAATGATAATGATTAGGATTCCAAAGAGAAGAAAAACTAGAGCTGTACATGCATGGCTTTCCTGCATGATAAAAATCGATTTAAAAACATAAAAATCAGAATTTTTAATTTAAATTTCTCATTTAAAAGAACAGTTACAATGAAATCTGATCACAAACATGCTATTGCTAGACTTACTGTCCAATGAAAATCAATTAATTGCTCTAACAACCAGCTCTTGCTCCTTGACAGTTCTGGGCTTTCAATTTCTGTTAATTTAGCTAATCTTTATGACTTGTTTAATTAGTTAACTAGTTTTAGAATCTACTACCCAAGTCTATAGTACAGAAAGCTTCAGTAAGAGAAATCTAGAGTGGCAACTGAGGCTGTGTCTAGACTGCAGGGTTTTTTCGAAAAAACTTCACCTGCGTCTAGACTACAGCCATGTTCTTTCGAAATTAAATCAAAAGAACACGGCTTTTCTTTCGACAGCAGCACTCCTCATTTCACAAGGAATAACGCCTTTTTTCGAAAGTGCTCTTTCGAAAAAAGGCGCTATGTAATGCAAACTGTGCTTTTTCGAAAGAGAGCATCCAGACTGCCTGGGTGCTCTTTCGAAAAAGCAGCTTGCTTTTTCAAAAGTACTGATTGTAGTCTAGATGCTCTTTTTCGAAAGTATCTTTCGAAAAAGCCTCTTTAGAAAGAGGCTTGCAATCTAGACGTAGCCTGAGTGTCATTTTCTTATTTTATATTATATAATACATGCCTCTTATTTTTGAGCATCACTGTCACAGACTGAAACGATGATGTCATAAATCTATTCCCCATTTTACTTCACCATAACTCAGCTTTCCCAAAGGAATCCCGTCCTATAATTATTTTCAATAAGTGTCTTAGCTTTTCTGGATCCAGATCTGCACTAAAATGATAATGGGAGTAAGGAAGGTGAGAACTAGTTGTAGAAGTTTCAAGGACACCCTACACTTTATGTTCTGAAGACTTGTCTGTTGGCGTGAATACAATTTGAAAATTAAAAAAAAAATAAAGGAGTTTAAGGATAGTCATTAGCCTGAAACCCGGACGATTGCTTCAACTGTAAATGTGAAACATTTATGTAACATTTAAGATTTAGTTCAATAAAATATAAGAGTTATTGTGTTTGTGTGTGTGACTTCATTCTTACCATTCCTAATGTACTACTGCTGCACATGCAGTTTAATAGCACATAATACTTGTTATATGTATTTCCTAAATTAATAAAAATCAAGTTATTTACAAAAAAATTACACAAAACATGCCCTGCCCTCTTAGATGTTGTAAAATGCTGTACTGAGCTGCAAATTAACAGTGACCAGATTTCCACTATTGTTTGAAGAAATATGTGAAGCTGTACTGGGGGAAATTTGATATAAATCTTCTTTTTTGTGATGATTTAAAATGGCTTGATTTAAATCAATTCACCCTGCTTTTCTAGATAGCTTCACTCAGATTTAAAGCCCTTGAAATAAACTATGGCAGGGAAAAAACACTATGTCATGTACCAGAACATAATTATTTATAATACTTCTGAACTTTTTATCACCGTGCTATACAAACATTAAATTTTCACAGGTATGCTGCATCAGCCCATTTTGCAGATAGGGAAATAGTTCAAAGTGACTTCCTCAAGGCAATAATTCAGGAAGGCAATTACAGACCTGGAATTAGAAATCTGATGTTCTTGGATTCCAATCCTATTTTAATTCGCCAAAACATGCTGCCATTCCAAGAAAGCACAGATTGCCAGTTTAAAAGTAAAGGCTCAATATTATAAACTTAGTCTGTGGGACTTCTCAGACTGGTAAGTACTACTATCAGTCTTAAACCATCACTGTTCTTTCTTAGGGTGCGTCTACACAGCACTGGAAACTTGAAATAAGATACACAATTTGCGCTACGCAAATTTCATAGCTTATTTTGAGTCTATTTCGAAATAGCTTATTTCATCATTTGGCGCTATCTACACACTGCCAAATTTCTAAATAGAGTGCTATTTCAAGACATCCCTTACTTCTCGTACAATTAGATTTACAGGGATGGCAAAATAGTGCATCTGCTATATTTTGAAATCGTGGATGTGTTCAAAATACGAGCGATAGCTATTTTGGGTTACCTCTGGTATCCTGAAATAACTTTGCTGTGTAGACATACCCTCAGAAAAAATGTTCTGGTGGACCGAATTTAAAAGTAGGAACCAGGAACTTCTGAGTTGAAACACTATCTTGACCACTAAATTGCTGTGTGGCTTTGGCATACAGAATCTAGATTCCAGCCACACCTTCCTCCAGCACTGAGTACAAGCTCCTATTCATGTTAATGAAGCGGTAAAGCAACTCCTCTTGGTGTATGCTAAGGATGCAATGAAGCCAACTCAGAGTTGTGTGTGGCATGTCTTGGAACAATTTTTCAGACTCTAACATATGTTGTCTGCTGGCTGCACTGACAAAAATTTAACACGCAGAACTATAAAAAATTCCTATGAGATTAAGTTCCATAATATTCTGTCAAAGTAAGCTTAGTACCTTCTTTACCATGAGCATAAAAGACAAAACAAAGGCAAAAAAAAGTTAGACACTACCTGAAATAATGATCCCGATGGTTCAAAATAGGAAACTGAAGATAATTAATTTGCATTTTGGGAGCATGATTCTGCATTACTAAAGTCAATATAAGTTTTGACTTTACAATTTATAACACAGCTTTACGCCAACACAGCACTTTTCATTAAAAGCACTATCTATTCATTTCTACAGACCTTTATGACAACTTCAGCTTGGCTCAATAGTCACCACCTGACAAAAATCTGTTTTAAATATTGGAACAAACAAAATAAACATTTAATGATGTTTCTCTGTTAGTTTCCTTCCATGACTATACATAAAGCAAGGGAGCAATGATGGCAATCTTCATGTAATCTTTTCTGGTAAATACATTTTAATCTATGGCTAGGTCTAGACTGGCCCCTTCTTCGGAATAGGCATGCTAATTTTGAACTTTGGAATAGGGAAATCCGCGTGGGATTTAAATAAACATGGCCGCCGCTTTTTCTCCGGCTTGGGGAAAAGCCGGAAAAGAGCGTCCAGACTGGCGCGATCCTCCGGAATAAAGCCCTATTCCGGAGGATCTCTTATTCCTTCAAGTAGGAATAATCCAAACAGTTACATTTTGCCCTGCCTCACTGCTGCCACTTCCACTCCCTTCCATGCCCATGCCAGCTCCTAGTATAAGTTAATGCAGCCCACCCAAAGAAGTTAATGATGCAATGTTTTGAAATGAAGCATGTTTTACAGGAATACAATTGTTAGTTAATTTCTTATAAATGAAAAAAAAAAAAAGATCACTCATTGACTAACTTCCCTTTTTATTCCATTCTATATTTGATGGTAAATTAGTGTTTCCAGTTTTAAACATATGCCACACAATTACATTTATTGACACAGAGCAATGCTAAGGCATTAAATCCTTAAATTACTGACACATTGCATTTCCCTCCAGCTTAAGCCAGATACCTTAATTGTGATAAGAACATTAAATTTAGATCAATCAACTAATCGAATAGTCGATGTAATTTGCATTGACTATTCAATTAGTCAATAAGGGCACCTCTACCTTTGAAATGTAGCAAGAGCCCTACTGGCTCTTGCTACATTTCAAAGGTGGAAACACTGCAGGGAACATGGCCAGTGGGGGACTGTTTGAGTCTCCCTCTGGCCCCATGCTCCCTGCTTCTGAAATGTACAAGAGCCCCAAAAGGGCTCTTGTACATTTCAAGAGCAAAGCTCCACCAGGAGCAGGAGACCAGTGGGGGACTGTCCCCAGCCAGGCTCAGGCTCCCAACAGCGTTTCTGCTTTTAAAATGTAGGAAGAGCCCTGCTCTAGCTACATTTCAAAGGTGGAAGCACCGCCAGTTCCCTGCTGCGTCCCTACCCTTTTTCCCCACGGAAAAGGTTCTGGGGGGCCGGGGGAGAAGTGTTTAGTCGAGTCACTAATCGACTAGTCACTTACATCCCTACATTTTAATAAACCAAATTTAACTTTTCTGCATGGCTCAGAACGTATATCTGACAAAAATATCATTTGTTCTATAAGATCAGATGACTATTTCCAACAACTCTTGCTGTTTTTAAAATGTATCTTTGCCTTCCAACTGCTCCTAACTGTTGCTACACTTTGTCTATACCAAAAAAGTGTACCATTTTAACTAAAACAGTTTATAAGAAAAATCAAAGCAAATTGTCAACATTGACACCCTTAAACCCTGTTTATGTCACTAAGATGTTGTCTACATTGCCAATTAAACAGCAAAATTGTTATTGTTCACAGGTGTTTACACACCTCATTCCCCACCCCATCCTCAAAAAAAGGGTAAAAAATTTTGTAGCAGCAAGTGGCACTTCAAACAGCACGTTGTCTACAGGAGTAGGGATGTTAAAATTAGATTAATCAACTAATCAAATTCCCCCCTTGCTGCCTCTTTCTGATGGGGAGGGGGGGGGAGAGGAGAAGCAACTAGTCGACTAGTGTGTTGACTATCTGATAAGCTTTTGCTAGTCGATTAGTCATTTACATTCCTATACAGGAGTGTTCCCCTGTTGACAACACAAACACTGGCTGAAGGAGGTTTAGGTATTTTGTTGGCAAAAGTGCCCACAAATTGTGTTTACACTAAAAGCTGTGTAGTATAGACAGTGTAAATTAAGCCTGCACCAGAGATTAACTACATTGATTTTTAAATTGATTTACTTAAACAGGTTCATTTTTGCATTAAACTTGTTATACTAGTAAAAGGATTTTAGCAGAGACATATGTGCAAAGAAAAGAAAGGAATTTGGAAAAATACATGTAATAAAGAGTAATTTGTGTTCAGATTAAAAATGGTGAGTATTTTGAATGAAGAAGCTCAGCTGTGGCCCCATTTCTTACCTAACAATACATGAGCTGAAAGTATTTTTATGACATCACTAGCACATAAAAATGGGCTAAGAAATGCAGCTCCCTGCTTCAATTAAAGTGTTAATGTAATTATTCTCACTATTGCTAACAACTCCAACAGAGCCATGAGGGATCCTGAACCATGAATTTTTTATTCTCAAAGATTATTCAGGTGTTTAATTTTGTTTGTGTGTGTTTCAAGATCTTCCCCAAAGTGGTTTCATATTACAGAGAAGAATTGTTTTTTGAAAGATAATGTTTCTAAAGTTCTCTTTAGAAAGCCAGACTTCTATAATTTAGTTTTTGCAGAAATTGGTCATCTTTTTCCTTTTTCTTAACTGTATGTGTCCCCCTTTCTTCTCTTTCACCCTCTCTGTTTTGGCTTCTTTTCTAATCTTTGCTTTTTCAGGCATCTTCCAAAAATCCTTTTGTCTTCTCAAGTCTCCCTTTTCCCCCCACCTCAAAAATTCATGTATCTCAATAACTTTCTTGGTAAAGAGGCCTGAACCATGACTTCCTTCAAAGCTCCTTCAATTCCCCTCAGGTAGGTATTTGACAGAAAATGAGGCACATCTTTCCTTCAGAAGTTGAGTAGGTTTCCTTAACAGCATATCAAGCCTGTGCTAATAGAAGCAGCAATGTTCTAAGCCTTGTATTGAACTCTGATGATCTACAAAAGACAACTGGATGAGTTGAGCCACTACCAACACATTTGGCTTGCACATCTATCACTTAGTTTGCACATTTAATGTCACTCAATAGCCCACATTTTGTGTTTGGTACCTCTTCTCTCCCAGAGAGAACCACATCTGTGCAGCTGGTCTATAACACAGCACTTCCCCACAGCTTTACTAAATTGGGCAGAATTGCAATTTCCATTTGCTGCTCCTGATGGTACCAGTCAGTAAATACTAAATGCAAGAGCAGCAACACAGGAACTTTCAGAATGTGTGGAAGCAAAACCATAAAATTCCTAAACCAACCATATCCACTGCCTCAGGTTAATGTCTCCTGAATTAAAGCACAATATATTTTTTTAAACTCAAACCACGGCACTTTCCTTTGGTAGACATTTTCCATTGACATGAGACCACAGAGCTATTCATGAATTTACATTCTACATTTAAATAGTCAAGCAAAACATAGTGCATTAAAAGCACAGAAGTGTAGCCTCAATACTAAGTCCTATTAATATCACTTAAGAGCTTATTTCATCACAAACACAAAAGATTTAAAAATTCCATTTTACACCAATGTATACTAAATACAACTTAAATGCACAAAAAAGTTAATTTGAGTTCGGTTAAGGTTGAAATTGTGTCCTTCATAGAATCATAGAGCTGGAAGAGACCTCAGGAGGTCCTTAGTTCAACCTGTTTCCCTATATTTTGCTGAATTATAGCTGAAACTGAACTTCAGTATTATTTAGTCTAATTTCTGAACAATTTCATTATGTAAATTTTACAGATAAGAATTCTACTGAATTCATCTGCTGCTCTCAGCTTCTAGGAAGCCTCCCTGACCCATGCTAGGTTTTTTTAGATCAACAGCAGAGACTGAAACCAGAAGCAGTTGCATACAGAATAATAGAAATGTAGGGCTGAAAGGACCTTGAGACATTACCAAATCCAACATCCTGCAGCATGGCAGAATCAAGGAAACCTAAACCATCCCTGACAGAAGTTTGTCCAACGTTTTAAAATACTTCCAATGATGGAGATGTCACAACTCCCCTTAGAAGACTCTTCCAGAAACCATTCTTATAGTTAGAAAGTTTTTCCTAATGTCTAACTAACCTAAATCTCCCCTGCCACACATTAAGCCCATACTGCCTTGTCCTACCTTCAGTGAACAAAGAACAATTGATTATGATCTTCTTTATACTAGCTCTTAACATACTGAAGACTTATCAGACACCTTTCAGTCCAGGGCTACTCAACACGTGGGCCACATGTGGCCGGTGGGCCATTTCTTTGTGGCCCGCAGTACGCTTTGGGTTTATGCAGGGCTCAACATGTGGCCCGCGGGTGGGACCCAAACCAAAAAAGTAGTCAATATAATGGTCTTCTATTGATATGTGTTTTAGTAGTTGAATTCCTGGACTGTCATTGCTCATTAAAAGTCCTGTCTTATAGATGGAAATCGGGTAAATACTGCATTTTATTAATATCAGCCGAACCAACTTAAATGGGGTCTGTGTGTTGTGTAGTCTTGCCTTAAACTTTATATTTATGCCTGTCATATATGCAACCACACTTAAGTTGCGGCCCTTGGCATGTGCCGTATCATTGTGGTCCCCGGGGCTTCCAAAGTTGAGTAGCCCTGCTTTAGACTTTTCTACAGATTAAACATGCCTGGGTGTTTTTTTTTTGTTTTTTTTTTTTTTAATCTTTACTTAAGTCAGGTTTTTAAACCTTTTATCACTTTCGTTTCTCCCCTCTAGACTTTTTCCAATTTGTTCATATATTTCCTAAAGTGTAGCACCTGGACCTGGACAAACTCCAGCTGAGGCTAACTAGTGCTGAATAAAGCAGAAGATCGCCGCCCATCTTCGTCGTCTCGGAGACATCATATTCCCTTATCTGGACGACTGTCTCATAAAGGGAAGGACGGCACAAGAGATGACTCGGATGCTTTCAAAAGTCAGAGAGACTTTCAACTCACTCGGGTCATGTAAGGCAAGAAAGGTGAAGGCTTATATAATTCTGGGGTGTATTTTTTTGCATCTGCATCAGACTGCGGATTCATTTTGTGATCCTTTTTAGCAATACTACCATATAGCCAGTTATTCCCAATTTTGTGTTCTACATTTAATTTTTCCTTCATAAGGGTACTAGGAACTTACATCAGCATTCCTCAATCTCCCAGGGGTGTGAAAAATCCACACACCTATACTGACCTAATCCCAAGTGGGATAACACTAGGGTGACAGAAGAATTCTTCCTTCAACATTGATTGCTATGTCGTCTCAGGAACACTGATTACCTATCCCAACAGGTGACTCCTCCCTTTGGCGTGAGCATCATCTACACTTAAATCACTAACGCATCACAGCTACTACATTGAAGCTGTGCCGCTGTTGTGCTTTAAGTGAAGGTATGCACCAAATAAAATACTTCATCTCCATCTTTACTGAATATCATCTTTTTGAATTCACATCAATTCTCTAGTTCAGTGGTTCCCAACCTTTTTGATACTGGGGATCAGTAAACCCATTCACAAGCTTTAGGAGGACCAGTAACATTTATTTGCATATTCATTAAGCAAATAATGAATATGCAAAGAAATTGTTTCTGGTCCTCCCCAAATCCACAGTGCCAACAGGAGCAGGCCCAGTTGACTGCCCTGGGCGGTTTCCCGATCCCAACCCAGAGGTATCTACTTTACCCCCGTTTGGGATCAGTAAGGTTGGAAGGTCCCTCTCAGGTCTGCTCGGTGACTCGGCTTATATGGGCCCTGGAGGTCAGGTGAGTAGCCCTGTGTCCTCTCCCCCAGTCGTGCCTGCATTTGTGGGTGAAACCGCAGGCCGCACCCTGCCCCAGGCGTGTCACTCACCCTAGCTGTCCAGCGGGTTGTTCCGCCCCCCCCCCCCCCGGCCCCAATCACAGCGGGTTGTCCCCCGGCCCCAATCGCGGCCGCTATATCAGCCGGTGCTAGCTCCCCCAGCTGCGTTCAGCGCCAGACATTCTGCATCAGTGTGCATGGCGCATGGCCTTCTCCCTGGGTCCTAGCGCCTGCCTGATCTAGCCCCACCTCCAGGAGCATCCCCGGCAGAGGGCTCTCACCCAAGAATCATGCACAAACATTTTTCTGAGGACGGGTATTTTTTTTTTTTTTCTAAGAATTGGCATTGGGCCATGGACCACACTTTGGGAAATGCTGCTCTAGTTCATCAAAGTCATTATGATTCTAATTCACAGCATTTGCATTCCTGTCCAGCTTGGGGATACCTGCACACTCTCCATATCATTATCCAAGACATTAATGAAAATATGTAACCATACAGAATAAGGATGTAAAGGACTAATCAAGTATCCGATAACCAAATGCTTATCGGATTATCAAGTCAACTAGTCGCTCCCTCCTCCCCTTGCTGCCTCTATCAGATGGCGTGTAGGAGGGGGGAGAGGGAGGGTACTTCGAAGCACCAGCACTGCACAGCGTGGTACTGCCCCTTTGAAACACTGCATGGAGCTAATCCCAGGAAATTCCATCCACTAGACTAGTAAATTAATCGATAGTTAACATCCTTAGTACAGGACTCAGTACTGACTCCTGAAGAAAATCACTGATATTTTCTATTTTTTGAGGGTGTTCTTTCAACTTATAGTGCTTTCATCTATGCCAGTGTTTCTCAAAGGGGGCTGCAGGCCCGCTTTGGGGCTATGCCTACACTATCTTTTTTTGGCAGAAGAGGCAATGCAAATGCAGTGCTCATTAGCAACTTTGCGCGCTTCATTTGCATAGTCTCTTCTGATCCTTTTTGCGCAAGAGGTTTTTGTGCAAAAACAAGCAGTGAGGACATGTCCACAAAAAGCCTTTTTGCGCAAAAAAAGCCTTTTTATGCAAGATCCTTATGCCTGTAAAACAGAGGAATAAGGATCTTGCGCCAAAAGAGGGTTTTGCACAAAACGGACACGTCCACACTGCTTGTTTTTACGCAAAAACCTCTTGTGCAATAAAGATCGGACGAGATTATGCAAATGAAGTGTGCGAATTGTTAATGAGCACTGCCTTTGCATTGCCTCTTCCACAAAAAGTTTGTAGTGTAGACAAAGCCTGAAAGAGCTGCTAATGGCCTCTTTCACTTTGTTTATCTAAAGGCTCCACGACCACAGGTCTGGCCAGTAAGTGGAATTAATGGATAATAGCACTCATCTTTACCTTTTACCCCTGAAATGCCAGACCAGTGGGAGGTGGTTTCTTGTAGGCGAATGCCCTCCTGAAGGGACCAAAATGAGAAACTCTTCCCTTTTGCTATGCATGCTGCCCAGGTGGAGGGTTTCCTGCTGCCCCACAGGATATCTAAGTCCAAACACTGGTGTTCTAGCTGGTTTAACCATGACGTTTCTATGCCATGAGGGGAGACACTCCAGGTTGGGGTGCTGCAACTGGCCGTGGTCTTCAGTGATGAGATCAAAATGGAGAGGGAGGGGTATTGGCCTGTCTACCAACAGGCTCAGCAACATTGTGAACCAATGCTGCCAGGACTATGTAGTGCTATGCAAATGAGCACCACCTCGTCCTCAAGATCTTGAGGAAAACCCCGTGTATTGGAGGAAGGGTGGGAACACACATATCAGATGGCTCCACCATGATATGTGGAACACTTATGCCATGGAGCCAGGACTTTGGTTCTGGAAAGAACAGAACTAATGGTACTTTCTGTTGTTTCTTGTCATGAAGAGGTCTATATTAGGGATGCCAACATGTAGCCATTTCCATGATTAACCAATAAGCCTGGGCTCATCGATTAATTCTAATGGTTACATGCACACACACCCTTGCTGCCTCTGTGGGGGTCCTGAGGAGCTGCCTCGCCCGCACTGCATCCCAGAGGTGGGAAGGAAGGCGGGAGCCATTGCTCATGGGGAGACGGATTAAAAGCTGGCTCCTCATGAGTACCACTCCTGCCTGGCCCTCTACATGTAAACATGTTAAGGAAGTTAAAGACTAGTCGACTATCCCATGTGCATTTGCTTATCAGATAGTTTTTTGACTAGTTGATAGGCACTTCCGCATTCCTCCTCTGAAATGTACAAGAGCCCCCGCTGGGAGGAATGCGGAACTCCATGTACAGCTTGGGGCCAGCAGGAAGTCCCACTAAGTCTGGGCTGCACACAGGTGCCTTCTTTCAAATGCACAAAAGTCCCCAGCGGGGAACCCAGGATCAGGGGGAGGCCCCGCGGCTTCAGCTGCCCAGGGAAGGATTGGGGGGAGGGCACATAGCTCCCAACCTGCAGCACAGAGGAGGCAGGGTGGCTGAGGGAGCAGGGGGACACAGAGTGACATCATAACATCACTCTGTCATCCCGCAGAAAATTTATTTTATATATAGAGAAATTACTATTGCAGGTATATATAAGTTTAATTAAAAAGCAGATCCAATAGTGACATTTTCAAGTAATTCTAGAATAAAGTGTACAAATTAGGGATATAGTGACTTGACTAGTCACTTTCCCCTGCAGCTACCCCGTATCAGGAGCAGGAGCCAGTGTTTTGGGGAGCTGGCTTAAAAGCCAGTTCACCCCAGCACTGTCTCCATGCAGGGGGAGGCACAGGTGCAGCGGCAGACCCTGAGCAGTCTCAGCTCACACTGGATCCCAGACACTATGCCTCTGCTTTTTAAATGAAGTAAGAGCTGCCAGGCAGATCCACAGTGCTCTGGGATGAGGCACGGAGCCAGGACAGCTGAGTCCTGCCTTGTGCCCAGTCCCAGACCACTGAGGATTTGCCTTTTATACCAGGCTCTTACTACATTTAAAAAGCAGAGGTGCAGCATCTGGGACCAGGCATAGCGTCTGGGATCAGGCATGAGCTGCAGTGAACCTCTTTATCAACTAATTGAGTAGCTGAAGGAAATTCCATTGACTACTCAATTAGCTTACTAACCACTATTTAACATCCCTTGTACAAATTGAAAGATGTTACAAAAGATTAAATGTGTTCCAATCCTTTACCTTTTGTATGAGATTTTAAAACGTCATCAGTAGGGGTGTTAGATAATAGGTGTTTGAACAGTTGTGTAACCCCATGAAATCTTTGCGGTTACATGACTATTTGATAGTCCCCAGGGCAAGGCCGGCAGCCAGTGTGCTCCCGGCTCCACTCCTGGGGAGTCCCATGCCACCCTGCACTGCTGCCTGTATCAGGGGGAACGGGTACGCGAAGGGAGGCAGTTCAAAAAAAGGCTCTCCCTCACACACCAGCTGCCTGCTGCCTCAGACACAGAGGCAGCAGAGCAGGGCAGAAGCAGCCCCTATCCATGGGAGGTCTAAGTTCGGACCCTCCACGGACCTTCACGGCTGGTACCGTGAAGCAGCCTCTGCTCACAGTGGGCCCAGGCTCACCGTAGACAGAAGCTACTCTGGGAGATGTGGAACAGCCGCTGTCCGTGGAAAGCTTGGACCCCCCACAAACAGGGGCTGGTACCTCAAAGCAGCCTCTGCCCATGGCAGGCCTCACAGAAACCTCCTCTCCACGTCCCCCGCACTACCACCTCTGTACTGCAGCACGGTGGGGGGGAGGGCAGGACCACGGAGCCAGTGCTGGGGGAAAGCAGCTTTGTATCAGAGGCAGCAAGGGGAAGAATGCGAGTAGTCAACAAGATTAACCAACAAGCATACGCTTGTTAATTGTCGACTATACATTGACATCCCTACTTATCAAACTACACAAATTCCATTTGACCATCTAACACTGAACCTTCTGACTGACAATGCTTCCAAAAGCAGACTAATCAAAGTAGAAGATGAGGGGATGGGGAAACTACAGTAATTTTGTCCCAGATTCTGAAAATAGCAAATAAAAATTGTGATATTCACATGAGAAAGGATGTGTGGCGCTGGTACAATGCTATGTACCAAGCAATCAGATATCTGTGGCTCTGCCACAAACGTCCTGTGCCAGTGTTTCCTAATCTGTAAAACAGGATTAATACTATTACTTAGAGGTTGGAAAAGTAATTCAGGCTTGTAAACCCTTCACGGTTCTCAAATATAAAACACTATGGATGCAGAATGTATTATATTAACAAGTCAGTGTAAAATCTAAATTAGAATTATAATTATGGATGCTAGATACCATGTATTTTAGTAATCATGTAGCCACAACAATTTTTAGCAGTTACACAGTTACCAAAATACTCCCCGGAGGTGGGACCTGCAGCCAGTACACTCCCGGCGAGCCCCAT
Organism: Pelodiscus sinensis; assembly: GCF_049634645.1. Lineage (NCBI taxonomy): Eukaryota > Metazoa > Chordata > Testudines > Trionychidae > Pelodiscus > Pelodiscus sinensis. The sequence goes on from NC_134712.1 coordinate 161,003,862, forward strand.
GCCACCCACACTGCTACTAGCAGGTGGGGGGGGGGGAGAGTTCCATGCAGTCATTTGGATTAACTGATAAGCCTAGACCCCACCCACGCCTCGCCACCAGCCTCCCACCATGGCCTCGCTGCCAGCCTCCCGGCCAGCTTCCCCCTGCTGCTGGCCCTTCCACATGCTGGGCTCCTGGTCTCACCGTGGCAGCCCTGCCACTGCAAGGACAGCTCCTCTGCTGGGCTCTCGGCCTCACGGGGCAGCCCCCACTCCATCTCATGAAACAAGATTTCCTCCCGCAAGCACTGGAGATAGCCAAGACATCTTATAATGCTACATTAAATGGTATTGTGAAAAGCCTGATGCAGATATGTTGTTTTACTCCTGTACTAGTGCCAGTGTCGCTCCACCAGCGGGAACCCCAGAGCAGACTGACCTTGACAACTTCACCTCCATGTTATTTAACCCTGCTCACAACAAGTCTAGGCTGCACAGCAGTTCACACACCAGTAGCCAATCTGTATTAGTTCTCCCAGTGGACAATCACAGTGAAACATTTTACAAAAAAATGCTAGTAAAAGACTAACTCAACAGCTTTCTCTCTCATTTCTTAAGCTATTTCCTTTTATTTCTTGCTAATAAATGGAAAAAAACAGAGTGATCACAGTGACGGATTAAAAAGAAACCCTATGCAATACCTATCTAATATAAGACTACAACTTTTAAAAAAGCTTGGTACTAGTTATTGGCACAGTTGGCTCAAGTCGCCATTTGCTTTCATCTACCTTATCTGTGAAATTCATGAATTGTGGCAATTAGCTATGTTTTGCCCGTACCAGAGGCCTAGATTAGCACATAGTTGTCTTTCTGCAACTGATGTACACATTTTTATTGTGGTGCCAGGAACTCCATAACTAAGTTTATTACTGGTTTCACTAGTTCCTTTCCATGTTTCATGTTCTCAAACTACAGCGGAAAACCCTAAAAATACACAACCCCACGTGCCGCTGATATTGTTCTGTGTGCATGTCTTTCAGACTCTGTGTCCCTTCCTGAGGTAATAAGACACGTCCGCAAATTTTTCCTAGAATTCATGGATACAAACAAGAGTATACATTGTGGTAAATACAGTCTCTCAATCATGGCTGCAATAGAGCAAAGCTGTGCAGGTACAAACAGAACTTTTATTTCTAACGTCAGTAATGTGACTGTGGCACAAACTAGGGATATAAGCATCACCCTTAATAGGTGATGCTTACTGGTTGTAGCTAACCATTAACTAGTGGAGGCTAGAGCAGTTTCCCACCTGCCACAGGCAGGGGGCTACTCCAGCCGCACGGGAGCACTCTCACTGGACAGGGGCTGCTCCAGTTATCCATGGACAAAGTTGGGCTGGAACAGCCCCTGCCTGGAGCTGGGGGAGGGAGGGAAGGAGGGGAAGGGCGGGGTAGATGTTCTAGTCCAGCCTCTGTGGGTGGGTGGCACTGCTCCATCCTAGGGGGCTCAAGTGGCCTCCCCCACCCAGGCTCCCTGTAATCGGTTAAAATGCCACATTTCACCATTTAACCAATTGTACAGGATTTTACATCCCTGCCACCAACTGACTATAAAATCCTCAAACTTGTTGCACACGGCATTTATATCTATCTATGGCAGGAAAATTACCCTTTGTTGTCAGCAATGGATATGTCTCCCTTTCCCCCATCCTCTAAAACTAGTTGAAAATAATTGAATTGCTGGTGCACATAGAACAAAATGTTTTCAGTAATACTAGAGAGAGTATAAAGGAGGCATGTTAAAAGTCATTTTGTCGACTAGCAGTTAAATTACATCCAGTGCCAGCAGAGATAAGTACAGGCGGACCCTATGCTGGTAACCACCGTCACCAGTGAATCATTCCTTAGTAGAATATGCCTATGTTTCATGTACTCAAACTAACAATCCAGCACCAGAGAAATGTAATTGATGAATATTTAATAAAACATATTTAATATCTCCTTAATTATTACATTATAAAAACAGCAAAATTCTGTTAGTATTTTATATAGCAAGTTCATCCATTGTCTTTTTGTACATTATCCACACACGCAGTATTTTAATGTAATCATGCATGATGCTTAATTCTGTCTGCAATATTCAAGTTACAAGGCTAAAGCAATCAAGGTTAACAGATTAGGAAACTAACAGTGAAAAGAGGAGCAAGGCAAAGTGGTCAACTACAGAGAGGAACAATTGGCAATTTTAAAATCAAGTTTGGCTGTTTTTCTAGAAGCTATGCTCTAGTCCAAACAGGAATTATTTCAGGGAAGTTCTATATAATGAAGGTCAAAGTACATGATCAGAGTGGTTCCTTCTGGTCTTATCATCTATGAATCTCTTGAACCACAAAATCAAAGAAGCAACCAATTTGTAAGAGGGTCATCTCAGGTCAACTCTATGAAATCCCATTCTTTACAAAAAATACCCAGGTTAAAGATAGTGAAAGTGGGCCAATTTACTACACATTTGCTTTTGAAGAAGAAAAGAGTCCAACAAGTTTTTTCTCCTGAACATCTCTCCTTCCCCCAAAATCACAATACGGTAATAGAAATAATTTCTGAGTTGGTATTTTATACTAACTCTCAATTTTTCTCACTATTTCCCCCCCCCCCCCAACTTCTCCAAAATAGCAGATTTTTACAGAAGTGCCAGATGGACCAGATTATTATCTCCGGATAAAAAGTGATACAAGAGAGAAAAGTGATATGTGCAGTAACTAAAAATTGATTCAGAGTACTGGAAGGAATGGTTAAACTAGTTAACTAGTTAGTTATTATTATAAAACAACTAAAAACATAGTTTGGGCCAAATATAAAAGACAGGGAAATTGGTGTGCACAGACTGGATAGAAAAAGGTGTTAAATTAAGCCAACATTAAAAAAGGCAAGGCAAGAGAATACAAGTACAAAATAGGGGAAGATGGCATACAGTTTTACAGAAAGAAGGAAGAAATGTAATGGGACCATAATGAGGGATCTTAGGGAAAGATGAGAGTAAGTAAATAAGATGATCAGAGCAAGAAATAGTTGTGGGGGGAATAATTATGAATGACTCCTTCACACTGAGGGGCAAAGAGTGATTAAAGGGATAGGGGAAAGGATCCCAGTTAAAGAAAAATAAATTACTGTAAGGCTGTGATACAGAGGTGGTAGTGGGTGGCAGAATGTGAACTAGAGCATTTTTAGGGTTATCAGTGAGGAACACAGAGGGCTGTAAGGATAAAGCCACTGGCTAGTGGCAGAATATTAAAGGTCAGTCACTGGGGATATAGGAAAAGTCGGGGGCTTTGGGGAAAGTCTTTAAGGGGGCTTTAGGAGTGGAAGGAGGGTGGAGAAAACTGGGATGATGGTACTTGGGTCAGAGATAATCGAGCTGATACCGAGGTCTGGCAGTCACTGAGGGCTGGGCTGAGGAAGGAGCTGTGGAAGAGAATATTCTGGAGGGACTGGGATAATGTTGGGAGTGAGAGGGCCTGCCCACAGGGGGCGAGGAGGCCAGCCACTGAGGTTGCCCCTGCGGGAGGGGAGGCTCCAGGAACAATACTGAGGCGTTGTGGCACCTGCCCCCTTGAGCAGGAGGCTCCTGCGGCCGCCAGGGCGGGGAGAAGGGGCAGGCTCGGGGATCCCAGGGGCGATACGGGAGGGGGGAGCAAGCGGGGCGGCCCCGGGAAAGGCATTTCCAGTGCGTAGTTCCAGGCCTCTCAGCAGCGGCCGGGCCGGGGCCAGAGCAGCCGGATCTTGGCCTGGGCTCGGCCCTACCGGGCCAGGGGCGCAAAACGCGCCGGCAGAGCGCAGCGAGCAGCGAGCAGCGGAAGGAGCCCGCCGCCCGCCCCGCCGCCACCGGCCTCACTGCGACACCGCGGCGCCGCCGAGGCCTCGGCACTCACCAGCATCGCGCGTCCCGCAGAGTCAGGCCCGGCCGCGCCGCGTCCGCCCGCCCCTTCCGCCTCCGCCAGGCCCCGGATCCGCCGCCTCCCTCCCTCCCTCCCCGAGCGCCGCCCCCGCCGCACAACGCGCCCCGCCCCGCTGGGAGACGCGCCTCCGGGCTCGTCCGGCCCCAGCGAGCGGGACGCGGCCCCGCTCCGCACCCGCGGGGGGCGCCCCCCTCCCCCCAGCCAGCACCCACCTGCCGACCCCCCCCCCCCCAGCGCTCACCCCTCATCCCAGAGCGAGACCGAGCCGCACTCCCCGATGTGGACAGAGCGGGGGGAGCCCTCCCCCCCCCATCGCAATAGGCGGGAGGGAGAAGGTGGGGGGGGGACTAACTCAGCAAGTGCACTCCCGCCCAGACACCGCACTCTGGAGACTGATCCCCCCCCCCCCTCCCCTCCAGCCAGCCTGAGAGACGAGGCAGGAGTTGGCTAAACCACCCTTCCCCCAGTGAATTGGTCATATTGGTCCTAGAGTCCTCCAGTGAAGGATGGATGGAACATCCTTCCTGTCCTTTGAGCACAGGACAAGGAGTAATGGGCTTAAAGTGCAGCAGGGGAGGTTTAGATTGGACATTAGGAAACAATTCCTAACTGTCAGGGTGGTCAAATATTGGAATAAATTGCCAAGGGAGGTGGTGGAATCTCCCTCTCTGGAGATATTTAAGAACAGGTTAGATAGACATCTGTCAGGGATGGTGTAGACGGAGCTTGGTCCTGCCTTGAGGGCTGGGGGCTGGACTCGATGACCTCTCGAGGTCCCTTCCAGTCCTATGATTCTATGATTCTATCGCATCTGCCATCAGTATGACTCGTGGGGAATAGCCGGTGTCCACAAATTCACAGAAACTGGGGGCGGGGGGGGGGGGGGGGGGAGGTGGCTATAACTCAGGCCTGTTACTTTATTAACTGATGAGTTGGGCCAAAGTGGCGAAAGTCCGGTAGTGGCCACAGGTTTGTTTGAGAGAGACTCTCTCCTGTCCTGTCGATTGGGGCACATGCTGAAGCTCCGTATGTTATTTACAGACAGTGAAGTGAGCTCTAGAGGATGTGATGGGGGTAGGGGGAATGTATTGCCTCACTGGGTAAGTAGAAATGTAGAAGTCATCTTACAGGAATTATTGGACGAGACGTTGAAGGCCTGGTGTTGATATATGACATTGGGCTGTAAGGTTTGCAGTTATTGCAAGTCGGATTGAACCTGAGCAGTGTTTGAAGAGGATACTTAATTCAGCAGTTGTCATTTGCTCCCTATAAATGATATCCTCTCACATCATTGATAGCATTATGCTGCCTTTCTCAAGACAGTAACCCCTCTGCAGTTACTAATAACTGTAGAGCATATCTTGCAAAATTGAGAACACCCTGAGAAAGTGTCAGTTTGGATAATATACTGACTGCCTGCAGCGCCCATACCATTTCAGTTGGGTATCATATATTCACCGTCTGTCCCAAACTGTTTCCTGTTACTTGCTGTGACTGACCTATGCTCACTAGCATAGTTTGAGGAGGCTACATAACCCTGCAATATAGCTCCTCCAAAATGAATGTCAATAAAATATTATACTGTCAAACTCATGCATTTTGTTTATTCCATACTATATAAAATAGAGAGTGTGGATATTTTTGAGAGGAAATGGTAGTGATGCTATTTTTGTTACTCTTTCTTTGAAATCAAGCTTCCTTGGTACCATGAATGGCGATAGAAAAATAATATTCTTATTTCTGTTACAGAAGCACCTACAGCCTACTGAGACTGAGCTCAGAGGCTCTTTATCCTTAGCACTATACACACTTATAGTAAGATACAGTCTTTTCCTAAAGAGTTTATCATCTAAACAGTCAAGACAGGTAAAGGGTGGATGGGATGCCAGAGGCATAGATTAGCAAAGTAATTTGCCCAAGAACACATAGCAGATCAATGGTAGAGCTGATAATAGAAACCAGGTCTTCTGGCTCCCAATTCTATGTCCCATCAAGTGGACTACATTGCCTTTAAAATTAGAGTTAATCAATTAAAAACCTTTAAATATATTAAATAACTTTACATACACCAAGACGATACAATTTTTATATAACTCAGATATATAAAATTATGTTTATATAATTTTGCATAATTAAATGCATTCTTCTGAAGAATAACAGAGATATGAACTACTGAAGGCCATAATTCAGTGTAATTAAAGAGGTTCCACTGAAAAAGGAGAAGGAACAGGATTTAGGGATTCAGGGTACCCACACTCTTCTGTGCACCTGAAAATTTGGCTTTGGGAGGCCTCTGCACCTTTTCATTACAAGCAGTTCAAATACAGATCCACTGGTCATTTTTCTCTCCAGACAGCAGGCTAGATTCTGATCTGAGAAAGAAAATTTGGAGTAACTTCTCTGAAGTCAATGTAATTACTCTGCTTTTACACCAGTGTAAAGGACATCATAATCTAGCCCAGGGAGTGCAACACTCAAGAGTATATTATGGTACAAATTGCGCAAAAAGTAGAATTACAGGCTAGGAGAGCATATTCCTTTTCACCCAGAAAGTATCAGCTCACATTTTGGCATCATAGGCTGTGCACCATTTTCAAAATTTGGCAGTTTAAACTCCCCACAGTTAGTTGTTGCCCCCACAACAAAGACAGAATTATTTTCTTATACAATAAAATCTCCAGAACCGTTCACTGAAGTGAACATAATCAAATTCATTGAGAGAGCTCCCTTAAGAAAACAGTGCTGCATAGCAATCAAGAAGCACCACATTGGGAGTAGGATCAGATGATGTGATGGACCGTAGGCTATGTCTACAGTACAGAGTTTCCTGGTACAGATATCCTAGAAAAACTCTGCCACATCCGGGGAACGTGTCTGCTTTTTCAGAACAGTTTCCAAAAAAGCAGGCGTGTTCTTTTGGAAGCCCTGTATTTCTCATTTTATAAGCAATAAGAGCTCTTCCAAAAGAGGAAGTTTTTCCAACATTTGGCCCCGTGTAGACAGGGCCTAATGTCGGAAAAGCCTCTTCCGAAAAAAGAATTGGAAAAAGGTATGCAAATTGCAGTTTGCAATTTGCGTACCTTTTTCCAAAAAAAACTGCAGTGTAGACATAACCTATTTGACAACTGTGAAGGATTGTATCATGCACTAAATTTGTCCATGAAGAAATTGCTTTATAATCTCTGTCCCTAAGCATGACATAACACTTTTCATTTGCCAGAGTAGGAGTTATATATTAGGGGTGGAGTTAAAGCACATGATGAATAACACGCTGTCTCCATGGTAGAATCCGGAAAAAGATTATCAGAGGAAGGAGGAAACCAATGAGGGACATTATTGATAAATGAGGACAACAATGGTAAGTCTCTCGAGGTTTGTTTTAACTGCATTTTGTAATATTATAGCAGCATTTAATTAAATTCTTACACTGTTAAAGTCAGCATTGTTTTCAAGTGCTAAACCAAGAAAAGGATCACGCCATACCTAAGATATAAAAGGGGGTAAAATCTTTGAAGGAGTAAAAAAAGGAAAAAGCCTGAATTATGGACAAACTATTACCATCTATTTTTTTTTTTTTTTTTTTTTTTTGTCCCATGGCATGACAAAAAGAAAGTTTTCTTAATCCTTTAACAGAAACTTGAGTTCATAGAGAAATTTGAGCACGGTATTCCAGCAAGAAAAAAATGTCACTAGTGTATAATTGTTTTTTGTGAATTGTGTATGACTTGAACATGGACAAATCATGGATTCATAACTTTAATCATGATGTTAATAGAATGCTCAGTGTACTGAAGAGAAAGACTGAAAAAATCTTCATTGGAGGATTTAGATGTTGCTACATATACGTTTCAAATAAAAACATGCTGAAGGAATTCCGGTTTCAGGACCAATGATAACAGAAAAAGGCAGGGAATTTCATGCAAAAGTGCACATTACTATCAGGCTCCGTCTTCTGATAGTCATGCCTACAGAGGTTGGAGTAGAGCTAGAAACCAATCAGGGGGTTGGGACTGTGCTGAGATAGTGCTGGAACCGAGATCTGGACCAGTAGCAGAACTGAAATCAGTGACCATAGACAAGCCAAACTGAGTACAGGCAGTCCCCAACTTACGCGGATCCGACTTATGTCGGATCCACACTTGCGAACGGGGCTTTTCTCGCCCCGGAGCTCGCGGGCAGTGGTCCCGCCACCGCATCCTCCGGGGCGAGAAAAGCTGCTCCGGGTCTCCCTGGTGTGCTGGACGGGGACTCCCCAGCACAGCAGGGAGACCCGAGCAAAGCCTCACAGGCGGCGGACCCCGCTGCCCGTGCGGCTTTGCTCCTTTGCCCCGGAGCAAAGCCGCACAGGCGGCGGGATCCCCCGCCTCTGCGGCTTTGCTCCTTTGCTCCTTTGTCCCTCCGCAGCTTTGCTCGGGTCTCCCTGGTCTGCTGGGGGGGGAGGGGGCGCAGCTAGTGTGTCCCCACCCCCCCAGCAGACCAGGCTTTTGTTGCGGAATGCCTAGGGTAGAGCAGATGGGGTGCTGCCGGGTTGGTCCTGCGGGGACCTACCTGGCAGTGCCCCAGCTGTTCCGTCCCAGGAGTCCAGATTCAGCTGCTGTTGAAACTGATCAGCGGCTGATTCCAGGAAGCCCGGGGCAGAGCAACAGTAGTCAATCAGTTGTTTTAATAGTCATATTTGAATTCAGCACATCAAAATACTTAATAAATAGCACATTTTATCTCTGAAGCAGACGACTTCTAAAAAATTGTAGACCAGTGTAATCTGCCGGTTTTCTGGGGATCTCTGTTTTGCATCTGGAATGCTCCCTGAAAGTATCCAAACAGCTTAGAGATACAAGATCACACCTAGATCCATATAGCTGTTTGCTCTGAAAGCAATCTGGCAATTGCTTCTGTCACAGCATGGGCTTTTCCTTTCTAGATTAAATGCAAAATGGGTCTGCAGATTTTCCATCATCGAGCATCATGATGCTTGCTTTGAAGTTAACATGCTTATTCATTTATAGTTCCAAAGCTCCAATTGCATTTGATGTGCAATCCAGTTGCAGAGATATACACAATGCATTTAATTACTGCAATTCAAACAATCCTTCATTAGTTTGCATGAAGTTTACACATTGACACACACTTTTGATCAATGCTTAGTTAAGTACAGGAATATGCATAATATAAAGCAATAGCAGTCAACAGGTAACATTAGTTTAAATGTAATTACCAGTTCATATGCCATATAATTGTAATGTGCTGACATCCCTCTTTGTTCTACTCTAACAAGTAAATTGACCTATGGCTTTTATTTGAGATGGTCTGTTAGCATTACAGTATCAATTTGGCTTGTTCTCAGACTCAGATCACCTGGTTTCAGCCTCTGGCCTGTATCTGGACTTTGGCTATAAAAAGGGAATAAATTGTTTTGTCCATGGCCTTGACAAAGTTCTTCATCAGACCCAGCGTGATGTGTAAGGGTGGTAACAAAATCTTCCTTGATTCAACAAGTGGTGGATGCTGAACACTTTTCCTCCCAGACTGTCAGAGTGGCCAATCTATCTTGATGTAGTGGGAATCTCTTGCATGACTATCCCATTCGCAGAGAAAACAGCAGTTCTTTGTGTATCAAGTCTGCAGACCAAGCAAGAGAGCAACAACCTTCAAATTGCCACAAAGCTGCCACTGATGTTGATCATAGTTTATGCACCTCAAAAGTTGTTTCATGTTGTCATAGGTTTCCTTCATATGGACTGCATGACCAACTGGAATTGATGGCAAAACATTGCCATTATGCAGCAAAACATCCATGACTTCTAAGAATAACATGATGCAATTCATATAATGTATGATGCAATACCAACTTCAGATTGCATCATTCATTGTTTTGCCTAAAAAGCAAATACTGTCCAAATCCAGTCATAGATTTATTCATAGATCCAGTCAAAGATGTATTTTAGTCATTTCTGGTTTAAATTGAGATCTCTTCCCTTTATAACTCACTTATCCTCCGCCATTCACAAGTCAAGGGTCGTATATACTGACCCAATAGCATATCTTGAAAACTAGAGCCTTTTATGCGAGAAAGCTTCCAATCAGTCTGGATGCTCTCTTTCAGAAAAAGTTGTGTTTTTTCGATGCGCTTTTGCATGTGTATGCTGTCTTTCAGAAAAAGTTTTTTCAGATGCATGTCTTATACTGATAGACTCAAATAGCTCCATCTATTTAGCTTAACAAGGAGATTTTAAGGAGTAATTTGGTTACAGTCTATAAGTACCTGCATGTGAACAAATATTTAATGAAGGGCTCTTCAATCTCGTAGAGAAAGGTAAAATGCAATCCTATGGCTGGAACTGAATCTATACAAATTCAGACTGGAAATAAGGCGTACATTTTAACAGTGAGAGTAATGACCCCTTGGTAAATTGTTCCAATATTTAATGTTCGATTCTCCATCGCTGACCATTTTAAATCAAATTGTCAGGTTTTTCTAAAAGATATGCTCTAGGAATTATGTTGGGGAAGATCTATAGCCTGTATTATATAGGAGGTAGGACAAGATGATCACAATGGTCCCTTCTGGCCTTGGAACCATTGAAATATTTTTAATTGTGGTTCTTCTAGCTGACACACAGATCTATCACTTGTGCCTATGAAGTCTGTCAGTGGTAAATGATCCTCTGCCCTGCACTGTACTCTCACCATTCTCAGGCAAATAATAGATTATGAAGAGATTACATTACTCTTCTCAAAAGTTAATAATTCTGCTTTTGAATGAGGGACGATGCCAGATCAATAGCAAAGGCTAAGGGATGCAGTCTAAAAATGGATGTATAGTCTGTATTTGCATGCTTTGGTTAATCCTCTGACAGGCTGACATCCTGAAGGGGGAGAGCTTTGTACCGGTACTGTTGTGAGTTGTACACAAACCTTGCTTTATCCAGGTACACTTCTTGTTTGCAGAGGTCAGGAAATTTCCCAGCACGATGCAGACATGTATTATGAGCAGGTTGTTATCTCTTCTGACATTTTGAGTTCATTTACTTTGTTAAAGTATTACAAATAGAACTGATAAAAACCCCGGAATTTCTCATTATGCTGCACAGCCTCTAAAGTTTCTATGTAAAGCAGTTGGTTTTTAGTAATCTGAATCACAAGGGAATTGCCAGTCTTCTCTAATGTTGTTATCTGAAGGAAAGTCTAGAAACCTGGAAAGGTTTCATGAATTATTGTAGCATAACTGTCTTTAATCATTTGTAAGACTTGTCTTGGTCAACTTTTCCCATTGAGACAGAAAATAGGATCCCAATCTCAAAGGACCTGTCCTATTGCTTGACAACATTTGCTGCTTTCATGGACTCATGAAAAAAGATCAGCAAACCCGTACTCTATAGAGTGAATGACCAGTCTTTCTGCACAAGTCAGGAAGGGAGGGACCTTCCCTAGTCCAGCAAATCCCCTCGTTTAGAACCAGTCGAGTCCCAAGGGTGCTGGACCAGCGAGGTCCAACCTGTACCAGACCATATTTATGGCCACTGAAGTCCATTCAGAGCACTTGCCAGTCTCTGAGTTAGCTTCATTTTCAGGTGAAGAGGCAAAAATGGAACCTAAATTTGAGAGTTTGATACAGTCTGTTGTATACTTGAGAGTCATGACTGATATTTTTACGTAGTTGGCAATTCCCTTAATTCCCTTAAATAAATCTTACAGTTGAAAAGTAATTCTCTCCCCCCCCCATACCTTTTCAATATCACACTACCTCCAGTATAGAAAATGTTAAGTCAAAAGGGATTCCCAATGCAATAAACCCCTAAGAATACTCAGGAACATCACATTAAAACACTTTCCAAAAATATTTCTACAGACCAAGGTCAATAAACCTTACGCAGTATTGCACACAGTCACAGCACATACCTTGAATGATTGAACTCAACTTATTAAATACAGGCTGAAACTGGACCCGATGCTAAACAGGGTCTAACCCTTATTTTTTATCTGGTTCTAACTGCTAATTGTCATCCTGATTATGCTCTCTGTGTCAATGCTATGAGAGCTGGCAACACAGTAATCGAAACAAATTATTTCAAACATGATAACATGTTTCAAACATGATAATGCTGGACTTTCTGCTCAAACCTCTATTTCTGATCATACAGGGTGTGTCTAGTCCACACTTCTCTGTCGACAGAGAGATGTAGATTAGGCACATCGAAATTGCTAATGAACCAGGGATTTAAATATCCTGCGCTTCATTAGCATAAATATGGTCACTGGTTTTTTTCGAAACTGAGGTTTTTTTTGAAAAAAATGGCAGTCTTGATGCAGATCTGTGGAAAATAAAGCCTTTTTTGACAGATCCTGTAAACCTCATTTTTTGAGAAATACAGGATCTGTCAAAAAAGGCTTTATTTTTGACAGATCCGCGTCTAGACTGCCGTTTTTTCACAAAAACTCCATTTTGAAAAAAAGCGGCGGCCATGTTTATGCTAATGAAGCACAGGATATTTAAATCCCTGCTTCATTAGCAATTTTGATGTGCTTGATTTGCATCCCTCTGTCGATGGAGGGATGCAATCAAGACATAACCTCAATGAGAGAAACCACTCAGAAGCTAGGAGAAGAAAGCACTTAGCTACATCTAGTATTTAAAATGTGTGTAGATTATCATGTCTAACACAGTGCAATTTTCCCCTATAGATAAGCTGTAACAGATGAAATATCTCACATAGTAAAGCTGGTCGGTAAGCACAGAAGCTTTAAAACAATTGCATATTTTATCAGCAGACTCAATGGCTACGTCTATACTGCAGGCTTCTTGTGCAAGAACAGTTGTTCTTGCACAAAAACGTGAGGAGCATCTACACTGCACATGGGTTCTTGTGCAAGAAAATTTATAATAAAGTATTGGAACAGAAGGCTACTTGCGCAAGAGTTATTCCTCTCCCCACGAGGAATAAGCCCTCTTGTGCAAGAACTCTTGTGCAAGAAGGCAGTGTGGATAGGCAACGGGTTTCTTGCGCAAGAAACTGCCGTGGCTAAAATGGCCATCAGAGCTTTCTTGCGCAAGAGAGCGTCCACACTGCCATGGACACTCTTGCACAAAAGTGCATCTCTTGCATAAAAGCACATGGCAATGTGGACACGCTCTTGCACAAGACCTTTTGTGGAAGAAGCCTGAAGTGTAGACATACCCATTGTGCTTAATATTCCAAGTATTGAAATACTAGCTGAAATATCTTACTAGATCCTGATACATACCTATTTGATCGTACCTGTATTTTGAGGTACTTATATTAATGGTTATAAATGTCTAAGGAGCAGTTTTTCTTTTGTAAATTAATATTGTAAAGAGGAAATAAAGTACACAGTCACTAAACTGCACAGCCAAAAAACGTTTGATGTTATCTTATTCGTATGTGTTAACTGCTTGTCTAACACTGCTCCAAACCTCAAATGAAATAAACAGTAAAACCATTCTGATTACACACTGCTTTTCAGTGATTCATGCATCTGATTTTATTTTTTGATAACAACACTTATGAACTTTGCAGGGGCTGTGCAAGGTTGAATGTTTTCATTTTTGGTCTGGAACTCTGAGGCTTTTTGATAAAAGGAAATCTATAAAACTAGTCATTACTAATTTAATTTCCCCTCCTTTACCTCTCTCTTGTGATAGACATTGATTCTTTTAAGATAAATAATACACTTAAAAACAAAATATTTTTCTTACTAAAACAAGGAAACCTTTTTTTTAGAAACTGTTGCAATGAATAAAACGAATAGGTATTTCACACCCTCTTTCAAGAGAGAACAGTTATATTCACACCCTCTTTCTCCACCCTCCTCCTCAAGATGGAAAAGAATTTTTTCAATTGTCTATTGCTATTTATGACAATTCCGTCCTCCATCCATCCAGGTACCACTTGAGGGTTCCTGTCACTGTACAATTATACTGAGAAGCCTCTTGTTAAACTTTGGGCCACAGAGTATGTAAACTTCATGCTTACTACAGGAAAGAGCATGTAGCTCTTCATGTACTGTTGCACAAATGGATGGAACCTGGGGAAGAAAAAAATGAGGATGGGAGATCTCCCACTAATAACCAATATTGAGTGGCCATTGTTCTCTGAAGAGCAGTGGGAGGAGAATGGGCAATACTGCACTGTGAGGATTGTGCTATGCAGACAATTTTATTGTACGACTTGGGAGGAAAGTTGATTCCCTCAACCTTGTGGAGCATCCCAGAGCCCAGAAGCAAGTCGGACTATGTGGTTCACAAAGCATTTATCTCATAGTCATGTTCATTTTTTTAATTTATATTTGGATTTTGACTGGATTTTTGTGGGTTCATGGCAAGGAAGCACAAGGAACTCCCTCTCTTCCATGTATTTGCGAAAAGGACTGACCGCATCGTCCCTTTATTTTGCTTGGCTGGGCAAGCCATTCCAAAAGTGGCAGCAAAGTCTTGGCTCTACCTTGCATTACCCTTTCTAAAGGTGGATTATCCAAACATTGGGAAAGTTGGGCATCTATTGGTAATGTGTTTCTCCCAAAGTAGTACACAATTTAACTGCCACAGTCTGACTTAGGTATTTTACCTACTAATGCTCATTAATGCAAATGCCAAGATAGCTAATTTGGGATCCCTGCTTTGCCTCTGCCTCTCAAATTCTGCTACAAGACAATACTCCAAGGGTACCTCTACACTGCGTGGCTATTTCAAGACACCGGAGGTATCCCGAAATAGCTACCCCGCGTCTTAACAAGCCTCCCATTATTTCAAAATATTTTTCTAAATAACAGTCACGCTATTTCGGCATCCCTGTAACACTTGTTCCACAAGGGTTAAGGGATGTCTTGAAATAGTGCATTATTTCAAAATTTGGTACTGTGTTGATGCATCACATTTCAAAATAAACTATTTTGAAGTAGAATCGAAATAAGATACACAATTTGAGTAGCGCAAATTGTGTATCTTATTTTGAGTGTAGCGTGCTGTGTAGGTGCACCCCAAGTGAGAAGTCAAAACATGGTTGAGTCGTCTCCTGACTATGAAGACTCCTGCTGTGATTAAGATGGTAGGAGCAGGAAAGGCCAGTTTGTCCCTGTCTTGCTTGCATGAAACATTGTATATCAACATACCAATAGCTAATAAACTACAGAGTGGGTGTCTGTTGTGCAGTCCCTGCTAGGTCTGTTCAGTTGTCATCCACAAATATCAGGATTCGTTGCCTCTTATGCATCCTTGCAGAACTTGTTCTCTGTGTGTGTTTTTAAATACAAAACAGGAAGGTTCTAAAGTCCTTGCTTACTTGACACGGGAATTGATCTTAATCATCCCTAGTTCTGTAGGATTTATTTTGCGCAGAGAAAAAAAATGGCATTACTGAAAACAGTTGGAGAAATACAGTGAACCATTGGGGAAATGTATTAAGTTAATTAGCAGCCCATGTAACAGCAGATGGGAGCTTTGCTTTTATAAAGCACAATACTGATTAAGAAAGAAACATTCTTTATCTCAATCTTAATCTGCCTCCTATTGGACAGAAATAAGCAGAGTTCATTTTGTTGTCCGACAATCTAAAATCATTGTGCTTTTAATTCCACATATGGCTAGAGTGAGTTCTCTACCTTACCTTACAAATGCTGATGGGAAGATAGCATGGCTATATTTATAAATTAATTCCCCTTATACTCTACCGAGACTGCCAAATATATATACAACCTTCAGAGGGGACACAATTTTAATATTTATTAAAATTGCTTCTCTTATGTGTGTTAATCATTTCTATGCATTATTAACTTCACATTTATAGCCGTCAATTACTGGCAAGTTTATGATAGATCCTTTTCCCATAGGAGTCTAGTGCATTCCTATCAGAATTCTGAGGCTCAGCCACATATTTCTAACATAAGTGCTTTCCTTCTTTGAATATTTGAGGCCAAGAAGGAGGGTACAGCTAGACTGCATGGCTCCTTCAGGATACTGGAAGTATCCCAAAATAGCAACACCATGTCTTTAAAAGCACCTGCTATTTCCTGAAATTTCCCAAAATAAGCTATTGCGTAGCTTATTCCGACAGAAGGGTGCTATCTAGATGCACCTATACTTGGCAAGGCCATATTTAGTCTGTGTAAGTACTCTTGCTTTGTTGTCCAGCTACCTGAACTACTCAAGCCCTCTGAATCAGTCTCAGCCTATTTCAGACTTGGAAAAAAACAAATTATACTGTTAGCCCTTCCCCAATCTCCAAGTGTTCAGTCCTGCAATCTTCCTATCTTCAGTGATGGCAATACTAACATTAGGTTATCAAGCTAGCTCTACCTTACATATAACTTACAAATTAGTTTTTTCAGGATGTTTTACATGGGTGGTCTCCATAATCCTAGAAACAACATTACCTGGGAACAGTATCATATATGGCAACATTTACACATCAGGCAAGATAAATTTTTTCAGAGATAGATAGGTTTGTGTTTGGAGAGGACCCTCAAGAAATTTGAAATCCAAGACTTAATTTTCTATTTCTTAAAGTATATTGGACCACATGAAAATAAAGGTGAGTGTGTATTTCATTGTTTCTCTTTTTATGTTTCTTTTTTCATCTTTCTTCTTGTTTTCCTACTGTAATGTCTCCATCCTTACTGTTTATTAAAATTTACAAACTTATGCCATACTAACTAAAATGCCCCTACATATTTTTCTTTCAATTCTTTCACTTCAAGAAACTTCCGTGATTTGTTATTGTATCGCTTTCCTGTGGAACACATCTCTTTCCTTTGGTCTTCCATGTCCCTCTTCCTCTTTACTATCTCTTATCTCCTCATCCTTCCTCTCTCTCCTTTATGGCCCAGAACCTTTTGAGATTTACCTTTCAGAAGCCTTAATGAGACAGCACAAACATGACAGGAGGTTCAATGTAATTTCAAGGGATGATGTAAGTTGGAAGAGGGCTCTTTGAAAATATACAAAATAAAATAGCACTGATGTGAAACTTAAAGTCCACACATATGTTCAATATAACAATGATGTTTTGCCATTACTGTTATATATCATCTTCTACTTGATGATCTCAAACTGCTGTACAAAAATTATTGAATTAAGCTTCACAAGATGTTGGATGAGGCAGATAAGTATTTGTATCACAATCAAAGCTGGGGTATGGAAAATAAAATGTTGTTAAGTATAGCATTACCACAAATTTCCCTGTGCTGAAGTAGGATTGTCAGACATTTATACTAGGGTGATTTTCGTAAGACCCGTAAGACCAACATTTCCAAAGTTGGGTTCCTAAAGGAAGATGGGTAAATTCATATTTAGTAGCCTATGTAAAACTGGCCTGATTTTGGAGGTGTTGAGCACTCAGAGTTCCTGCAAACATCAACAGGAACTGTTGGTAATTAACATCTGTGAAAATTGGATGCGTTTTATTTATGTGGCTAAAGTTAAACATCCACATGTATGAATTTTGTCATTGCTGGTTTATCCAAAGTAACAAGGAAAGTCCAGAAGAACATAGAATGCAACCCAGGGCCAGGGCCAGCCCGAGCCCTTTTGGCGCCCTGGGCCCAGGCGTGTGGTGCCACCCCCGGGCGCAGGGCACATGTGTAGGCCCGCCCGTGGGGCGTGGGCTTGCCCACCCCTGGAAGTGCGAGCCTACCCCTGGGGCGCACGGTGCATGCACTGCCCAGCTCAACCCGGCCAGCGTTGCTAGCGCACGCGCCCGCAGTCGTAGGGGCAAGGGCGCTGCTGTCCGGCGCCGCAGGGCCGGCACTGTGGGAGCTGGGCGCGTAGCTCCTGATGGCAGCCCCAAGGGACACCGTGCGCCCCTTACAGCTGCCATCAGGTGCCCCCCGTGGGTTGGAGCCCTGGGCAGCTTCCCAGCTCACCCATGCCTCCATCCAGCCCTGCCCAGGGCTTCTGACACTCAGTCCTGCGCATTCATCATGAGAAACTCTTTCTTCTGTTAATCCATAGCTATACCTCCATCCCAACTTTATCCTAGAATGTCATATCATTTTGTACAGTTTTTGCAAATTATTGCATCCAGTAGTTCAATCTCCCAAAGGAAAAAACGTTACTCACCCTGTGCAGTAACTGAGGTTTTTCAAGATGTGTGTTCCCCTGGATGCCTCACTGTAAGTGGGTGTGGCAGTACCCCGTGCACCTGGGATCAGTGATCTTCAATGGCAGTGCCTATCTGGCCATCGGACCAGTTCCTTCTTTGCCACAAAACTTAACTTTCAGGTCCGAAGCAGAGGGGAGGAGGGCAGGTAGTGGAGTACTATAGGGAAACATCTCAAGGAACCTCAGTTACTGTTCAGGGTTACCCTTTTTTCCTCTGGGAGATTTTGGGACAGCATGTAATGTGGATGTCCTGCTAGAGTACCTATGCTGTGTCATGAGTCATGGCATAGTGATGGCTGAAAGTGTCCATGGATGCCCATGTGATTGCTTTGGAAATGTCAGCAATCAGGATATCATAGAGAAAGGCGATTGAAGAGATGAGTGAGCTGGTGGAATGTGCTCAAGTTCCTGGGGGAGGTTGTTGATTATGCTGTTGGTAGCACAGGTATTTACACTTTGAGATACACTTGGAAAGGCGTTGCTTAGAATTGGTCATGCCTTTCAATCTTTTAGCCATTGATAGGAATAAGTGTGATAATTGTCTGGAAGGTTTAGTTCTATCCAGATTGAAAGATAATGCTTGTCTGACATCATGGGTGTTTAATGCCACTTCCTATTGGTTGTTATTTGGCTTTGGAAAGAAGCAGGTAGGTGGATAGGTTGGTTGAGATGGAAAGGAGGAAGGTACCATAGGTAAAAATGTAGGCTATGGATATAACATGACCTTTTCTTCATGCAAAGTCATTTACTGGGGTATGCCATGAGTGCTCCAATTTCACCAGTTCATTGGGCCGAGACAATAGCAACAGGAAATTCTGTTTTCATGTATAATGCATATCAGAGCCCACTGGCTTTGATTCAAAAGGTGGTTTAATAAGAAAACATGGAATGAAGCTAGGGTCCTATGCTGGAGTGGGATCCTGTATATGAAAGTAAAGATTTTAGAGACCTTTCAGGAATCTTTTCATGAACTGGTGGGTGAACACAGAGTAGATGTCTATCACAGGGTGAAAGACCATGATCGCTGCCAAGTTCCCAGAGCCAGTGGATAACTCATATCTTTTAAGTTGTACAATATAGTCCAGAAGAAGTGGTAATGGAATGCTCATTGCCTTGACATGATTGGCGGTGCATCAGAATTGGAATGTAGTCCATTTGTGCAGATTCATGCATCTAGTTGTATCACATTTGCTATTCAAGAGTATTCATTTAACTGCTTCTGAACAGGTCATCTCTGGGTCCCAGAGCCATGAAGAACCATTTGTCCAGGTAGGGTAGCTATAACTTTGGATGGAGGATTCAACCCACATCCTGTGAAAGCAGTCATGGAGTCAGTCGCAGAGTGATCCAGTGCTAGCCCTGTCTAGACATGCCCCCCACTAGGAACAGTCCCTATGGCACTAGCACTGGGGCAGGAGACCAGGGAAGCATCCTGTGGCACTGGTAGGAGAGTGACATGTCATGTGACTGAACTGATGGACACCAAGCTGGGTTTGGGAATTTCCGCCTCTGATTCAAGAGCTCCAGACGCAGGTTCAGAGGTCCTGGGTGGTAAGGCCCCGTCAGGCCCACCTGTGGCTATGCCCCGGCAGATATTAATTCAAATGAAGCACTGCTGCCACATATATCTGTATCTATACCTGTGTGGTAGAGGAGGCATAAACCACTACAGACACAATGACACAGGGTGGGAGCAAATAAGTTTGAGATTGAAAACCTGGTCTAAAGAACCATTCAAGATAAAGCTATTCTAAAGAACCATTCAAAGTAGAGTGGTCCATTAACACCTCTACAAAAGTACACAAAGAGTAAGCTACAGGGTTACAGATTGTTGTAATAAGCTATAAAAAAGCTTTGAAAGGTCCCTTATAATATGTGCTAGCTACTTATGCTAAACAGTCTGTTCCATCCAGCATTTAGCTGTGACACTCAAATCTCTCTCGCTGACCTGAGGAAGAGCTCCATGTGGCTTGAAAGCTTGTCTCTTTCTCTCTCTCCCCCTCCCCCGCAACAGAATTTTGTTCAATAAAAGATATTGCTTCACCTACCTTGTCTCTCTGATATCCTGGGACCAACATGGCTAAATCTACACTGTATACAACATAGGATGAGATGTTACTAGCATCGAAAATTGAATTGAGAACTTATTCACTCTGATGCTTGGTCCACTAGTCATGCTGGCTCTCAGCAAGAGAGCTGTAGGCACATGAATAAAGACTGAGGGGAAGTAAGAGAGATGAGATAGAGAAGAGGGAAAGAGCAGGGATTGGCTGATTTACCTTTGATGTCATAACCTCAGAGGAAGCATGTCAGAATCCCATAACTGAACAAAGACCCGTGCCGAGCATAGCTGAGGAGGAGGAGGAGGAGGAATGGGGTGAAGGACAAGGGGGAGCTTTGCTTCTGAGATCATAATCCAACAATAAGCTTTTCATAGGGCTATAAGAGAGGGAAGGAAGAAAAATGGAAGCAGGAGCAATCTGAATGGGGAAAGGAGGTGTTCAGTCCATCAGCAGGATACTCACCTAGGGATCAAGGAGTCTGTGCCTAATCTCACCTTGAATTTGGAATGCCCTTGTAAGACAACAAAGGAAGGGGAAAACCTATTCAGCTTAAAAATATCAGGCTTCAGGAGAGTGAGGATCAGAGCAGGAGAGCGGATAGACTCAGTAGCCCCAGGCCCCTGGAAAAGGCGGCGGATGGAGGGGAGAGAGGGGTAGGTCTGTTGCTCCTG
Organism: Pelodiscus sinensis; assembly: GCF_049634645.1. Taxonomy (NCBI): domain Eukaryota; kingdom Metazoa; phylum Chordata; order Testudines; family Trionychidae; genus Pelodiscus; species Pelodiscus sinensis. Next base: position 161,024,643 of record NC_134712.1, read on the forward strand.
GAAGAAGTGGGACCGTAGGCAGAGGAGTGGAGCTGGGCAGCCAGCCCTCAGCATTGCCCAGAAAGCATTGTCCGGAGCTCCAGCAGTGATTTAAAGGGCTGGGAGCTCCAGGAGCTCCAGGCCTTTTTGAATCAGTGGGCTCCGGTCAGTCGCCCCTCCACCCCTCTGTTGGTGGGCCTGGATCCAGGGTATCCTGCAATTCATTGTCTGGTCTCTCTTTAGCCACATACATAGATGAGGAAAGAGTAGGCAGAATCTTGCCTTTTTTACTATAAATTTACTTTCTAATTATGCCAACAGAAGCAGAATACGTGTGGAAAATAGGGATGTTATATTTCAGTTAACTGACTCGTCGATTTACCTCATAAATTCTTATTGGTTACTCGACTATTCTATAGTCCCCGGGGGTGGGGCCGGCAGCCCACTCCCGAGGAGTCCCCTGCACTCTGTGCTGCTGTCTCTGTATCAGAGGCAGCAGTGTGGGGTGCCAGGAGGGAGCTGGACCACGAGGGGAGCCAGTTTAAAAACCTGCTCTCCTCGCAGACCAGCTGCCTGTCGACCCGATACAGAGGAAGCAGCTCAGGGTGGCAGCAGCCCCTTTCTGGGATGTGTGTGTGTGTGTGGTCTGAGCTCCTGGACTCAGCATGAGCCAGAACTGAGCCAGGCTGCTTGCCTGCCTGGCTCTTAATACACTTCAAATGCAGAACCGCAGGAGGGGTAGGTCCCAGATCTGGCACAAGACGGTACTGAGCTGGGCTGTTGGCCAGCCTGCTAAAAAATTTACTGGCAAGGGATGGGAAAATGTGTGTAGTCTATAGCATTAACCTATAAGCTTTTGCTAATCAGTTAATGGACTATTACATCCCTAGTGGAAAATACTTTTATATTGAGTATCTAAAAAATAGTTCAAGATGTTGACTTTTTTAACTTTATGATGACTAGTCCATTTAGTTTGTTACAATGAGGGTTTTATTTGATAGTGTGAATAATTTAAAATAACCATTAGAAAGAGCTCAGAGGATATGTCTACACTGCAAAGTTAATTTGAAATAACAGCCGTTATTTCGAATTAACTTTAATAGCATCTATACATGCAAACTGCTATTTCAAAATTAATTCGAATTTGGTAAACCTCATTCTATGAGGAGTAATACCAAAGTCGAAATAGCTATTTTGAATTAAGTGCTGTGTAGACACTTTAATTCAAAATAGGTGGCCTCCAGTCCTTCCCAGGGAGCCCTGGTGGCCACTTTGGGTACAACCAAGAAAACTTACTCTCCTCTTCCCAAGCCATGGAGCCATTAAAGGGGTAGACCCTGGCCACAGTGCCTGTGCCAGCTCCAAGCCTGCCAGTCCAGAGCCAACAGTCACTGCCCCTGACCCAGCGGTCCCAAAACATAAGCCAGCAAGCCACTGGCAACCAGACCCTCCACTGCTCCCCAGGAGCAGTCTGCGAGCTCCCAGGAGCCTACAGGGGCTGGAGAAGGCAGGCACATTCCTGGTCCAGGGTAGAGATCATGGACCATATTCAGGTTTGGGGGAGGAGCCCCCAATGTCCATGATCTCTGCACTAGATAGAGGAATGTGGCCGTCTATGGCAGGATAGCTTCCAGCCTGGCTACCAAAGGCCACATGCGAACCCAGGAGCAGGTTTGCATGAAAATCAAGTTGGTCTGGCAAGACTCCCAACCCTGAGCCCTGAGCTTTCCCTTCCCCTCCTTCCCCTTGCTTCCCCCTTCCAGCTCCCTCCTCCCAGGTTTCTCCCTCCCCTCTTCCACCCTCTCTTTTCCCCCTCCCACCTCCTTTTCCCAGTCTCCCCAGAGGTTCATCTGCCCCCCCCCCCCCCAGTTTTGTTCAATAAACCCAGTTTCTATTTTTGAATGTACGTGTCTTTTGTTTAACATCACGAAGAAGGGCTAGGGAGGGGTAAGTGGAAGGACGTGAGGGAGGAATGGGGCACAAGCCCCTGGTGGGGAGGACTGGGGTGGCTCTGAGGGCTCTGAGGGGTGGACACTCTCCCTCAGGGCCTCCTGGATCCTGACAGCCCCCCCCCCCCACCGATGGGCTCCCCCGGATGGCAGCCTGCAGCAAGTGCAGCCGGGCTGATGGCAATGACCCCACGAGATGCACTGGCGTGTCCAGGGGCAGCTCTGGCTCCATGTGGCCAAGTGCTGTGTTGTCCCTAGTGCGGGCACTCAGGGCACTCCAAGACAGGACTGCTTTGCTGTCCCTCATCGAGGTAGATAAGCAAGTGGGGAACCCTGAGAACTGTCTGTCCAGGGTGAGGGTAGGGTCCCTTTAAGCACGGAGCTCAGTTAACCTCAGGCAGCAACCCCACACACTCAGTCCTAACCTGATGCTCTGCCAGCACTGGTTGCAACCAGCCTTAACTTCGGTTCAGGGTCCAAGCGCTATTTCAAAATAGCAAAACGCTATTTCGAAATATGTTTTGTGTGTTGATGCGTTAATTCGAATTAGCTTAATTCAAATTAACTATTTCGAATTAAATTAACTCATATTAACGCTGTAGTGTAGACGTACCCAGAGTGACTTGTCAGCTACATACATAAATGTAGATTGATAACCAAGATGGAGGGCTTGTTTTTGTTGGTAGGAATAGTCTGAAGATTTAAGCATGCCAGAGCAGCCAGAGAGTTTGGACTGCAAGAATTCCCAAGCAACACAGAGCAGGGGACTATTACAACCCTTCAGAGGCAGCAAGGAATATCTTATTGGCCATGGATAAATCAAAACTGTACTTGGGCTACTTTCCAGCTTCAGTAAAATATGGGCCAGTGAGACCAGCTTGTTTGATGAATGATTAGATTATGCCTTTACATTTTGCCAGGATTTACTTGTGGTTACTTTGCTAACTGCTGTATTTTTATTTATGTTTCTCTATTGGGAACATTGATAATTCAGAACAAAAAGCTACAAGCAAATTCATGTGAAGCCCATTAGTCCTGCTACTCTAAAATCTCATTTAGCCATCCTTGGAGAATGAGTACATCAAGAAAGTCAGATATCTTTTCACAGCAAGATTTAAAATTCAAACTAAAACAAAATAATAGATTATGTATAATAAATTAGGGGATCTAATTCATCTATTTTTCTTATGGTATTATGAAACAATCTTTTATTTCAGTACATTCAGCATTTGTGTTTTAGCAAAAAGGAAAAAGAAAATAACTACTTTCTGCTGTGTCCTCCCTTATAGATTGCTGCCAATTTTGATTCCCTCTATAATAGTCAAGCCTTTGCACACCTATTCTTTATTGTTTTCCTACAGATCTATAGTTACATTTGAATGAGCACACATTTTAAGGTTTTATCAAGTATATTTTTTCTTTATAGCTTACCAATTTTACCACCTGAAACTTTTCTGGTAAGATTCCAGCAATCTAAGTATGATTTCAATATAATAAATGCTATTGGTATAATATATTTTTTTAATATAAAAGATCGCTCACCGCATGTGGGATCATCAAATTAGGAGAAGAGTTCAAATGGTCATTCTTTAATAAAATATTGACTTCAGTATAGCTTATGACTTCTCCCCTGGCCTGATGCATGAGCTATGAAATTAGTTTATATTGATGACCCAGGTAAAGCCCACAACGTATTGGCTTTTTGGTCTCAGATCTATCCAATTTAATTAATTTATAATTCTAAAGTGTCAACCACAGTAGTAGTGTCTGGGCCCTGTACATGGATTAGTTTAAAATAAACTGGGCAAAATGATAGTTCTGCACCCTACTCTTGGTTAGTTGTGAGCTGCTTGCTTTGAGTGTGATCAAGTTTATCTAACATTCCATTGCTTCAGAAATGCTGTGATGAGAGGGTAATTTTTGTAGTATCAACTGAGAATATTTCATAACTCTTCCTGAACTCTCTTTAGACAAGGCGTTTCACAGCTTTGGGTCTGCTGTTGAGAACACTCTATTACAGACTCCTTCTAATAAGTGCTTGGATTTTGTTATACATAGGCCTTGTCAGGGGTGGCCCTAGACTAGCTGCCAGCAACTGGCGCCCTAGGCAAACCATGCAATCGACGACACCCGTTCCCCACCCAAACCCCAAGGGCAGATATAGGCTGAGGTTTTTGGTAAACTGGGAAACATTTTGCCCCTATTTTCCATTTAATGTTTTTTAAGCATATTTATTTAAACAGGCATAATTATTCGGTTTGTCCATCCAACCAATGTTTCTGAGATCAGATTAAAATAGAGACAAGACATTTTCAGAATAGATTTGTACACGACAGGTAGACAATATTTCAGTATGATTTCAAATAAAAATGCATTACAAATGTTAATTATAATGTTTATTATTACAAATCCAAAATAATCCATTACGCTATTCTGCTTTAACTGCCATTACTACCACATCGCTGGAGAGAGGGGGGCTGGGGATAGAGTTCTGTGGCTGGGGAGAGGAGCATGGGGAGATGGGAGAGGGAACAGGATGCCAGTGGGGGGGGAGAGTCCCCTGAACCCATCTTCTCCCAGGATTCCCCCCCCCCCCACAGAGGGAGGCCAGCGCGCACCTCTCCCAGGGCCAACACCCCCCCCCCCGAAGGTGCAGGGAACCCCCGTGTGCGCCTCTCCTGGGGC